>NW_026652281.1:151651160-152024956 GCF_009828535.3 Hylobates moloch
ATATCAAAGCCAAGCAAGGGCACAACAAAAAAAAGAAAACTGCAGGCTACTATTCCTGATGAACATAGATGCAAAAATCCTCAACAAAATATTCGCAAACTAAATCCAACAGCACATTAAAAAAATATACACCATAATCAAGTGAGATTTAGCCCAAGGAATGCAAGGGTGGTTCAACATATGCAACTCAATAAATGTGATACCTCACATCAACAGAATGAAGTACAAAAATTATATGATTGTCTCAATAGATGCAGAAAAAGAATTTGGTAAAATTCTACATTCCTTCATGAAAAATCTCCCAACAAATTAGGTACAAAAGGAACATACCTCAACATAATAAAGGCCATATATGACAAACTCACAGCTAATATCATACTGAACGAGGAAAAGTTGAAAGCTTTTCCTCTAAGCTTTTTGGAACAAGACAAGAATGCCCACTTTCACAAACTTTTATTTAACACAATACTTAGACGAGAAAAAGAAACAAAGGCCATACAAATTAGAAAAATGGAGGTCAAATTGCTCCTGTTTGCAGATAACTTGATCTTATAGATAGAAAAACCTAAAGACTTCACCAAAAAAACCTCTTAGAACTAATAAACAAATTCAGTAAGGTTGCAGGATAGAAAATCAACATATAAAAATTAGTAGTGTTTTTATACACCAATAACTAGATAAAAATGAAATCAAAAAAGCAGTTTTATTTACAATAGTTTAAAAAAACACTTAAGAATAAATTTAACCAAGAATGTGAAAAATCTCTACAATAAAAACTGTAAAATACTGATGAAATAAATTGAAGAGGACACAAACAAGTTTAAAAACAGTTCATGTTCACGGATTCAAAGAATTAATATTATCAAAATGGCCATACTACCTAAGCAATTTACAGATTCAGTGCAATTTCTATGTTCACAAAAATAGAGAAAAAATCCTAAAGTTTGTGTGGAATGACAAAAGAATATCCAAAGAAATTCTAAACAAAAAGAACAAAGCTAGTGATATCACACTTACTGGCTTCAAAATATACTACAAAACTATATCAAAACCATATGTACTGGTGTAGAAAGGGTCACATAGACCAATGGAAAAATGAGAACCCAGAAATAAATCCACAAACTTACAGAAAATTGATTTTGTAAAATGGTGCAAAGAACATATATTGAAAAAAGGACACTTTTCAAAAAATGGTGCTGGGAAAACTGAGTATCCATATCCAGAACAGAAAAATAAAACTAGAATGATACCATTTTCCACGCATAAAAATGGACTCAAAATGGACTAAAGATTTAAATGTGATCCCTGAAACTATACAATTACTAGAGGAAAACATAGGGGAAATGCTTCAGGACATTTGTCTGGGAAAATATTTTAAGAATAAGACTTCCAAAGCACAGGCAACAAAAGTCTATTTCAACTAATGAGTTCATATCAAGTCAAAAGTTTCTGCACACTTACGGAAGCAATCAACAGAGTGAAGAGATAACCTGAAGAATGGGGAAAAATATTTGTAAGCTATTCCTCCAATAAGGGATCTAAAATACATAAGGAATTCAAATGACTCAACAGAAAGAAAAAAATCCCATTTAAAAAAATGGGCAAATGATCTGAAAGGACATTTCTCAAAAAAAGACATACAAAGGGCCAAGAAGTGTATGAAAAAATACTCAACATGACTAATCATCAGGGAACTGTAAATCAAAACCACAGCAAAATATTATATTTCCCTAGTTGGAAAGGCTGTTATCAAAAAGACAAAAAATAACAAGGGAACTTATGTATTGTTGGTTGGAATATAAAATAGTACAGCCACTATGGAAAACAATATGGAGGTTCCTCAAAAAACTACAGATAGAACTTTCATATGATACAGCAGTTCCACTACTGGGTATTTATCTAAAAGAAGGAAAAGCAGTATATTAAAGAGACATCTGCACGCCCATGTTTATTGCAGCACCATTTACAATAGCCAAGATATAAAATCAACCTGTTGTGTCTATCAACTGATGAATGGATAGAGAAAATGTGATATGTATACACAATGGAATATTATTCATCCATAAAAAAACAATGCAATCTTGTCATTCACGGCAACGTGGACGAGCCTGGAGTGCATTATGTTAGTGAAATAAGCAAGGTACAGAAAGACTAGCAACACATGTTCTCATTCGTATGTGGGAGCTAAAAATGTTCATCTCATAGAAGTAGAGTAGAATTGTGGTTGATCTCATAGAAGTAGAGTAGAAGTAGAGTGGAATTGAGGCTGGAAAGGGTAGTGTAGGGATAGGGAAAGGTTGGTTATTGAATAGAGAATTACAACTAGATAGAAAAAATAAGTTCCAGCGTTCTACAGCACTGAAGGATGACTGCCATTAACAAGAATTTGTTGTATATTTTCAAACAGCTAGGAGAGAGGATTTTGAATGTTCCTATCACAAAGAAATGAAAAATGTTTGAAATAATGGCTATGCGAATTACCCTGGTTTAATCACTACATATTGTATACATATATTAAAATATCTCTCTGTACCCCGTAAATATGTACAATCATTACATGTCAATTAAAAATTAAAAAAATAATTTTGGCCAGGCGCGGTGGCTCACACCTGTAATCCCAGCACTTTGGGAGGCTGAGGAAGGCAGATCACCTGAGGTCAGGAGTGCTGGCCAACATGGTGAAAACTCATCTCTACTAAAAATACCAAAAATTAGCCGGGCTTCGTGGCGGGCGCCTGTAATCCCAGCTATTCAGGAAGCTGAGACAGGAGAATCACTTGAACCCGGGAGGCGGAGGTTGCAGTGAGCTGAGATCACACCATTGCACTCCAGCCTGGGCAACAAGAGCGAAACTCCATCTCAAAAAAATAAAAATAAAAACAAAAATTTTTTAAAACCCTCACAGATCTTGTAGGGGAAGTGCAAAATGGTCTTTGTCACTAGACTAATGGCTCCATGAAGTCTGAGGCTGTGTCTTCCTTTATTTGTTGCTCTAGGTCCAGAGCTTACCACAGAGCCTGGCACACAGAATGCCATACATATATACATACTCACACACATATATACACACACACACCCCCACATATACATTTATACATACACACACACACACACATTTCACATACATAAAACCTCAAGTCCCTAACCCCTGCTTCAGCTAGAGAATTTCTGTTTTTATCAGGCATCTGAATACGAATCTTTCTGAGAAAAAGAGTTCTGCTGTGCCACATTAACTTTGACCATCATTCATTGGACTAGATAATGCCTTAGCGCCCTTCCAGCTCTGACAGTCATCAAATTAACACCTGGTCTCATTTGTATAGGTGAAGGATCCACCAAGGATAGGTTTATGGTAATTTGTTATTTATATTATCTCGTGATAGTCTTTTCCAATAGCCAAGTATTCCCAGGTAGATGACAAAAACTAAGTGTATTTTATTTTCAACCTTCTCTTGAGCTTCTAAACTTGGACTCTGTGTGCTTGAAGCAGTAGAGAAATCTCCAGAGAGGCTCCTGTTTGGCCCATGTCGATCTGTTCCGCTTCAGCTCAAAGGCAGTAGCAGCAGATGACAATCAGCAATGCTTGCAATTCATAGCCATTGCCACATGACTGTCGCCCTAACTGGCACCAGTGTTCAGGCAGTAAAACATGTCCATCCATTTTTCTGTAATGGAGTAGACAAAAAATGTTATACTCCTAACATTGACACCAGAATTCTTCTAAGGGAGGGAATAACCTTTGTTTGAGAAAAGTATCTTTGTGTTTGTGAGAAGATGTTGAGGTGTTGAAAGTCAAAATATTGGCTGGTTCAACATTCCAGAGGCATGTGTATGTGTACGTGTAGGTATAGGAAGTTGTTCTTTATATGATAAGGAGTGAATTTGTTGCACCAAAGTGGGAAGCTGGAGGGATGAGAGAAGAAAGAAGAAAGAAGTTGGGAGGGCCGGGTGCTGTGGCTCACGCCTATAATCCCAGCACCTTAAGAGGCCAAGGCGGGTGGATCACAAGGTTAGGAGTTTGAGACCAGCCAGGCCAATATGGTGAAACCCCGTCTCTACTAAAGATACAAAAAATCAGGCGAGCTTGGTGGTGCGCACCTGTAATCCCAGCTACTTGGGAGGCTGAGGCAGAAGAATCGCTTGAACCTGGGAGGTGGAGGTTGCAGTGAGCCGAGATCACGCCATTGCACTCCAGCCTGGGTGACAGGACAAGACTCTCTCTCAAAAAAAAAAAAAAAAAATTGGGGAGGAACGGTGGAACAGTGCAAGCCAATAATATTGTGAACAACAGTGACTTATTGGTGTGATAAGTCACAGAAACACCCTCAGGAAATAAAGTGGTCAAAGCACCTTTTCAGAGCAAGGAACCCTGCTGCTGTATTTGATGTGGCTTGCCCTTCTGTGAGATAAACCCCTGCTCTGCATTCTTTCCCTGCTCCATAAACACACACACAGGATGTTTTAAATAAATTCTACTGTTGATTCATTTTTGCACAGACATTTTATTTGTATGTGCTTTTTCTTTAAACTCAAAATTTCATCTTAGAAGGACAGAGTGCAGAACAGAGACAACATCCAAGGAGATAAAAACTCAAGGAAATGGAGGAGGATGAGGAGGAGATGAGAATTAAGCCTTGGTGATAAAGCTTTGGACTTCCACAGGCTCTGAAGAAAGAAACTTGGGACAAAAGTTACCTAATTTTCAGGGAGCACGAAGAACTAGCTGACTTCTAGGCTGCCTGTCCTCAAAACATTTCATTATCCCCAGCTGGCATAGAAATGAACTGCAATGACATGGTACAAGGGACACTGGAGGACTTCTCTTGAGGCCACATTACTTTTCCTTAGACTGTAAGTTTATTTGATGCAGCCGAGAGTGGCTGATTGAGCTAAAGAGGAGGATCACGGCACCAACCCCTCAAGCTAAAAGTTGATGCTTCTGGTCAGTAATTCCCTCAGACCAAGGCAAGGGTGCCCTGCTCTGTGCCCTGAACTTCCCTTTATAGAACCTTACGTGTCGAAAGGATGCCAAAAAATTCCAGGTGCAGGGCATGATCCAAACCGCTCTACATGCATTCATTACGAACACGTTCAGGCCCCTGGGAAAGGCTTTTCCATGTCTTTTGCCTTCTGTCCTTGAAACAAAAGGTAGACAGGTTCAAATGCTGGGAGCCTTTGTGCATTCCACGCTTATCAACACTGAGGTTGCCGCAGCTTCAAAGAGTAGAGAGTATGACAGCTGCAAGAGGGCTTGGGTAAGAGAAAACATAAATTAATTAATTTGCCCAGTCTTTCTTCTGGGATAGTGTAAGTGTATGGTTCCACACAAAAAGGCCAAGTTTTCTATTTTATTACTTTGCTTTGCTTTCCAAATCAGGGGTTGAGGTGAATTTATGAATTGGCATAGGTTTTGCAACAGTTGCACGTGGAGGCTAAGGGACATTGAATCTTAAGCCACTGGCTTTACACTCAAATGTGCACCTACTTAGGTCTACATATAACATGCATGAAGCATAATAGTGACTCCATTTTAGCAGCTAGGTGGATATTGAAGCAATTTCTTAATATGTTTAAATGTGAAAATATTTAAAATGTGAAAATATTTAAAATGTTTAAAAATTCAGGCCGGGCGCGGTGGCTCACGCCTGTAATCCTAGCACTTTGGGAGGCCGAGAAGGGCCGATCACGACGTCAGGAGATAGAGACCATCCTGGCTAACACGGTGAAACCCTGTCTCTACTAAAAATACAAAAAAATTAGCCAGGCGTGGTGGCGGCGCCTGTAGTCCCAGCTACTCGGGAGGCTGAGGCAGGAGAACGGCGTGAACCCGGGAGGCGGAGCTTGCAGTGAGCCGAGATCGCGCCATTGCACTCCAGCCTGGGCGAGAAAGCGAGACTCCGTCTCAAAAAAAAAAAAAAAAAAAAAAAAATCAGCTTTTTAAAGAAGGAAATTCTGGTACATGCTATGATATGGATGATCCTGGGACACTGTCTTAAGTGAAATAAGCCAGCTGCAAAAACACAAGCACTGCCTGATTCTACTTCCATGAGGCAATTACAGTAGTCAAGTCCATAGGGACAGAAATTAGAATGGTGGTTGCCAGGGGCTGGGGGAAAAGCGGAATGAGGCCTTATTATTTAGTAAGTGCAGAGTTTCAGTTTTGTAAGATGAAGAGTTCTGGAGATAAATGGTGGTGATGGTGGCACAACAATGTGAATAATTTAATCCCACTGAACTATATTTTAAAATGGTTAAAATGGGCCGAGCGAGGTGGCTCACACCTGTAATCCCAGCATTTTGAGAGGCTGAGGCAGGTAGATCACCTGAGGTCAAGAGTTCAAGAGCAGTCTGGCCAACATGGTGAAACCTCGCCTCTTCTAAAAATACAAAAATTAGCCAGGTGCAGTGGCGGGTGCCTGTAATCCCAGCTACTGGGGGGGAGGCAGGAGGATCACTTGAGCCTGGGAAGCAGAGGCTGCAGTGAACCAAGACTACTGTACTCCAGCCTGGGTACAGAGCGAGACTCTGTCTCCAAAAAAAAAAAGAAAAAGAAAAAAAGAAAAAGGAAAGAAAAGAAAAATAAAATAAAATATGGTTAAAATGATAAATTTTATGTTATATATATTGCCGCAATTTTAAAATATATATACACAAAATTAAATAAATTATATCTTAACATCCTGCTCTTACAAATAATTCTACTTTTTATATTCATTAATTATAATTTATATTTTGCCTTTTAATTTTAATAAATAATTTTGAATATTTTAGAAGATATTTCTTTTTAGAAAATATATAATGGAAAAATCCTTTTTATTGTTTAGCTTTTTTCAGTTTATGTTTTTGATAAAATAGATCCACATTTTAAATACTTTAAGTAGGAATAGTTTACTTAACAGTTAAGTTGATTCTCAACTTTTAAACGTTTAGACACAGGATAAGCTGCCCTCCATCTGGCTCATGTTCCGGGTCCTGCAGACAGAGGAGCCTCCCGCTGGTCTGATAATGGGTCCTCCCTGAGGACCCAGCTGCTTCCCAAGCAGCCTGTTGCTGTTGCTCTTGATATTTATTCTGTCCAGGAAGACTTTCTCGCCATTCTCTGCCTCCTGAATGCCTAACCATACCTCAAAGCCCAGCTCTGATGTGACCTCCTCCAGGAAGCCCTCAGTCATTCTGACAGAATAAATGTGCCCATCTGTGTCTACCCCTCTATTACTACACACATTTCATGCATTATTATTTGTTTCCTCATCTGTTTCCTGCCCCAGGCTGTAAGCTCCTTGAAGTCAGCTACTACGCCTCACTCATCTTTAGTCCCCAATCTCCAACTCCATGAAGTGAATCCACAAATGGCTGTCGAATAACTTTACATTTTCTCGATAATTCAATCATTGTTTTAAATAGAAGGAGCTATAGGACTGAACGGAACTCTTCTAAGCACTAAAAATTCTCTTTAGACTTTGTTTTGGGGGGCAATGCATTCTTAGACCGCCGTTCGTTAATCTGGCTACCTGTGCCCAACACCTATTATCACCTTTCTGATTTGCTGCTTGAGAAAACAAAGATCAAACAGGTTCTGAGTGAGGAGGAACTGATGGCTCACCTCTGAGGATGACGCATGGACATTAGTGCATGAGCTTGGGGACAGCTAGTCCAGCTCCTACAAGACTCTATTGCTTCTGCCAGCTGGGTGAGGGTGCCAGATAGGGAGGGTGATCTTCTCTCCTTGTTTGCCTGTCATCACCCAGGTTTACGCCTATTGTCCCAACGTAATTATTAATATTGCCCACTTTCACTCTCAAATGTGTCCCAGTTTCACAATAAGTTGTATGATCAACTATAGTGAGTGATCCCTTAAAAAAAATTGATGTGACATTGCCTTCCCTAGGGCATGTCATGGTCATTTTTTAAAAAATGGAGAAATGAGAACAATGTTCTAACCTTCTAAATTCTACATGGTGACTGGTTCTTTTACCTTCTCAAATCAATCCATTTTCATAACTCTGAAAAATCTGGGTGCACTGAGCTTCCCAGACAATCCCTCCCTTCCCCACATCCTTCCCTACCTCCTTCCCCACCACCCTACCTCCCCCTACACATAAATATTTGTGAAATTCAGAAAACCATATTATTTTATTTTTGTTTTAGAGACAGGGCCTCATTCTGTCATTCAATTTGGAGTGCAGTGATGTGATCATAGCTCAATGCAGCCTCATCCTTCCGAGCTCAAGCAATCCTCCCACCTCAGCCTCTTGAGTAGCTGGGACTACAGGTGTTCACCACCACATCTGACTAATTTTTTAAAATTATTTTTAGTAGAGATGAACTTTCTCTGTATTGCTCAGGCTGGTCTCAAACTCCTGGGCTCAAGCAATCCTCCTACCTTGGCCTCCCAAAGTGCTGAGATTACAGGCATGAGCCCTTGCACCTGGCCCAGAAACTATATTCTTAGAAGTAACTGGAATGTAAGCTTTTGAAGGGAAAGTAGTATGTTGTACAACTTTGCCAAGGTGAATAATATGGGATGGAATAAATGTGAGTCTGAAAAACAGTCTGTTTGCGACCTGGGCTGACACACTTTTGCTTAGAGGTATATGAGGAATGCGTTGTCCAGAGCTCGTTCAGGGACTACAACACAACAGCTGGGCCTCCTCCAAGCTGTCCTGGATGGATCTTTCCACCAGCCCTCTGGTGAGAGAGGAATCCTGCCATCGGCTTCCTTCCCTGCCCACATTCCTCTGTGGTCTAATAAGCACGCACATACCCTTTGATTCTTCTGTCGCTTTAAGGGATGAGGAGAGGGGAACGCTGAGGAAAATACCAATTCATACTGTACCTTTACAAAAGCAAAAAAGAAGAAAGAGGGAGCCATAATTACTCTCTGCCCCCAGGTCCTGACAGAGTGGTGAGTCTCTCAGACACCTTAAGTAGGCGCCACAAATTGTGTAAGAGCTGAACTGACGGCCTGCCTGGGCCACGTGACAGCCATATCTGATAATTTTGGCAAGGTGAGGTGGGGTGGTGAGGGGCCAGGACCCAGGAGGCAGAGAATGGGGCAAGGAAGGGGACAACAAAAGCCTGGAAAATGAAGAATAAGAGGGGCATGGGAATATTGATCCAATGGCATAGCAATATTGATCCCTATTCCAATTCCGTGAATTGAGGGCCCTTCTGCCTTGTGCCTTGCTCTGGGCTGCCTGGTGCAGGCTGAGGCTGCTTCAGTACTCGCCCATTCCCCTCATTCCTGGGCCCCAGTCTTCATGCTTTCCCTATGGAAAACTATAAATTGTCCCTCCTTTCTTGCTAGTAGGGCAGCCCATCCACCTCCTGAACTGGGATTTTGAAGATTCCTGCTTGTGGGGGTGGGTGGGGGTCATGGGAGGCAAAAATGGGCAAAGGAGTCCAACGCTAGTTCCTTCCCCCTCCTCTGTGCCAGACCTGTCCCCACACAGTCACATATTTTTTCCTTGTGTCATTCTTACCAGAACCGGAAGCGGGGATTTCTATGCTGTTTTACACAGAAACATAGATGCCCACAGAACACAAAAAGGCTAGCTTGGCTTTGCCCGTGAGCAGCAGAGCTGGGGTCTGAACCCAGACACATCTGGGCCTCTCCAGAGGGTCCAGCACCTGTTTAACCCTAGGTGCACAGAGGCCCTCTCGCCACACTCACCCTCCCCTCTTTCGATGTCTTGCCAGTTCTCACGTCCAAGCCTGGACTCCTGCTGCCCCCTGCCCCACCCACGGCTCCTTCTCTACACGTGGATTTCTAGGCTACGCCTCAAAGTCCAGTGCTAAGATCCTGTTCTCTGACCACTCCTCAGTCTCAAAGCTGCAAGGGTTTTCTATTCTCTCAGCCCTTTGTATGTCAGTTATGAGCTACACTACATTTTTTAATGCTAAGATAATTTTTTCCATATTTTATCCTTTCTGATATCAGAATATGAATGTGTGACGTACTAATGTATATTTCCTAAAATGATGCTCTTGAGTCAATTGCATTTCTCACAGTTGATGGGTCATAGTAGTGAAGACGCCTGGCTGGTGTGAAAATTAGTCCTTCATGCCTCTGTCTCCCTCCCCCCTTGGTGAGCTTTCGGGCAGGCACCCATGTTTGGTCTCCTTTGCGTCTCAGTAGCAGCCCAGGGTGGGAACCCTGGGCTTCTCAGTAAATGCACTTGAAAAGTAAAAATGCTTGTATGTGTTACTAACAGAAAGGTCTTATTTAATCCTTAGATAGACCCTGTGAAGCATATATTATTTCCTTTAAGAAGGTCATTATTTTTCCCATTACAGATGGGAAATGAAGGCTTTAGTAATTTTCCCCAGGTCACACAGCTAGGAAGCAATAGAATGTATTTGCACTTGCACAGTCTGGACATATTGGTGTTGGCAAACAAACTCTATATGATATGGAAAAAGGAAGAAAGAACACTCAAAGTAACTGTAAATTAAACAAGGCATACTGGAGCTCAATATAAGTATATAAGCTTCAAAGTCCATTTCTTGACTGTGACATTCATATATGTGTATTCAATTGTCTACACAGACAACTACAACTACAATGATTTTACAGCTATAATTACAAGTATAATGCCGCTGGCTACATCTCACTAACAATAAAGGGACAATTAGAGCCTTAATCTGGCTAATGCAGACCACAAGCCTGGCTTCCTGGGGGGCAGAGGGGAAGAATTTTCTCTATCTCGCTTCCAAGCCTAGAATTCTGCTTGGTTCCAAGGCAAATGTGCAGCTTTGCTTAGAATTGATGCCTCACTGGTTTGAAACTGTGCCAGGTACTGCTTCGTACTTTATATGTATTTTAATTTCCTGGTATTCTTTGGCACTGTGTCATTTCACTAAGGGAACTCTGCCACACTTTCAAATAGTTCAATAAAGGGCAGGTCATTGTGCTGACTGGTTGGAATTCCAGTGTTCACATCTGATCCTCTCCATGCAGCCAGGGTCAGGAGAAGTAGAACAGGTATTTCAAGGTTCTTATCTCCCAGGACAGTGAAAATGAACATATAATGAACATATAATGAACAGAGCCTGTTGCAGAGGGCGAGACAAACAACTGCTGACCAAAGCAAGAAAGCAAGCAAGCAAGACAAGAAGAAAGAAAGAGAGAGAGAGAGGGAGGGAGGGAGGAAGAGAGAGCTGCCAATCTTATATGGACCTGTACCAAGATGGAATGATGGCCTAGACTTCAGAGTAAGAGTCTAGCACAGTGGTTAAATGGCCTGGATTCTGGAGTCAGGACAACCCGAGTTGAAAGATTGGATCTGGCTCCTTTTGTAAGAACTTGAGGGAAGCTCCTTCCTTAATCCTTGAAAGCCTCGATTGCTCCATTGGTAGAAGATGATGATCACAGTACCTGCCTCCAAGGTTTATTTCAAGGACTAAAGTGAATCCAAAGTCCTTAACCCACTGCCCAGCTGATAGTGAGCCTCACTAAATATGAACAATTATTACATTCTCATTTTCCTATTTTTTAGTAGCCCTCATTTTTTTACAGCAGATTTAGGTTCAGACCAAAATTAAGTGGCAAGTACAGAGATTCCCTATACTCCCTGTCACAACACATGGACAACCTTTCCCATGATTAACATCCCACACCAGAGAGGACATCTGTTGTAACTGATGAGCCTACATTGTCACATCATTATCCCCCAGAGTCCACAGTTTACAAAGATTCACTCTTAGTGTTGTACATTCTGTGGGGTTTGACGAATGATGACTTGTATTCACGATTGTAGTACCGTACAGAACAGTTTAACTGCCCTAAAAATTCTCCATGTTCTTCCAACTTGTTCCTCCCCTACCCCATCTCTGGAAACCTCTGGTCCTTTTACTGTCCCCTTATTTTTTCCTTTTCCAGAATGTCATAGAGTTGGAATCATATAGTATGCAGCCTTTTCAGATTGGCTTCTTTCACTTAGTAAGAAGCATTTAAGATTCCTCCATACCTTTTCATGACTTGATAGCTCATTTCTTTTTAGTACTGAATAACATTCTGTTGTCTGGATGTACCACAGATTATTTATTCATTAACCTACTGAAGAACATCTTGGTTGATTCCAAGATTTGGCAATTATGGATAAAGCTGCTATAAACATCCTTATGTGGGTTCCTCTGTGGACATAAGTTTTCAACTCCTTTGGGTAAATACCAAGGATTGTAATTGCCTAATCACATGGTAAGAGTGTGTTTAATTTGATAAGAAATGGTCCCATTTTCTTCCAAAGTGTCTGCACCTTCTTGCATTCCCGTCAGCCATGAACGAGAGCTGCTATTGCTCCACATCCTTGTCAGCACTTGGTATTGCCAGTGTTTTGGATTGTGGCCATTCTAATAGATGTGTAGTGGTATCTCATTTTTGTTTTAATTAGCAATTCCTTAATGACATATAATGTTGAGTCATTTTTTATTGTTTTCTTATTATCCTATAAGGTTTCTGTAAGAATGAGATGAGCTGATAGAAAAGAGATTAGCACAGTGCTTGGTCCAAAATAATTGTTCAGTCAACTGGAGGTTTAAAATAGAAAGCATCGCTGGGCGCGGTGGCTCACGCTTGTAATCCCAGCACTTTGGGAGGCCGAGGCGGGCGGATCACGAGGTCAGGAGATCGAGACCACGGTGAAACCCCGTCTCTACTAGAAATACAAAAAATTAGCTGGGCACGGTGGCAGGCGCCTGTAGTCCCAGCTACTCGGAGAGGCTGAGGCAGGAGAATGGCGTGAACCCGGGAGGCAGAGCTTGCAGTGAGCCGAGATTGCGCCACTGCACTCCAGCCTGGGCCCAAAAAAAAAAAAAAAGAAAAAGGAGGACGGGAAATGGAACTTTTTCTCTCATTTGATGGATAATTGCCCTTATGATTACCTACTAAACTAATTCTACGAGATGGAGTCTCACTCTGTTGCCCAGGCTGGAGTGCAGTGGCGTGATCTCCTCTCACAGCAACCTCTGCCTCCTGGGTTCAAGCAATTCTCCTGCCTCAGTCTCCCAAGTACCTGGGATTACAGGCACCCACCACCATGCCCAGCTAATTTTTAACAGAGATGGAGTTTCACCATGTTGGCCAGGCTGGTCTTGAATTCCTGACCTCAAGCGATGCACCCACTTCAGCCTCCCAAAGTGCTGGCATTACAGTCATGAGCCACCATGGCTGGCCTCAGTTACTACTCTCGCTAAATACCCTTTACATACCCCAATCATCACACTCACTAGATTACATAATGTTTATGTTTTTAAATCTGTCTCCTCTACTTCAGAGGAGCTCCTTGAGGACAGAGCTATATCTTCCTCATGTGTCCATCCCTGGCAACTGGCACAGGGTAGGGTATCTGGCAGCTGCCAGGTATATTTTTTAAGCCAAACTGACAATCTTGAATGAACTCTTCTGTGCTGGACTTTGGCCCCATGTATGGACTTGAGTTCAGAAAAAGTGAGCCACAGAAATTATCATACAGCCTGCAGAACTGGTCATGCTCCCCCTGCATATCATCTGTACCTTCCATGGCCTCTGTCACTGCTTGTCATTTGATGACAAATTAGAGTGAGCTCCTGTCTTCCCCATTAAAATGTGAGCACCCTGAGAGGTAGAGAATTATCCCTGTGTCCCTGTGCGGAGCAGGGCTGATGGGCACCTGCAGCATTAAGTGAACGAGCAAGGCCTTGACTGGTCTATGTGCTGGCCCTGAGCCTGAGTCTACACCTCTGCTTAGCCAAAGACCCAGAAACTCTAGGCCTGGCTAGAGATGGCCAGCCCCTGAAGCAAGCTCAGACTCCCTTTCTATGAGACATTAAATATAATGGAACATTAACTCCAACGCCACTCCTGAGTCTGCATAGGATTCATTCTAGCTCTGCACTGGTGACAATGCCAGGGGGTTTGTGATTGATGGCAGACATCAAGGATGCCTCTTTTGACCTCCTTTCTCATCTGCAGCCATGATGACTAGGTATGGAAATGAATACTAGAGGGTATTAAAATAAGAGTTTTTCCTGTATGCCCTGAAAATCCAGGTCCAGAGCCTCCTTCCTCCTTCCAGAACCACTCACTACTCCTCCCTCAATGAAATATAATAAAATGGGATGGGAATGTGGGGAGAAGTGATGCCAGCAGGATGGTGAACTAGACTGTACCAGGCCTTGTACCCTACAAAAATGATTCAATAACTATCCACAAATAAAAGTAGTTGTGGGAGAGCTCTGAAGCCCAGTTAAGAAGCTGTAGCCACCAAGTGGAGGCAAAAAAAGAAAAATGAAACAAACCAAAAAAATCCTGAGGACTAGTAAACAGAAAAGGGTAGGAAAAACAGTTGCATTGTAGAAAAACTATTTAGAAAGCCAGAAGACCCTAGAAGCTCTGGCCACTGAGGACCACAGCAGCCCAGATGGCTGCACAGACTACTGCAGCCTTTGTCAGCAAGGACCCTTGCAATCTTTACCAACATGGGCTCCACTTGCCAGAGTTGCCTAGAGCTCACATTCCTGAGCCTCCCAAGCCAGAGATACCATGACCCCCAGCTGAGACTGCCTAGTATCCACCAGAGCTGGTGCTGCTACAACTTCCTCATAGCTAGCACCACTGTGCACACACCAGACCCAGCACTACTGCAACCCCATCAAACCCAGTGTTCCTGCACATCCATGGGACCCAGTGCTGCCATGCACTCACTAGACCTAGCTCTGCTGTACACCCACTGATCCAGAGCTTCCACCGGACCCAGCACACCTATGCATTCCGAGACCTGACACCCTGACATTCTCCTGGAGCCAATACCTATGCATACTCTGCCCAGTTGATGCCCTTGTACTCATATTCAAGTGAAGATCTTTCATCCCAAAGCAAGTCTATAAAGCCTGGAAGAAGTAACTGCTCTTCAAATGAGCAAACACCAATGCAAGGCTATATGGAACACAAAAAGTCAAGGAAACATGAAACTTTCAAAAGAACAAAATTAATTCCCAGGAACCAATTCCAAATAAATGGTCTATTAATTGTCTGACAATAAAAATCAAAAAAATTGTTTTAAAGAAGTTCAGAGAGCTGCAAAAGAAGTTGATAGAAAACTCATTGAAATCAGGAGAACATATATGAAAAAAACTAGCAGTTTGACAAAAAGATAAAAATCATAAAAAAGAACCAAACAAATTCTGGATCTGAAGAATACAATGATTGATGTGAAAAATGCAATATGGAGCTTCAACTACAGATTTGTTTGGGCACAAGAAAGAATTAGTGATCTCAAAGACAGATGATTTGGAAATTATTTAGTCAGAGAAGCAAAAAGGGGAAAAAGGAATAAAAAAGAGTGAAGAAAACTTAGACTTATGGGACAGCAACAAACAAATGAATATGTGCATTTTGGAGGTTATAGAAAGTTAAAAGAAAACAAAAAGAACAAAAAGTTTATTTAAAGAAATAATGACTGGGGTCACTTCCAAGATGGCCAAATCGGAACAGCTCCGGTCTGCAGCTCCCAGCAAGATCGAAGAAGAAGACGGGTGATTTCTCCATTTCCAACTGAGGCACATGGTTCATCTCATTGGGACTGGTTAGACAATTGGTGCAGCCCATGGAGGGCCAGTCCAAGCAGGGTGGGGTGTCACCTCACCCAGGAAGTGCAAGGAGTAGGGGACTTCCCTCTCCTTGCCAAGGAAAGCCGTGAGTGACTATACCTGGAGGAGCGGTACACTGCTGCCCAAATACTGCGCTTTTCCCACAGTCTTCACAACTGGCAGACCAGGAGATTCCATCCTGTCCCTGGCTCAGTGGGTCCCATGCCCACGGAGCCTTGCTGGCTGCTAGTGCAGCAATCCGAGATGGACCTGGGACACTGGAGCTTGGTGGGGGAAGGGGCATCCACCATTACTGAGGCTTCAGTAGGTGGTTCTATGCTCACAGGATAAACAAAGCGGCAGGGAAGCTTGAACTGGGCAGAGTCTACCGCAGCTCAGCAAGGCCTACTGCCTCTCTAGATTCCACCTCTGGGAGCAGGGCATAGCTAAATAAAAGGCAGCAGACAGCTTCTGCAGACTTAAACATCACTGCCTGACAGCTCTGAAGAGAGCAGTGGTTCTCCCAGCACAGTGTTCGAGCTCCAATAGCAGACAGACTGCCTCCTCAAATGGGTCCCTGACCCCCATGTAGCCTGACTAGGGGACACCTCCCAGTAGGGGCCAACAGAAACCTCATACAGGCAACTGCCCCTCTGGGATGAAGCTTCCAGAGGAAGGATCAAGCAGCAATATTTGCTGTTTGTTCTGCATCCTCCACTGGTGATACCCAAGCAAACAGGGTCTGGAGTGGACCTCTAGCAAACTCCAACAGACCTGCAGCTGAGGGGTCTGTCTGTTAGAAGGAAAACTAACAAACAGAAAGGAGTAGCATCAACATCAACAAAAAGGACATCCACACCAAAACCCCATCAATAGGTCACCAACATCAAAGACCAAAGGTAGATAAAACCACAAAGATGGGGAGAAACCAGAGCAGAAAGGCTGAAAATTCCAAAAATCAGAACTCCTCTTCTCCTCCAAAGGAGCATAACTCACCAGCAAGGGAACAAAACTGGGTGGAGAATGAGTTTGATGAGTTGACAGAAGTAGACTTCAGAAGGTCACTAATAACAAACTTCTCTGAGCGAAAGGACCATGTTCTAACCCATCACAAGGAAGCTAAAAACCTTGAAAAAAGGTTAGAAGAATGGCTAACTAGAATAAACAGTGTAGAGAAGAGCTTAAATGACCCAATGGAGCTGAAAACCACAGTACGAGAACTCTGTGAAGCATACACAAGATTCAATAACCAATTCGATCAAGCAAAAGAAAGGATATCAGTGATTGAAGATTAAATTAATGAAATAAAGTGAGAAGACAAGATTCGAGAAAAAAGAGTGAAAAGAAATGAGCAAAGCCTCCAAGAAATACGGGACTATGTGAAAAGACCAAATCTACATTTGATTGGTGTACCTGAAAGTGACAGGAAGAATGGAACCAAGTTAGAAAACACTCTTCAGGATATTATCCAGGAGAACTTCCCCAACCTAGCAAGGCAGGCCAACATTTGAATTCAGGAAATACACAGAACACCACAAAGATACTCCTCGAGAAGAGCAACCCCAAGACACATAACTGTCAGATTCACAAAAGTTGAATTGAAGGCAAAAATGTTAAGGGCAGCCAGAGAGAAAGGCCAGGTCACCTACAAAGGGAAACCCATCAGACTAACAGTGGATCTCTCGGCAGAAACCCTACAAGCCAGAAGACAGTGAGGGCCAATATTCAACATTATTAAACAAAAGAATTTTCAACCCAGAATTTCATATCCAGCCAAACTAAGCTTCATAAATGAAGGAGAAATAAAATCCTTTACAGAGAAGCAAACGCTGAGAGATTTTGTCACCACCAGGCCTGCCTTACAAGAGCTCCTGAAGGAAGCACTAAACATGGAAAAGAACAACCGGTACCAGCCACTGCAAACACATGCCAAATTGTAAAGACCATCAACACTATGAAGAAACTGCATCAATTAACAGGTAAAATCACCAGCTAACATCATAATGACAGGATCAAATTAATACATAACAATATTAACCTTAAATGTAAATGGACTGAATGCCCCAATTAAAAGACACAGACTGGCAAATTGAACACAGTCAAGACCTATTGGTGTGCTGTATTCAGGAGACACATCTCGTGCAAAGACACATATAGGCCAAAAATAAAGGGATGGAGGAAGATCTACCAAGCAAATGGAGAGCAAAAAAAGCAGGGGTTGCAATCCTAGTCTCTGATAAAACAGACTTTAAACCAACAAAGATCAAAAGAGACAAAGAAGGCCATTATATAATGGTAAAGGGATCAATTCAACAAGAAGTGCTAACCATCCTAAATATATATGCCCCAATATAGGAGCACCCAGATTCATAAAGCAAGCTCTTAGAGACCTACAAAGAGACTTAGACTCCCACACAATAATAATGGGAGACTTTAACCCCCACTGTCAATATTAGACAGATCAACGAGACAGAAAATTAACAAGGATATCCAGGACTTGAACTCAGCTCTGGACCAAGCAGACCTAATAAACATCTACAGAATTCTCCACCCCAAATCAACAGAATATACATTCTTCTCAGCACCACATGGCACTTATTCTAAAATTGACCACATAATTGGAAGTAAAACACTCCTCAGCAAATGTAAAAGAACAGAAATCACAACAAACTGTTTCTCAGACCGCAGTGCAATCAAATTAGAACCCAGGATTAAGAAACTCACTCAAAACCGCAGAACTACATGGAAACTGAACAACCTGCTCCTGAATGACTACTGGGTAAATAACAAAATTAAGGCAGAAATAAAGATGTTCTTTGAAACCAGTGAGAACAAAGACACAATGTACCAGAATCTCTGGGACACATTCAAAGCAGTGTTTAGAGGGAGATTTATAGCACTAAATGCCCACAAGAGAAAGCAGGAAAGATCTAAAATTGACACCCTAACATCACAATTAAAAGTACTAGAGAAGCAAGAGCAAATTCAAAAGCTAGCAGAAGACAAGAAATAACTAAGATCAGAGCAAAACTGAAGGAGATAGAGAAACAAAAAAACCCTTCAAAAAAATCAATGAATCCAGGAGCTGGTTTTTTGAAAAGATCAACAAAATAGACCACTAGCAAGACTGATAAAGAAGAAAGACAGAAGAATCAAATAGATGCAATAAAAAAATGTTAAAGGGAATAGCATCACTGATCCCACAGAAATGCAAACTACCATCAGAGAATACTGTAAACACCTCCATACAAATAAATTAGAAAATCTAAAACAAATGGAAAAATTCCTGGACACATACACTCTCCCAAGACTAAACCAGGAAGAAGCTGAATCTCTGAATAGACCAATAACAGGTTCTGAAATTGAGGCAATAATTAATAGCCTACGAACCAAAAAATTCCAGGACCAGATGGATTCACGGCCGAATTCTACCAGCGGTACAAAGAGGAGCTGGTACCATTCCTTCTGAAACTATTCCAATCAATAAAGAGAGAATCCTCCCTAACTCATTTTATGAGGCCAGCATCATTCTGATACCAAAGCCTGGCAGAGACACAACAAAAAAAGAGAATTTTAGGCCAATATCCCTTATGAACACTGACGTGAAAATCCTCAATAAAATACTGCAAACCAAATCCAGCAGCACATCAAAAAGCTTATCCACCATGACCAAGTTGGCTTCATCCCTGGGATGCAAGGCTGGTTCAACATATGCAAATCAATAAACATAATCCATCACATAAACAGAACCAACGACAAAAACCACATAATTATCTCAATAAATATAGAAAAGGCTTTCAACAAAATTCAATAGCCTTTCATGCTAAAAACTCTCAATAAACTAGGTATTGATGGAACATATCTCAAAATAATAAGAGCTATTTAGGACAAACCCACAGCCAATATCATACTGAATGGACAAAAACTGGAAGCAGTCCCTTTGAAAACTGGCACAAGACAAGGATGCCCTGTCTCACCACTCCTATTCAACATAGTATTGGAAGTTCTGGCCAGGGCAATCAGGCAAGAGAAAGAAATAAAGCATATTCAATTAGGAAAAGAGGAAGTCTCTGTTTGCAGATGACATGATTGTATATTTAGAAAGCCCCATTGTCTCAACCCAAAATCTCCTTAAGCTGATAAGCAACTTCAGCAAAGTCTCAGGATACAAAATCAATGTGCAAAAATCACAAGCTTTCCTATACACCAAGAACAGACAGAGAGCCAAATCATGAGTGAATTCCCATTCACAATTACTACAAAGAGAATAAAATACCTAGGAATCCAACTTACAAGGGATGTGAAGGATCTCTTCAAGGAGAACTTCAAACCACTGCTCAGTGAAATAAAAGAGGACACAAACAAATGAAAGAACATTCCATGCTCATGGATAGGAAGAATCAATATTGTGAAAATGGCCATACTGCCCAAGGTAATTTATAGATTCAATGCTATCTCCATCAAGCTACCACTGACTTTCTTCACAGAATTGGAAAAAACTACTTTAAATTTTATATGGAACCAAAAAAGAGCCCACATAGCCAAGACAATCCTAAGCAAAAAGCATAAAGCTGGAGGCATCACGCTACCTGACTTCAAACTATACTACAAGGCTACAGTAACCAAAACAGCATGGTAGTGGTACCAAAACAGATATATAGACCAATGGAACAAAACAGAGGCCTCAGAAATAAAACCACACATCTACAACCATCTGATCTTTGACAAACCTGACAAAAACAAGCAATGGGGAAAGGATTCCCTATTTAATAAATGGTGCCGGGAAAACTGCCTAGATATATGTAGAAAGCTGAAACTGGATCCTTTCCTTATACCTTATACAAAAATTAACTCAAGATGGATTAAAGACTTAAATGTAAGACATAAAAACATAAAAACCCTAGAAGAAAACCTAGGCAATACCATTCAGGACATAGGCATGAGCAAAGACTTCATGATTAAGACACCAAAAGCAATGGCAACAAAAGCCAAAATTGACAAATGGGATCTAATTAAACTAAAGAGCTTCTGCACAGCAAAAGAAATTATCATCAGCATGAACAGGCAACCTACAGAATGGGAGAAAATTTTGCAATCTATCCATCTGACAAAGGGCTAATATTCAGAATCTACAAATAACTTAAACAAATTTACAGGAAAAAAACAACCCCATCAAAAAGTGGGCAAAGGATATGAACAGACACTTCTCAAAAGAAGACATTTATGCAGCCAACAAACGTATGAAAAAATGCTCATCATCACTGGTCATCAGAGAAATGCAAATCAAAACCACAATGAGATACCATCTCACACCAGTTAGAATGATGATCATTAAAAAGTCAGGAAACAACAAATGCTGGAGAGGATGTGGAGAAAGAGGAATGTTTTTACATTGTTGGTGGGGGTGTAAATTAGTTCAACCATTGTGGAAGACAGTGTGGCAATTCCTCAAGGATCTAGAACTAGAAATACCATTTGACCCAGCAATCCCCTTACTGGGTATATACCCAAAGGATTATAAATCATGCCACTATAAAGACACATGAACATGTATGTTTATTGTGGCACTATTCACAATAGCAAAGACTTGGAACCAGCCCAAATGTCCATCAATAATAGACTGGATAAAGAAAATGTGGCACATATATACCATGGAATACTATGCAGCCATAAAAAAGGATAAGTTCATGTCCTTTGCAAGGACATGGATGAAGCTGGAAACCATCATTCTCAGCAAAGTATCACAAGGACAGAAAACCAAACACTGCATGTTCTCACTCATAAGTGGGAATTCAACAAGAACACCTGGACACAGGTAGGGGAGCATTACACACCAAGGACTGTTGGGAGGTGGGGGGCTTGGGCAGGGATAGCTTTAGGATAAATATCTAAAGTAAATGACGAGTTGATGGGTGCAGCAAACCAACATGGCACATCTATACCTATGTAACAAACCTGCACATTGTGCACATGTACCCTAGAACGTAAAGCATAATAATTTAAAAAAATTATTGAAAAAGTTAAAAGTAAAACAACTGTGGATTACAAGAGTCTTAGAACGGTAATTGTTAAAAACACAAGGCACAAGGAAATTTGCTTACTTCTGTGGCATACAACAATTTTACGTAATGATCATAATTACTACTAAAAGCATATGCTAAGACATATTAGAATCACAGGAATCTCATGCAATCCTGGAATACACACTAATAACACATTTGTATGAATATAATCCAAATAAGGTTAAACCCCATTCATATTTGACAATACTATTAGCCCAAAGTCCAAAAGAGACATATTCACCTTTGTTATAATACAATGATTTTATTTGACAATTTTATTATATCAAACAAGCCAAATGTGTCTTTTTTGGACTTCAAGGGGACCTAATATCAAAAATTAATGAGGATCGAAGTTAGAGTTTGATTTGGGAAAGTTAGTCAAATATAAAAAGCTTAAAACACTTGATATCACAAAATAGAATCACAGGTTATTGTAAAATAAGTCACTCATTTAGCCAAATTGATAACTCAAAGATTTCCAAAAAAGGCAAAAATTTTCATTCTTTGAGAGAGGAGACTTAATTTCCCAAACAATAAGCCCTAATGATAAAGATAGCATGAGGCCAATTAAATCTGTCTCTCAAAATTTTATAAACAAAATCTATTAAATTTTAATCATCTTGGTCATAAGATATAATTTTCATAAATCTTTTTATAATTTTTATCATTATTTATTACAGAGTGGGTTCATGCTCCAAGAAAACCTTGTTAATCTGACACAAGGGGCCAAATGTTGGTTTTGCATCAGTGTGCCTTTGAAATTAAAAGTTAATTTATTTAAAAACGAGAAAAAAATGACTAAAAAATTTCTAAATCTGGGGAAAGAAATAGACATATACATTCAAGAAGCCCAGAGGACCATAAATAGATGGAACATAAAAAGTTTTATACCAAGACACATTATAATTAAAGTTTCAAAAATCAAAGACAATCAGAATTTTTAAAGCCGCAAGAGAAAAGTGACTCATCACATGTAAGGGAACCCCTAAATGATTGTCAGTAAATTTCTCACTAGAAACCTTGCAGTTCGAGACAGTGAGTTGATATACTTAAAGTACTAAAAGAAAAAAAAAAAAAACAACTAACAACCAAGAGTACCATACTCAGAAAAACTACTCTTTAAAAATGAAGGAGAGATAAAGTCTTTCCTAGGAAAACAAAAACTAAGGAAGTTGGTCACTGCTAGATCTGTCTTACAAAAAGTCATGCTTAAGGGGATTCTTCATATTGGAAGGAAAACACACCAAACAACAATACCAAATCATTTAACTAATTTATTTATTTTAAAGATGGAGTCTCACTCTGTTGCCCAGGCTGGAGTGCAGTGGCATGATCTTGGCTCACTGCAACCTTCGCCTCCTGGGTTCAAGTAATTCTCCTGCCTCAACTTCCTGAGTAGCTGGGATTACAGGCACCCACCACCACACCCTGCTAATTTTTGCATTTTTAGTAGAGACGGGGTTTCACCGTGTTAGCCAGGCTGATCTTGAACTCCTGACCTCAGGTGATCCTCCCACCTCAGCCTGTCAAAGTGCTGGGATTATAGGTGTAAGCCACTGCACCCAGCCCCAAAGCATTTGAAAGCATAAATCTAACCAGTAAAAGTAAATATACAGGCCAGACACTCACATCTGTAATCCCAGCACTTTGGGAGGCCAAGACGGGCAGATCACGAGGTCAGGAAATCAAGACCATCCTGACTAACACGGTGAAACCCCATCTCTACTAAAAAATACAAAAAATTAGCCGGGTGTGGTCGTGGGCGCCTATAGTCCCAGCTACTCGGGAGGCTGAGGCAGGAGAATGGCGTGAACCTGGGAGGCTGAGCTTGCAGTGAGCCAAGATCGTGCCACTGCACTCCAGCCTGGGCTACAGAGTGAGACTCCATCTCAAAAAAAAAAAAAAAAAAAAAAAGTAAATATACAGAGGAATGCATAATAATATAACACTTCAATGGTGGTGCATAAATTATAGTCAACTAATATAAAAGTAAAAAGTATTTAGAATAAGCATAACTGCAAAAATTTTTTAGTGGATTCATAACATTAAAAGAAGTAAATGCTGGCTGGGTGCAGTGGCTCATGCCTGTAATCCCAGCACTTTGGGAGGCCGAGGTGGGCGGATCACTTGAGGTCAGGAGTTCAAGATCAGCCTGGCCAACATGGTGATACCCCGTCTCTACTAAAAAAAAATACAAAAATTAGCCGGGCATGGTAGCAGGTGCCTGTAATCCCAGCTATTCAGGAGGCTGAGGCAGGAGAATCACTTGAACCCGGGAGCCGAAGGTTGCAGTAAGCCGGGGTCATGCCACTGCACTCCAGCCTGGGTGACACAGCAAGACTCCGTCTCAATAAAAAAGAAAAAAAAAAAAAGAAGTAAATGCTGGCTTTAAGAATACAAAATATGTGTGGGGAGGAGTAAAAGTGTAAAGTTTTTGTATATAATTGAAATTAAAATATTATCAACTTAAAGTAGATGCCTATAACTACAATTCAGTTAATACAAGCCTTGTGCTATCACAAAGAAACAATTATAATAGATACACAAAAGGTAAAGAAAAAGCAAATCACTACAAAAAATAACAAAGGAAGACAGTAAGGCAGAAAAGAGGAATAAAACAATTTTAAAAAGACAGAAAACAATTCGTAAAATGGCAACGGTAAGTCTTTGTTAATAACATTAAATGTAAATGGATTAAACTCCCCATTGGAAAGACACAGAGTTGCTGAGTGGATTTAACACACACACACACACACACACACACACACACACACACACACACGAGATCTAGCAATATGCTGTCTATAAGAGACTCGGTTTAGATTTAAGGTCACCCATAGCCTGAAAGTGAAGGGATGAAAAAATATATCCATGCAAATGGTAGCCAAAAAGAAAGCAAGGGTGACTATATTTACATGAGAAAAAATAGACTTCAAGTTAAAAACTGTCACAAGAGATAAAAGGGGACACTATATAATAATAAAAGGGTCAATCAACCAGGAAGAAATAACAATTATAAATAGATGTGCACCCAACACCAGAGCACTAAAATATGTAATGGAAATATTGATATATCTGAAGAAAGAAATTGACAGCAATACAATAATAGTAGGAGACTTCTCTACGTAACTTGCATTAATAACAGCTAGAACAACCAGATAGAAAATCAATAAAGAAACCGACTTGAACAACTTTATAGATCAAATGGATCTAACAGACATATACAACGCTTTCCATCAAAAAGCAAAGAATGCATCTTCTTCTCAAGTGCACATAAATGTTCTCTAGGATAGATCATATCTTAGGTCACAAAATAACTCTTAACAAATATAAGAAGATCAAAATTATACCAAGTACCTTTTCTGATCACAATGAAATAAAACTAAAAATCCATAACAATAAGAAACTGGGAAAATTTGCAAATACGTTGAAACTAAACAAACCACTTGAACAACCATTGGGAAAATACAAAAGGAACATTAAAATATGCAGAGACAAACAAAACTGAAGGAATAGCATACCAAAACTTATGGGATACAGTAAAAGCAGTAGTAAAGGGACATTCATAGTGACAAATGCCTACATTTAAAAAAGAAGAAAGATTGCAAATAACGTAATTTTACACCTCCAGGAACCAGAAAAAGAACAAACCAACCCCCATATTTGCAGAAGGAAGGAAATAATAACAATAAGAGTAGAAATAAATAAAAGAGAGAATAAAAAACAGTAGAAAAGAAATCGAGGAAACAAGACTTGGTTTCTTGAAAAGACAAACAAATTTGGCAAACCTCCATCGCTAAACTAAGTTAGAAAAAAAGAAAGAAGTCTCAAGTAAATAAAATCAGAAATGAGAGACACTACAGCAGATGAGTGAGAAATAAAAAGGATCATAAACGATCATTATGAACAATTATTCATCAACAAATTGGATAACTTGGAAGAAATAGATAAATTCCTAGAAATATGCAACCTACCAAGACTGAATTAAGAAGAACAAATTTTAACAATGAGATTGAATCAGTAATTAAAACCTTCCCAACAAAGAAAAGCCCAGGATTAGATGGCTTAATGGGTGAATTCTACCAAATATTTAAAGAAGAATTAATATCAATTCTCAAAACTTTTTCAAATAATTGAATAAGAGAAAGCACTTCTAAACTCATGTTGTGAGGCCAGGATCACCCTGATGTCAAAGCTTAGCAAAAACACCACAAGAAAAAAAAACTACAGGGCAATATCCCTAATTAACATAAACACAAAAATCCCCAGTAAAATACTAACAAACCAAATTCAAAAGCACATTGAAAGGATCATACACCATGACCAAGTAGGATTTATCCCTGAGATAGAAGGATGGTTCAACATATCAGATCAATCAGTGTAATATACCACATTAACACAATGAAGGGTAAAACCACATGATTATCTCAAAAGATTCCGATTTTTTTTTTTTACAAAATTTAACATCCATTTATTATTTAAAACTCTCAAAAAAATAGGTATAGAATAAACTTACCTCAACACAATAAAGACCATATATGAAAACTCCACAGCTAACATAATAATGGATGGGGAAAATTTGAAAGCTTTTTCTCTCAGATATGAAGCAAAGCAAGGATGATCAACCTTACCACTTCTATTCAACATAATACTGGAAGTTCTAGCCAGAACAATCAGACAAGAAAAAGAAATAAAAGCTATCCAAATTGAAAAGAAATAAGTAAAATTGTCTCCTCTTAAAGGTGACTTGATCATATATGTAGAGAATCCTAAAGACTCCATACAAAAAAATTATTAAAACTAATAAACAAATTCAGCGACTTTGCAGTATAAAAAATCAAATTGCAAAAATCAGTGGCATTTCTATATGCTAATAACAAACTCTCCAAAAACGAAATTAGGAAAACAATTCTATTTACAATAGCAACAAAAATAATAAAATACTTAGGATAAAGTTAACTAAAGAGGTGAAAGACATGTATGCTGAAAGTTATAAACCATTGATGAAAGAAACTAAGGGAGACATAGAGATGGATAGACATCCCATGTTCATGGATTAGAAGAATTAAAATCTTTAAAATGCCCATAGTGCCCAAAGAGACATACAGATTTAATTCAATCTCTATCAAAACCCCATGGCATTTTTACATTAATAAAAAAGAATCATAAAATTCAAATGGAACCACAAAAGACTACCCATATCCAAAGCAATCTTGAGGGACAAAAAAAAAAAAAAGCCAGAGGCACCATACTTCCTCATTTCAAAATACATTACAAAGCTATAGTAATCAAAACAATATGGTACTGGCATAAAAACAGACATGTAGACCAATGTTACAAAACAAAGAGACCAGAAATAAATCCATATATTTACACCTAACTGATCTTTGACAAGGATGCCAAGAGGACACAATGGGGAAAGGATAGTATCTTCAATAAATTTCATTAGAAAAACTGGATAGTCATACACAGAATAAAATCAGACCCTTATCTCACATCATATACAAAAATAAACTCAAAATAGATTAAAGACTTCGACATGAAGACGTGAAACTGTAAAACTACTAGAAGAAAGTACAGAAAAAAAGGCTTCTTGACATTGGTGATGGCAATGATTTTTTGGACATAACACCAACAGAAGAGGAAACAAACCCAAAAATAAGCAAATGGGATTGTATCAAACTAAAAAGCTTCTGTCACATGGTGGCTCATTACTTGCTTCGAGGCAGGTGCAGTGAGTCTACTCTGGGCTGGTCCGGGCTCCTCAGGTTCTGACCCAACCACTACCCGGCCAGTTCATGGAGAGGAGAGGTGCACTTTACAGGTCCCCATTGAACCAAGAGAACCCTCCACCACATCCAGGCCCTGGTCCCTCAGCCCCATACCCACCTTATCCACAAAAACAAATGGGCCCAGGACCTATGGGAGGGGGCCCTACCCACCTCTTCAAGGGTACATCTATCAAGGATACAAAGATACCCACAGTACAGCTGGCAGGGCAGACATCGGGAGCCTCCTAAAACCACAGTGTATGTGGTAGAAGACCAAAGAAGAGATGAGTTGGAACCATCCACCTGCCTCGCAGCCTGCTGGACTGCTTTCTGTTGCTGCTGTCTCTGGGACATGCTTACCTGACCAGCCCAGCCATCCTGTCCTGCCAGCTCTGCCACCACCTCTGATAGGTGTGCCTGCCCCCGTCTCTTCTGATTGCTGTAATAAATGACTAGCTCTGCACAGACACCTATACCTTCAGCACTATGGGATTCTAGATTAGTGAGGGCTGCTGCTGTTAAATTCAGTGACTTGATCTCTTTAATGTCCAAAATTCATTTCTTATTGATCTTTAAAAATGTGCTAAGTGACTTTTTTTTGGATAAAGGCTTAGTTGTGGAAAATGTATCTATAATTTTGTAATTATACATTCAAGGTAGTGGCAAAATGTAACACACCATGAATGATTTCTCTGCTTACACCCTGTAGGTTTCAATAAATTTGTTCAAACCTCAAAAAAAAAGAAAAGAATCAACAAAGTGGAAAGGCAACCTATGAAATGGGAGAAAATATTTGAAAATTATATATCTGATAAGGACTTAATATGCAAAACACATAGGGAACTCGTACAACTCAGTAGCAAGAAAACAAATAACCCAATTTGAAAATGAGCAAAAGATCTGAATAGATACTTCCCATTTGTTTATTTTTGCTTTTGTTTCCTGTTCTGTTGGTGTCATATCCAAAAAGTCATTGCCATCAGCAATGTCAAGAAGGCTTTTTTCTATGCTTTCTTCAGTAGTTTTACAGTTTCAGGTCAAAACTTCATTTTGAGTTTATTTTTGTGTATGATGTTGTGTATCTGTATGTCTCAAAAGAAGGCATACAAATGGTCAGCATGGAAATGAAAATGTGCTCAACATCAGGAAAATGCAAATCAAAACACAATGACATATCACCTCACACCTGCAAGGATGGCTCTACTATCAAAAAAGACAAAAGTGTTAGTGAGGATGTGGAGAAAAGAAAACCCTTGTACATTTTTTATGGGGATTTAAAGTGGTACAACCATTATAAAAAACAGTATGGAGTTTTCTCCAAAAGTTAGCAATGAAACTATCATATGATCCCACTTCTGGGTGTACATCCAAAAAAAAATAAAATCAGGATCTCAGAGATACATGCACTTCTGTGTTCATTGCAGCATTGTTCACAATCACCAAGATATGGAAACACCCAAATGCCCCTGGATGGATGAATGGATTAAAAAAATTGTGGTATATTTCTACTATGGGATATTATTTAGCCTTTAAAAAGAAGGAAATTTTGCCACTTATGACAACATGGATGAACTTAGAGAACATTATGCGAAATGAAGTAAGCCAGACACAGAAAGACAAATATTACATGATCCCACTTATATGTGGAATCCAAAAAAGTGAAACTCATAGGAACAGAGTCAAATGGTGGTTGCCAGGGGCTGAAAGGTGGGGGAGACGTTGGTCAAAGTGTAGTTTCAGTTCTGCAGGATAAATAAGTTCTGGAGATCTAATGTCTAGTGTGGTGACTATAGTTAGCAATACCGTACTGTATACTTGAAATTTGCTAAGAAGGTCAATCTTAGGTATCCTTACCTTAAAGCAGGGAAGGAAGGAAGGAAGGAAGGAAGGAAGGAAGGAAGGAAGGAAGGAAGGAAGGAAGGAAGGAAAGAAGGAAGGGAAGGGAGGAAGGGAGGAAGGGAGAAAGGAAGGAAAAAAGAAAAAGGGAACTAGTGAGATGATGGGCGTGTTAATTGTGGTGATTGTGGTGATTATTTCCCTGTGTGTGTGTGTGTGTGTGTGTGTATATATATAAACATCAGTTTGTACACATTAAACATATATAACTTTTGTTAATTAAACCTTAAAAACTGTTAAATATAAAATAAATCAAAATATTTAAATAAAATATTAAAGTAAACACTGCCCTCTTTCTTTCCCTGATGAGGACCTTGGCTTTTGATGGTAGCAAAAATTCAGAGAAGAAAGCCAAATGCCACTAAGGAAAAAGTTGTTGAGAAATTATTCATTATATGTTTGCTATATTTGCTAGTATTTTACTATATATATTTGCTAGTATTTCTTTTTGCTATATATTTGCTAGCATTTTATAGTCATTCATTAATCAAACCCTCTCAGGGTCCCTTGATGGGAAATGATAGTGAACGCAGTTCTGTCCATTTCAGAGGTAGGGTGATCTGGGTCACTCGGGGTCCAGGTTACAGTCTCAACGTTAACAGTATTAACAGAGAAGAAGGAAGCCTGTCTCAAAGCAAAGCTTAGGAAGAAAGATGATGCCCCCATTCCCAATACCATCACTAATATCATGTGCTTCCCACCATTTACTCCCCAGCACATTTTGATCAGACATCTTGGTCCACATTTGATTTACTGTTCAGTTGACATGAAACCGAACAATGGTATAATTAGAAGGCTCGCATGAGGGTGCCTGCAGGGAGAGTAATTATTTGCCAAGAGATGAACTGCGATAAAGGAGTAGCGTGGGTGTAGGTTTCCTGTTGTGCCCAGAGCCTGCTGTTCATACATTGTTGATACCAAAATACAAAGGTGACTGCACTCTTTTTCCTTAGAAGATGCAATTTATATTTTATCTGCTTGAGACTAGGTTTGCAGGGCTGCGCCTAATTCCTTTCCCTCCCACCCCCGTTCTACAGAGAGAGAGCTGTGAGTGAGCCTCTCGGGAGCAGAGCTTGTTAGGAGGCCCTACCATCTCCATGGTTCCTTCCTCCCAGGACAGCACCTGCCTGCCCAGGATGTTACTGCCCTTCCCAATGGACCCTAGACTTGCTGCTGGAATCTAGCTGGAGAGTTTCTGGGAAGGAGGGTGCTCTGTGTGCAGGTTCAGGAACGGACTTGGGGGAATGGGTAAAATAAGGGGAATTGACACTGATTGAGCATCTACTCTGTTGCCTGCACTAATCCATTTGATCCACATGACATGTTGGGATTCGTACCCCCATCTTACAGGTAAGGAAACTGAAGCCTGGGGAGGTAAAAAAGTGCATCCAAGACAACTCAGCCAGTAGGTAAGGAAGGCCAGGATTTGAACCCAGGGATGTTTGGTGCTGACGCCCTGCTGTTTCCTCTGATTCAATCTGCCCCCCACAATAGGAGAAGAGCCGCCAGAGAGTCCAGGGAGAACAGATCAAAATGCTGTTCACTTCCACCCTGTTGACATCCTCCCTGTGACTGGTCTTTAGTTAGATCCTGGTTAAAAGACTGTTGGTTTTGTAATTCTAATTCTTGGTCCTGGCTCAAGTTGACCTTATAGAGTATTCTGGCCCGGGTCACGGTGACCCTGTTGCTCCCTGGCTCTAGGTGTGGTCCCTCCAGAGAAAAAAGACCAAGCTGTGGGACTGAGGTGTGTCAAGGAATGAGCTGAGTTTCCAACAGCTGCCAGGTCAGGGCTTTATGCTACACCAACTGAGGTCCGACCTCTCTCCGTTGCACTGCAGTAAAGAGGCCTGGATCGCTAACATTAGTCCGTGCAGATTGTGCCAGACAACAGTCTGCTGGGGTTGCTGTCTTTTTTAATGATCTCACTCAACCCTCAAATGTGCTTTTCCAGGTGGAGATCAGCAGCCCCATTTTACAGACAAGGAAACTTTGGCTCAGAAAATCCAAGTGTCTGGTTGTGCCTCGTAGTGGAATGGGATTTGGAGTCAGGGAGACCTGGCTTTGAATGCCAATCCTGTTTCTTTATAGCTTTGTGCCTCGGGAAATGCCACTTCAACTCTATGATATATGATTATCTTGTCTGTAAACCAAGGTAAAGAAGAAAACTGTCTCCTCAATTTGTTGGGACAATTAAGTATATTTTTACTTAAAATACCTGGCATATAGTATGTACCCAATGAATAATGGTTAGTGTAATTACAGGAATAGTCACTGAGTTTAATATCACATGTCATTTCTTATGGTTGTCAAGAGACCTGTGCTGAAATATATTCTGAGCTCATATCTGGGATAAAATGCTGGTATTGGTGAGCCACATTTGCTTTGGCATGGGAGGGCGAGTGGCTGCATATGTATTTCTGACGCAGTTTACTATTATTTCCCAAGGTCATACCAGGAAGGATTTGATTTGAGCTCTACTTTTATCCAAAGCACCCACTCTTTCTACTATCTCCATTTTAGCCTTCCCTACTGTAATTTGCTGGTTATTTTAATTTCTTACGGTTTCTGTAACATATTACTACAAACGAGGTGGCTTAAAACAATAGAAATGTATTCTCTTGTAGTTATGGAGCCCTGAAGTCCAAAATCAGTATCACTAGGCCGAAGTCAAGAGCTTCCAAAGGCCCTAGGGGTGAATCCATTCCTCACCTCTTCCAGCTTCTGTAGCTGCCAGCATTCCTTGGCTTGTGGCTGCAGCACTCCCATCTTTGCCTCTATTGTCACATGGCTTTCCTCTGTGTGTGTCATCCACCTCTTCCTCTCTCTTAGAAGGACACTTGAGATTGTTTTTAGGGCCCATCTGCTTAATCTCTCCATCTCAGAATCTCTAAGTTAATTATATCCTCAAAGATCCTCTATTTCCCTGTAAGGTAACATTTATAGGTTCCAGGGATTAGGACCTGATGTGTTTAGGAGGCTACTTTTCAGCCTTCCACACTAGGCTTTATATCCCTATTCCCAAAAAACTTTTTAGCTGAGCAACTCGATAGCCACTGAAAGGTTATGTTTCATCTTAGAAAGGTAAATTACAAGAAATTCTGAAATAGTGGGTCAGCCTGACTCTTGCTCTCTCTCAGATTTTAGACCCCAGACTTAGTACCTGAGCTTTAGCCTTTTCTATCAAGGCCGAGTCCCAGTCAGGTATTTATGCTCACATTTCTTTTTTTGTTTTCTTTTTCTTTCTTTTCTTTTTCTTTCTTTCTTTTTTTTTTTTTTTTTTTTTTGTCTGAGATGGAGTTTCACTCTTCTGGCCCAGGCTGGAGTGCAGTGGCACGATCTTGGTTCACTGCAACCTCAGCCTCCTGGGCTCAAGTGATTCTCCTGCCTCAGCCTCCCGAGTAGCTGGGATTATAGGTGCCCTCCACCACACCCAGCTAATTTTTGTATATTTAGTAGAGACGGGATTTTGTCATGTTGGCCAGGCTGGTCTCGAACCCCTGACCTCAGGTAATCCACCCACCCCAGCTTCATTTCAAGCCTGCAGTTTGAACTTCCCATCTTAAAACACTCCTCTGGATCCTACATGGAGTGCATGCCCCTAATCCTGGTTTCAAGTCTTCTGTGCCCTCTGCACTCTGGCTTCTTGAATAGTAAGGGTAGGCAGAGCTGCTGTAACAAATAGACCTTAGCACATAATGGCTCATCACTGTAGAAATTTCCTTGCTGATATGTATGGGGTGGAGTAACTGACTCTCCTCTATATGATCTTTGGGGAATTAAACTACTTTCACTTTGTGGCTCCATATCCTCCTACCAGGGTGAGTAGAAGCATGAATAGTGTGTAACTGCTCTTCTCACATTTAATGTCAGTTCTTGGAGTTCAGGTTTTGTCAATCAGATGTCCCTGCCCAGGATTTTGACTTTTAAGGGAGTGTGACCCGAAGATACTGGACTGATTAAGACCAATTCTGGCAACATCATCAGAGCCATTCAGTGGCCTGTGGCAGCAACGTCTTAACCAGGCTGTTTATATAAAAACTTTGTGAGGTCCTGCCACTGCTGGTTTCCTATAGTCCCTCCTTTTCCACGCCAGGCTGTCCAGTCTTACCATTGACGTTGTGAGCTCCGAATATCACTCCATTTCCTTGTCCGCTTGAATTCACTGAATTCGTAAGTATCAGTTTCTGGTATCTGAGCCAAGAACTGTACTGGATTCACCTACCTCACAAGGGCTTCTGTGCAGATTCCATTAGATTAGAGATGGGGAAAAAGAAATGCTTTATTCACTTAAATGTTATGTCAGGGAAAAGAAATTGAAAGTAACTGCAACACATAAGATCCAGCAATCCTACTTGTAGCTATTTACCCAACTGATTTGAAAACTTAACCAAAACCTGAACACATATGTTTAAAGCAACTTCTGTAATCATTACCAAATTCTGGCAGCAATCAAGGTGTCCATCAATAGGTAAATGGATAAGCAAACTGTGGTACACCCATGCAATGGGTATTGCAATTCAGCAATGAACATGAATTAGCTATTAAGTCATGCAAAGACATGGATGGCTCTTAAAGGTATATTGTTTAGTTAAAAAAAAAAAAACTAAAAAGTCTACATACTATAGGATTCCATTTATAAACATTGTAGAAAAGAGAAACTATAGAAATGATAAGCAGATCAGTTGTTCGTAGGTGTGAGAGAGGATTGAATAGATGAAGCATGGGGGACTCTTTAGAGTGGTGAACAGGATGGACACATCATACTGTGCATTTGTCAAAACCTTCAGCCGGGCGCGGTGGCTCATGCCTGTAATCTCAGCACTTTGGGAGGCCAAGGCCGGTGGATCAATGAGGTCAGGAGTTCGAGACCAGGCTGACCAACATGGAGAAACCCCGTCTCTACTAAAAATACAAAATTAGCCGGGTGTGATGGTACATGCCTGTAATCCCAGCTACTCAGGAGGCTGAGGCAGGAGAATCGCTTGAAACCAGGAGGCAGAGGATGCAATGAGTCGAGATCATGCCATTGCACTCTAGCCTGGGCAACAAGAGCGAAACGCCATCTCAAAAAAAAAAGAAAGAGAGGCCGGGCGCGGTGGCTCAAGCTTGTAATCCCAGCACTTTGGGAGGCCGAGGCAGGCGAATCACGAGGTCAGGAGATCGAGACCACGGTGAAACCCCGTCTCTACTAAAAACACAAAAAATTAGCCGGGCGTCGTGGTGGGCGCCTGTAGTCCCAGCTACTCGGAGAGGCTGAGGCAGGAGAATGGCATGAACCCGGGAGGCGGAGCTTGCAGTGAGCCGAGATTGTGCCACTGCACTCCAGCCTGGGCGACAGAGTGAGACTCTGTCTCAAAAAAAAAAAAAAAAAAAAAAAAGAAAGAAAGAAAAGAAGAAAGAAACAAACGAAGAAAGAAAGAAAAGAAAGGAAGGAAGGAAGGAAGGAAGGAAGGAAAGAAGGAAGGAAGGAGGGAAGGAAGGAAGGAAGGAAACTTTGTAACAGAAACAATGAACCTTAATGCATGTAAGTTAAACAAAAAAAAATCATTTAGGAGGTTTGACAATCCCAGGATGGAATGCAGATGTGACAAAAGAATCTAACTGCATTTTAAATGTATGAAATGATCTCACTGAAGAGGGTGGGGAAATAAAGGCGCTGATTTATGTAACTTCAGAAATGAGTGGAATCTATAAAATGAATGGCAAAAGGAACTGCACATAAGCAGTGTACACTAGTTAATAAATTGTTTCCCATGGAGGTACAGGTTGACAGTTCCGAAGCCACTTTACGCGTGTACCTAAATTGGACAATTAAGCAAATGGATGGTGGGTGATGGTAGGTTTCTCACTACTGAGTGGGAGGTTATAGATAAGAAGACCGATAATCTACTCTCAAGGAGGTGGGGTATAACTGTCACTCCTTTAGAGTCAGCGCCACAGTGACTTCCTTCCAAAGACTGTGGTACAGAAGGGGAGGAAGGACTGGAGATGACTCCACCATTGAGAAACTTGACAAATAGCACCTTGGCCAGATGATCAAGGTCAACATCCACAGTGATAAATCATGTTGCTAGTGTATGCCTTTGATATGATGTGATGAAAATGATACTTCACTTCCATGGACTTCCCCAAAACTCACAATTTAACTTTAACAATGAGAAAACATCAGCTAAATCCCAGTCGAGTGACATTCTGCAAAATACCTGACCAGTACTCTTGAAAACTGTCAAGATCACCACAAATGAGGAAAGTCTGAGAAACTAGCATGTGTCCATGGCCGAGAAAAGCCTAAGGAGACAGATGATTAAATGTAATGTGGTGTCTCTAAATGAGATCTTGGAATAGAAAAAGGACGTTAGATAAAAACGAAAGAAATTTGAATAGAGGCGTTAATTACTAATAAAGTATCAATGTCAGCCCCTTGGTTGTGACAATTATGCCATACTAAGTAAGGTAATATACTACTAATAACAGAAACTGGTTTTGGTGTTTATGGGAATGCTCTGTACTGTCTTTGTAATTTTCCTGTAAATCTAAATCTATTCTAATTTTTTGTCATTGTTGTTTTTTAAAAGTATAAAAAAAATTAGGCCAGGAGCTGTGGCTCATGCCTGTAATCCCAACACTTTGGGAGGCAGAGGCGGGTGGATCACAAGGTCAGGAGTTCGAGACCAGCCTGGTCAATATGGTGAAACCCCATCTCTACTAAAAATACAAAAATTAGCCGGGCATGGTGGTGTGTGCCTGTAGTCCTAGCTACTCAGGAAGCTGAGGCAGGAGAATCGCTTGAACCCAGGAGGTAGAGGTTGCAGTGAGCCGAGATCGTGCCACTGCACTCCAGCCTGGGCGACAGAGTGAGATTCCATCTCAAAAAATATATAATAATTAAAGGAAGTTGAAACTTCAGACTCAGGAAGGTTGCCCAGGAGCCAGTGTCTAAAATACAACTATTACTGCAGTATCTCAAGGTATAAATTTGAACCATGGTATACAGATGACAAGACTGAGCTCTGAGAGAAATAGTAGGTTTCCCAAGGCCACAGAATGAGCAGAGCTGGGCTGTGAAGCCAGCATGATAGCGGTGGATTCCCACGTTCTTTACTGTATCAACAGCACATCCGCCTGCCTCTGGCTGGTTGCTGTGTTTGTATAGGCAGGACTCTTGCGCACACACACGCACACACACACACACACACACACACACGCACACACACACGTAGTCTTCAGCTCCAGAGCAGTCGGCCTCGCAAATCACCTTCAAGCAGCCTCAGACCTGCAGGATTTGCATTGGCGTTCCTTCCATTCCCAGTATGCCTCCATCTTGCCTCTTGGCAGGCTGGGCAGCCATTTCCCAGCCAGCCTCCCCTAAGAGCTTGGTGTGCTGCAAAGACACCCTGAAGCCTTTGTCTACATCCTTGCTGTGCTTGGCCAATTTCCACCCTGCAGTGGTAGGAAGGAGGAGGGTGCAGGAGGTGCTTGGCCAGGAGTAAAGGGGTAGAGGGAATGGGTGAAAGTGCTTCACCCTGGCGGGCATGGCTGGGAAATTTCTCTCCCTAAGTGTGATACACACACAGCGCTTAGCATGGCATCTGGCATGAGGGATGTGCTACAATTTTAGATGTAGACATTTTATAGACATTACGTGATTGCTGGTAGGAGCCTACACTTAGATGCCTACCCTATCTGCTCCATAAGCCAAACTCACTTATTTTTATGCCATTTGAGAGCATTTATTCATTTATTCATTGAATATTTTCTGAATGCATCCTATGTGCTGTGAACCTGTCTAGGTAATACTACAGTCACAAGGACATCAGGGATGACAGAGGCCAACAGGCTGTGTTTCTATTAGATCAGAGTTCATAGGCCAGTGTTTCCTGGGAATAAGTGGCTACTGAGTGAATAGATCTCAAGACTCAGGGAAAGACCCTAAACGCTCCTTTTCACGTTACCGTGGGCTATAGTTCCACTATCTTAGCTCCAGGTTGTTGAATGTTATCCTTGAGCTATAGAGAAGGTATTGCAAAGAGGGGTACAAGCCCCAGGGACTCAATAGCACACAACACCTGGCGGCTGACCTAATGCTGAGCGTGGTGGAAAGGTCTAGTTGCAAATGCCTTTCCTGAACTTTCAAAATCATTTGCAAATGACCCTTCCCATCTTACTCCTCCAGTCCTAATTTTGTAGAATATCATCACAAACCTAGCAGAAGTCTATGATAGGATGTGTTAAATCCAAGGCTTAAATTAACAATAGCTACCATTGGCCATGCATCTACTGTGTGCCAGATGCTGCATGGTGAACTTTCTTGTATGTAGCTTTGTTTCATTTTATCCTCACAAGAAGGTGATGTCAGGCTAGAAATATCAGACATGAGGCACATACCTTTGATTTGTGCATAAGGTCCAAACCCTGAATGATCTGACCCTGACATACTGACCTCATTTTTGCCCTGAAGGAGAGAAAGAGGAAACTGGGCCGGGGGGATGGGGGGCGGTGCGGGGATATCGATAACCAACCTGAGTGAGGACACAGTAGAGATAATTCTCAGGAGGACAGAGTGATGGAGGTGTTGGCACCATAAGCTGTTGGAATTGCAGCTGCAGAGGCACAGAATCTTGGCCCCAGTGTGGGGAGTCCCCTTCTATTGGAATCAGCTGGGGAGTCCCATAAATGCACAAGGCAGCTGGCCTGACTCAGTGAATGGCAATGTCCACCAGGATAGTGGCACCTGCAGAGGCAGCAGCAGGGCCGAGGGAGCCTGCCAGGGAAGAGTCTTCCTAACAAGAAAAAGCACGTGTGCTGCTCTGGTGAGGCAGAAGGCTTGGAGAGGATACCTCTCTGCCCTCTCAGTGATCCCAACTTAAGTCTGGCTCTCAAGGCCAGATGATGTGTCTCATTGCTGCTGTTGCTTAAAACTATTCAACCAATGACAGTTTAGGACCTCAACATTTAATTCACTTTGTCCTTTTTACACGGAAAAAAAAAAAAGAAAACATAAGGCTAGGACACACACTTGAGATTTGTTTTTTTCTTATAGACAGGGTCTTGCTCTATTGCCCAGGCTGGAGTGCAATAATGCAATCATAGCTCACTGCAGCCTCCGACTCCTGAGCTCTCGCAATCCTCCTGCCTCAGCCTCCTGAGTAGCTGAGATTACAGGCATAAACCACCACATCAGGCTCCATATTGGAGGTTTGTTTTTTTCCCCAGAAGCCATATGACGGAAAGGTGCCAAAGACAGTTCCACAGTGTGAGGAAAGACCCTTCCACTTCTGTCCTTTTCACAAAAGTCATCCAGGCAACAGGTGGGAATGAGGAAGTAGATGTAACCACAGGAACAGGAAGAGAATGGGTCCCTGTTGCTTATAACTCACTGAAGGGCCTGCTGGTTTTGTGGAAATAGAGGCCCAGCAGCAGGGAAAGTTTATGGGAACTGACATAGCAGCAAGAGAGGCAGGACATAGGAACACTGCGTGACACAGGAATGGGGCAATGTAGTCCTTGCACCCACAGCACCGTATCCTAAGTGCATTAACCAGCCGTATCTCCTTCCCATTGCGTCTCACTGTGTGCTTTAGATGCATTCCAGAAACTCCACAGTTTGAGTATCTTCATTTGGTCCATCACCTTTTCTGTCTGGTGGCCTCTCAGAGAGCCTGTCAGGCATCATACTTGAAGGCTACCATTGCATTGATGGAATTTGTCTCCCCAACACTTAAAAACAGGAACTGGATGAAGTGGCTCCCCTGTTTAGACACTTCCGGTGGTGCCCACTGTATTCATTGCAAAAGGTAACCTTCTTAATGTGGTGGTGAAGGCATGAACAAGCTCCCTGCCTGCCTCTCAGCCTCACCTCTTGCTGTGCCCTCTGTCTTGCTCAATGCCTATTAACACACAGGCACCCTTTGAGCTAACCCCTTCCAGCCCCTTCCAGTTCCAGACATTTGCAGCTGCCATCCTCCCTTGCAGAAAGCACCCCTCCCACCTTCACCCGGTTCTTCCTGCTCCTCTTTGGTCAGGGAGTTCTGACCCATCTGGGTCAGGCTGCAGAGTGTTGTGTTCTTATTGCAGCATTTAGCACAATTTAGAATTTCTTTTTTTTTTTTTTTTTTTTTTTTGAGACAGAGTCTCGCTCTGTCACCCAGGCTGGAGTGCAGTGGCACAATCTCGGTTCACTGCAAGCTCCGCCTCCCGGGTTCACGCCATTCTCCTGCCTCAGCCTCTCCGAGTAGCTGGGACTACAGGCGCCCGCCACCACGCCCGGCTAATTTTTTTTTGTATTTTTAGTAGAGACGGGGTTTCACCATGGTCTCGATCTCCTGACCTCATGATCCGCCTGCCTCGGCCTCCCAAAGTGCTGGGATTACAAGTGTGAGCCACCACGCCCAGCCTATAATTTCTATATTTGCCTGTTTAATGTCTCTCTCCCCTACTAGATTTAAGCTCAAGTGAGACCAGAGACCATGCCTACCTTTTTCTGGCATGGTCCCCAGCACATGGCACAGCACGTGCTGCGATAGGCACTCCATAAGTATCTATTGCATTAACAAATACATACGTGAGCCCCTGCCATCTACTATCTGCAAAGCATTTTACATGCATGTTCTCAAATCTCAACGCTGGAAGCTCAGAGAGGGGAAGACAGTTGCTGCATGTTTCCCAGCTGGTAAACAATAGAACCAGGATTCTAACCTAGGTATATCGGACCCCAAGGCCTTGTTCTTAACCATGGCCATACCCATTCAGAAGGGGTCAGAGCTGCTGGGAACCTGAGACCTGATCAGCTTGTGGAACAGGAAGCTGTGAGGCTGAGTCAACAGAGAATGCCTCTCTGTCCTCTGAAACACTCTCTCCAGATCTTCCCATGTGTGGCTGCAGCTCAACATTCAGGTCTGTTATGTGTATTTCTTGCACTAATAAGAACATTCAATTTTGATTTACCGAGAATAAAAGAAAAAAAGAAATAAGGCGGTGGGGTGAAACTAAATAAGAATAGTAAGTAAGCAAGAAGCTCATGAGTGGCGTTAGACAAAGCGGAAGTGAGTAGAGCATCTGTGTGTGACCAGGGGGAGAAAAGGGTAAAGGGACACAAGAGCACCCAATCGTAAATATCCATGGGCACTCAATGTCCACACGGTCTTGAATTGCCCACCATTAGTGACACCCTTTCTGGCCAAATGTATCCTGTGCCCAAAACCCTCAGATAGAAACATTAACTTCCACTGGCAAGCCACAGCTCAGGCCAGGTGGCCTGGCCTGCCACCTCTCAGGAAGAACAAGTGTACTGGCTCCAGGCACCTCCCACCCCGCTAGCTCGCCCTCAGTTCTGGTCTATAACCTCACCATCAGCAGAGTAGGCTGACAAGACAGAAAGAAGGGGAGAGAGAAATACAGGATGTAGAAGCATTGCATAGCCCAGGACACAAACAGCGTGGGCTTTTCCCCATGGCATCCTGTCCTAAGTGTATTAACCAACCTCCTTTCTTCCCCTTGTTTCTCACTGTATATTTTAGATCAATTTAGTAAACCACGTGGCTGAGCATCATTGTTTGGTCCATGAGTCTTTCTGTTTCGTGGCCTCTGGGAGAGCCTGCCTGGCAGTATACCTGGGGGCTACCATTGCATCAAGGATGCTCCCCCATGACAAGGTCTCAGCTCAAATGTCACCATCTCGGTGAGGCTTCCCCAGTCTCCTTAGCTCCTCTCCCTCTACCTCATTCACTACTCCATTGCTTGCTTTATTTTCTTGGTACCACTCTCTAACATCTTACCTATGGAGCGAATGTATGCATTTCCTTGCGTTTTGCTCCCCAACCACCCTAGAAAGTAGGCTCCATGAGAGCAAGAGATTTGCCTTCTGGCTGCTGGGTCCACAGAGCCCAGAGCTCAACCTGGCACACAGGATGCTCCATGTAGAAGTGGCCACTCAATGCACTCAGCAAGGAGGCCCTAGCACTTCCCATATGCCATGACTGTGCCAGGGTAGGGCACTAACATGAATAAGCTGTTCTTGGCCCTAGGGACTTGAGGTTGAGAGGTGGTGAGAAGAGACCCATATGCCACAAGCAGATGATGATTCCATCACAGAAGGAGAGGAGGGGGCCTGGAGGAAGGCTTGTCTCATCCTAGCAACCAACGGTTTTCTCTCCTGGTGTGGCCCAGGAAAGTGAGAAGACGTTTCCTCCCAGCTATAGTCACGGAGCCACAGAGTCGGGATTCAAGGCAAATTAGGCTGCTGATTTGTACGTTAAACAAGGTTAATTCCATCCATTAGCCAAAGATGTTTTCAAAGCGCCTGGCACAAGAGCGCGGAGCAATTAGTGTCTTTGTATTAGTGGATGAGGGCGTGGGGCCAGGACGTTAAGGGGAGGGGGATGCAATTTCTGCACTCTTTATGATATCATCAAAAGTAAATGAATTATGAAAACAAAAGAGGCAATATGAGGCTGCCAGTACTAATTACTGGGTAGGACAGAAAGTTCACAGTGAAGAAGGAAAGAATGATCAGAGAAGGACAAGGATACGGATCATCTGGGCTGCAGGTGTCTTTAGACAAGGTGGGACTTCCGCGACTCCACCTTCCAATTTCAGGGAAAAGCTGTGCTTTTGCTCCAAATAAAGAAGCTGGATCGTGAGGAGTGATTTCAGCTGTTGTTTTTTGGTTTTGGTTTTTAATTTTCTTTCTGGTCTTAGCCTTAACCATGCTGGACAAACTAATCAACTTGATTCAGAGGCGACTTTAGGCCTTCAGAGAAGTTAACTGACAACAACCCTGGAGCTGGTTGCTTGGGAAATGACCACAGAGCTGGTTGCTTTGGTAATCATGGTATTTCCCCTCAACAAAGGGCTGGCCACTCTCTGCCATGCACTACAGGGTAGGACCTGATACAGCCCACAGAGCCAGTCTCAGGGGTAGATGGAGGCAGTGGACTCACACTGATATGGAAAAGATGGTTTTACAGGTGCTGAGGTGCATGCATGTGACTTTAAAGGACGTTAAACTTACCCAAGAGAAAATTATTTCTCTTTCATTTTCCTTCCAATTCTTCTGATTAGATCAAGGAAAAGGTTTCAGTTAGGTGCTAGCCTGTCTTAACATCTCTCTTAGCAACTGATAGGCATATTTTTAAATAGAAGTCTGGCAGACAACGGCATCAAGCTAAAATTTAATATCCTTTTGTTTTTAATGTATTAATTTGTACAGTTGCCTTCTGTTAACATGAAATGATTATGTTTTTCCATTTATGGTAATGATATAAAGTTTTATGCAAAAATAGTGAATTGATTTTTTAAACTTTTAAGTACATAATTCTATGAATGATACAATAATACAGCAGAAATTATGAAAGTGGTGCTTGAATAATTGATGTCTGAAAAACACCTGTGTAAAGGAAGGAGTACTGGGCAGAGGGACAAGGAGGACAAATTCTTAGGTCCTCTTCCACTGCTGTGTAATCTTGGGCAAGTCCCACAACCTCTCTGGGCCTCAGTTTCCCCAAACATGCAATGCCAGTTGAACAAGATGCTGTCTCAGAGATGAACAAGCCATGATAGAATATTCCTTCTATCCTCGGAATCTAGTTGAGAAAATTGAGGCTCAGAAAGGGCCAGAATGGTCCTGGGACACAGTAGGTGACCGACAAGCTGGTCACTTCCTCCCATTCTGCTCTCCTTCCCTCCCCTTCTGCTCTCCCTCCCTCCCCTCCTGATCTTGCCAGTCACTAGAGAGAGAACTCTGTGTCACCCATGGATAGAAGTTCCACAAACACTGACAAGAGAAAACTAAGGGGCAATTTCATTCAAACAACAAGTTATTTTGAAAACTATTGGTCCCTGTTACAGTTGATTGTTTGGAAACCAAGAAATGTGTGTCCCACACAGAAAATTTCTGGGAAATGTTACCAGTCTTTAAAAACATTTGTTAACAGTAACTGTTTTCAAAATAATTGGCTGTACTACAGGCAGAGGGGGAAAAGAAGTCAGGAGAAGTGCACTGTATATAGAAAATTGGTAATAAGGGGCATCAAGTTTCAGAGCTGGGGGTTGGAGTGATATTACATGTTACGATTACATTTTCGTATGTTACTTTTTGTAATTGAAGGGAAACACCCAAACAACATAGCCTACATATTTTTATATGTTTCTAATGTTTGGGGAACAGTTTGGGTGGTACGGTATCTTCAATAGAGATAAAAACTCAAATATTTCTGAGGTTCACATAGAAAATGTAATGAATAAGCCTAAATAAATAAAGCAGGCAGATAGAAATGGGGGAATTAAGGGGGACCAGCAAGCTTCAAACAATTGCAACATTTGGAATGCGGGCCCAGAGATGTCAGCTCATTCCATTGTTCCCCCACTCAAAAAAAAAAATTGAAATCCAAATTTTAATGTGAAACCTTCCATTCTTTTACTGGTAGCTTACATCTTAAAGACTGAATGTTAATTAAACAAACTGACCTGAAGATCACCAGTTGGAAGTGTCTCCAAATTCCTTTAAATCCATTCAGAGGCTCCACTTTGGGTCCCTGGGGAGGTGAAACATGGCTCAATCTCTCCATGAACTTTCTTGCTTCTTTGAATTATGGTGGGGTAGGGGAATCTCTGGTGATTATCTAGACGTGCACTCCTCTGTGTGCCCACATTTCTAGTGCCCCAGCTTCCAAACTAGCCCCTTTCACCCTGGGGTGCCATTGCTGTCCTAATCTCTACTTCCCCTCTCAGGCTGTGAGTGCCACAAGGGCTGAGCCTTGGGGGCTCATCTCTATCTCCTGGCATCTGCACACAGTAGGTGCATAGTAAAGCTCTGTGGAATGCATGAGCAAATAAATAAAGAGAATAAATGTGTTGCTTAAGGGGAACTTAATTGAACTCAGATTAATGTAGTGGATGAAGGGCAAAAAAAAAAAAAATCATGGAATTATGGGTGTGTCTGTCTTCATGTCTGGGCCAAGTGTCTTTCCTAATAGGCCTACTTAGTGTTTCACCTTTGAATGCCTCTAGACAAGAATTTCCCTAAACATAGGCTGTAGATGTTACATGGAAAAAGACCCATTCTCACAGAAGTTTTGAAAATCTTGGGTTTAGCTACATTAGACATGCTTTTTAAATTGCAGGACTTCTCTGAGCCCTTAAATGCTAATGATTTCCCAGCTTTATTTCATCTTTTGATTGATGAGTAACTACTGGGACAAGTGCTCCAGGGTAAACAATTTCTAAAATGCTGTTCTAGGAAATGATAAGTGTAAGATCAAAAAATATATGCTTGTGTTATTCTCAGCTCTTAATCAAACCGCCAGCTCTCACTTATCAAAGCCAAGGCCTCAAGTTTGGCTGGAATGGCATGGCAGGGCCAGAAACAAGACACCAGATCCCTACTGTTTTTTTTTTAATTTATTTTAGATTCAGGGGTTACATGTGCAGGCTTGTTACATGGGTATATTGTGTGATGCTGAGGTTTGGGCCTCTGTGGATCCCATCACCCAAGTAGTGAACATAGCACACGATAGGCAGTTTTTCAACACTTACTCCCGACTTGTTCATGTCCAGGGATGTTCCTCCAGCATTATTTCATGGAGCCGCATAACAGGTTAGGCGTGTGTTCTTACTACCATCTTACGGGTGAGACAGCTGAGGCCCTGGGAAATCAAGAAGTAACCATTTTTTAAAATTATGGTAAATATAACATGAAATTTACCATTTTAAGTGTACAATTTAGTGGCATTAAATCCACTTATGATGTTGCACAACCATCACCATTATCCATTTCCAGAACTTTTCATCATCCCAAAGAGAATCCCAAATTCTGTATCCATTAAATAGTAACTCCCCACTCACACCTCCTCCAGCTCCTGAAAACCACTAATTTACTTTCTTTCTTATAAATTGACTATTCTAGGCACTTCATATACAGTATTTGTCCTTTTGTGTCTGGCTTATTCCACTTAGCAAATTGTTTCAAAGGTTCATCCATGTTGTAGCGTATATCAGAATTTCATTCCTTTTTACAGCTGAATAACATTCCATTGTATGGCTATAGCAGTTTGTTTATCCATTTATCCCTTAATGAACATTTGTGTTGTTTTCACCTTTTAGCTATTGTGAATACTACTGTTACGAACATTGGTGTACAAGTATTTGTTCAAGTCCCTGCTAGTAATTCTTTTGAATATATATCTAGGAGTGGAATTGCTGGTCATGTGTTTAATTTTTTGAGAAATTGCCACACCTTTTTCCACAATGGCTACATTGTTTTACATTCCCACCAGCAATGCATAAGTGTTCCAATTTTTTCACATCTTCATCAACACTTGGTGTTTTCTGTTTTTGTTTTTTTTAATTTATTATAGCCATAGGTATGAAGTGGTATCTTCCTGTAGTTTTGATTTGCAATTTCCTAATGATTCGTGATGCTAAGCATCTTTTCATGTGTGATATGGTTTGGCTCTGTGCCCACCCAAATCTCATCTTGAATTCTACTCCCATAATTCCCACATGTTGTAGGAGGGAACCAGTGGGAGATAATTGAATCATGGGTGCAGTTTCCCCCATACTATTCTCATGGTAGCAAGTAAGTCTCATAAGATCTGATAGTTTGGTAAGGGGTTTCCACTTTTGCTTCTGTCTCTTTCTCTCTTTCCACCACCATGTAAGAGGTGTCTTTTGCCTTCTGCCATGACTGTGAGGCCTCCCCAGCCATGTGGAACTGTGAGCCTATTAAACCTATTTTTCTTCCCAGTTTCAGGTGTGTCTTTATCAGCAGTATAAAAGTGGACTAACACAGTAAATTAGTACCAGGAGTGGGGTGCTGCTGAAAAGATACCTGAAAATGTGGAAGCAACTTTGGAACTGGGTAACAGGCAGGGGTTGGAAGAGTTTGGAGGGCTCAGAAGAAGAAGGGAAAATGTAGGAAAGTTTGGAACTTCCTAGAGACTTGTTGAATGGCTTTGCCCCAAATGCTGGTAATGATATGGACAACAAAGTCCAGGCTGAGGTGATCTCAGATGGAAATGAGGAAGTTGTTGGGAACTGGAGCAAAGGTGACTCTTGCTATGTTTTAGCAAAGAGAATGGCAGCATTTTGCCTCTGCCCTAGAGATTTGTGGGACTTTGATCTTGAGAGAGTTGATTTGGGGTATCTGGCAAAAGAAATTTCTAAGCAGCAAAGCATTCAAGAGGTGACTTGGGTGCTGTTAAAGGCATTCAGTTTTATAAAGGAAGCAGAGCATACAAGTTCAGAAAATGTGCAGCCTGACCATGCAATAGAAAAGAAAATCCCATTTTCTGAGGAGAAATTCAAGCTGGCTGCAGAAATTTGCATAAGTAACGAGGAGCCAAATATTAATCCCCCAGACAATAGGGAAACTGTCTCCAGGGCATGTCAGAGGTCTTCACGACAGCCCCTTCCATCACAGGCCCTGAGGCCTAGGAGGAAAAAATGGTTTTGTGGACCAGGCCCAGGGTCCCCATGCTGTGTGCAGCCTAGGGACTTGGTGCCCTGCATCCTAGCTGCTCCAGTTGTGGCTTAAATGGGCCAACATAGAGCTCGGGCCATGGCTTCAGAGGGTGCAAGTCCCAAGTCTTGGCAGCTTCCATGTGGTGTTGAGCCTGGGAGTGCACAGAAGTCAATAACTGGGATTTGGAAACCTCCACCTGGATTTCAGAGGATGTATGGAAATGCCTGGATACCCAGGCAGAAGTTTGCTGCAGGGGCGGGGACCTCATGGAGAACCTCTTCTAGGGCAGTGTGGAAGGGAAATGTGGGATCAGAGCCCCCACACAGAGTCTCTACTGGGGCACCACTTAGTGTAGCTGTGAGAAGAGGGCCACCATCCTCCAGACCCCAGAATGGTAGATCTACCAACAGCTTGCACCATTTACCTGGAAAAGCCACAAACACTCAATGCCAGCCTGTGAAAGCAGCCAGGAGGGAGGTTGTACCCTGCGAAGCCACAGGGGCAGAGCTGCCCAAGACCGTGGGAATCCAGCTCTTGCATCAGCATGACCTGGATGTGAAACATGGAGTCAAAGAGATCATTTTGGAGCTTTAAGATTTTACTGCCCTGCTGGATTTCAGACTTGCATGGGGCCTATAGTCCCTTTGTTTTGGTCAATTTCTCCCATTTGGAATGGCTGTATTTACAAATGCCTGTACCCCCATTGTATCTAGGAAGTAACTAACTTGCTTTTGATTTTACAGGCTCATAGGTGGGAGGGACTTGTCTTGTCTCAGATGAGACTTTGAACTGTGGACTTTTGAGTTAATGCTAAAATGAGTTAAGACATTGCAGGACTGTTGGGATGACATGATTGGTTTTGAAATGTGAGGACATGAGATTTGGGAGGAGCCAGGGGGCAGAAAGATATGGTTTGGCTCTGTGTCCCCACCCAAATCTCATCTTGAATTCTACTCCCACAATTCCCACATGCTGTGGGAGGAACACATTGGGAGATAGTTGAATCACAGGGACGGTTTCCCTCCTGCTGTTCTCATGGTAGTGAATAAGTCTCACGAGATCTGACGGTTTTGTAAGTGGTTTCCACTTTCGCTTCTCTCTCATTCTCTCTTGCTGCAGCTATGTAAGAGGTGCCTTTTGCTTTCTCCCATGATTGTGAGACCTCCCCAGCCACGTGGAACTGTGAGTCCACTAAACCTATTTTTCTTCCTAGTCTCGGGTATGTCTTTATCAGCAGCATGAAAACAGACTAATACAATGTGCTTATTGCTCATCTGAATATCTTCTTTTGAAAAATGTCTATTTGAATCCTTTGCCCACTTTTGAAGTGGATTGTTTGTTTTTATGCTGTGGAGTTATAGGAGTTCTCTATGTATTTTTGATATTATTAGATTACTTGATACTCTGATATTAGTTAATAATCTGATAGTATCCAAAATATGTAGAGAACTCCTATAACTCCTATATCTAACAATTATCAATTACAGATATAATTTGCAAATATTTTCTCCCTTTCTGTGAATTGTCTTTCCCATCTCTTGCTAGTGTCTTCTGATGCACAAAGGGTTTTAATTCTGATGAAGCCCGGTTTATCTATTTCTTCTTTTATTGCCTGTGCTTTTCGTGTCATAGCTAAGAAATCATTACCAAATCCAATATCATGAAGATATTCTCCTATCTTCTTTCTTAAGAGCTTTAGCTCTTACTTTTAGGTCTTTGATCATTTTTGAAGTAAATTTTGTATATGGTATGAGGTATACAGCTTCATTCTTTTGCATGTGGATATCCAATTTTTAAAACATCATTTGTTGAAGAGACTGTCTTTTCCCCCATTGTGTGGTCTTGGCACCCTTGATGAAAATCAATTGACAAAATCTGCGAGGATACTGTTACTTTTAGAGACCCTGGAGCATAATGGGTGTGATGCCAGGTGTTTCCAAGTGGCGATAATGTATTCGAGGTCACACAGCTGGCAGAAGCAGAACTCGTAACAATAACACCCATGACAAGGACAATGACGATGATGAAACAATAACAATTAGCAGCTATTTAGCACTGGCTCTGTGTCAGGCACATTGCCAAGAGCTCTTACTTGCATACTCTCATTGAATCTTCCTGAGAACCCCATTATTATTTTACAGATAAGAAAACAAATTATCAGAGAGGCAAAGTAACTTGTCCAAGGTCATACAGCAGGTAGAAGCAGAGGCTGATTCCATAGCCTGTGCTGGCAACCACTGGGCTGTTCTGTATTGGACCTAGACTTCCCTCTAGCAGCCATTCTTGGGCCATATAATGATGATGATTTGGAACAACCACAGTCTCCATTTGTGTCTAGTCCTGCTGAAGTCTTACCAGGGCCAGTTCCATAATTTGTGGGACCCAGTTCAAAATAAAAATGCAGGGCCCTTGTTCAAAAATCATGGGAAAAGCTTATTTCCTGTCTTCCACTATCTCTCTTGACCTGTCATGGTGTTTTTAGTTTGTTTTTTAATGCCACATTCCCTTGGGCATGGGGATACTCATGAAGTGAGTAAAGCCCCTACAGATGCCAGGACCATGTCTCCAAAACCCCAACCCTCCCTGCTTCTTTGCTCAGGCTCCTGCCAGATTCAGAGGATGGCAGTGGTCACTGGGTGGAGACAAAGGCAGCCAAGGAACCATCCCAGGTAGGCAAGAAGGCAACAGGAGATGGGACCAGGAGGGAGATGAGGCTTCAAGTTTCCAAGTCTTCCTTGTCCCATCAGACTTCACTTACAAAATACAAATTCAAAGACAAAGCTACTGAAAGTTGCAGGACAATGACCATGAGCATTAAACTCCAAGTGTGGGGCCCGTTTGAGTACCAGCTACACTGATTACACACCGATGTGTTTCTTCAGTAGTAAAATAGGAAATAAGGCTTCTCCTTCTCTTCCCTCCCTGCACACAGGATTTTAACTCTGATGAAGTCCAGTTTATCTATTTTTGGAAGTGTGATTCTCCCACGGTCTGATTCCATCACCTTCAGAAGCCCTTTGTCATGGGAATGTTTCCAACCTGGGATTCAGAGAGACTTACTTAATCCCATGGCTGGGAGCGACACAATGCCAGGATGTGAAAGGGAAGTCAAAGCCCTTTGCCTCCAATTAACTAGTAACTAAGACTGATTCATCTGCCTGTGAGGAAAACAGTCCCACAAAACTCAGCTAGGGAGCACTCACCTTCCTAAAAAAGCCAGGGACTGGGGATCTGGCACATGTCTGGAGTCATCCCATAAGCAGAAGGTAGAGGGCTGGCTCCCCTCTTTATTCCAGAAGGCCTGGAGTGATGGGAAGGGCTCTAGACCTAGTGAGTGGCCCTGAGTAGTTGTGTGAAAACTGTCCCTTCACTTCCCCTCATAGAGCCTCAGTTTTTCCTTAAAAAGTGAGATGATAATATAATAATTCCCAAAACAGAGGCTTCCTGTGACCCTGTGAAAGGGAGATTATTTGAAAGCTGTTACTCATGGCATAAAATTTGGATATTACCACTACTGTTCTTCATTTAGCAAAGACTGATCGGGCCCTCATTGCTGGACCCAGGGCAGTGCCAAGCATGGGAGTGAACCCTAGAGGCTTCTGGGGAGACAAAAAAAGAGCATGGGCTTTGGAGGTTGGAGGCTGTCTATTCCCACCCCACTCCACCCTCCCCTACCACATGCACCCCTGACAAGCCTGCCTCCTACCACCCGTGACTTGACGGGAAGATTCCATTTTATTCCTCCACTCAAGGAGAAAGCAAGGATGTTCTCACAAAGGACATCTTTGATTCTTCCAACTTGGTTCTCTGAGGCAGAGCAGGGAGGTGGACAGAGGTGGGTGTTCACCATTACAAGATGGTATGTCCTTTCCTCACATTCTGTGACAGTTAATTTGACATATGTCTGTCTCCTCATTAAGCTGTCAGCTCTGGGATCCAAGACTGTGCTGTAAATTATCTTGTATCACTCCACGTTGCCAAGCCTAATCTCCTCTCTTCTTTCCTCTCATTCACTCATCCATAAAATCTATTAACAATGTGTAACTGAGCCCTGCTCTGGGTACTAGGGAAGCTAACTGAATGATGATGATGATTATAAGATGAAGAAGAAGGGGGAGAAGAAGTTGGATAAGGAAAAGGAGGAAGATGAGAAGGAAGAGGGAGGAGGACAGGAAGAATCACTAACATTTATTGACTACTTTGTGCCAACCATTTGGCATATATTTTCTCAGTTCTCCTGAGGCTCTGTGACATGCATATTATTATTTTCATTTTACAGATGAGGAAACTGAGGCTCAGAGAGGCCAAATTTCCATAGTAAATACCATCTGAGCTGAGATCCAAAGACAAGTGTGTCTGTTTCTAAAGCCATACCCTCTTTACCACCAGACTCTGGAGACAGCAATAAATAATGATGGTGGCAGGATGTGGAAAATGCAATGCCTGGTATCCAGTAGGTTCTCAATAAATGCTTCTTTAAATTGGGTTGTGTTGGTTTAAATACTGGCATTCCAAGATTTCTAGACCCGTGGAGACCAAGCTAGATCCTTTCCAACTTCCCTCTTGGAGCCTAGGGCTTGAGGGGACAGGGGAAGATGGGCCTTGCAGCCCCCAGACCTAGCGAGGAGGCAGCTCTCACTCCTCCCACCTGGACAGAGTACCCTTTGTTTATTGTGCCTCTGCATCCTACCCAGTAATTAGCATTGGCAGCTTCATATTGGGCTTTTGTTTTCTTAATTCATTTGCCTGCGATGACATAATAAAGGGAATATTGATTCAATCCCAACTCCTCTTGGCCAGAAGCCCACATCAACCAATAAAAAAGAATTGCTAATTGCAGAGCATGCTTGCCCAGCTGAGGCATTGGAGCAGGGCATTTTGATAGCGGCTGGAGGGCAGGCAGCTCAACCTCTAAACCCCCCTGGTCTGGGCATCAAGTCCTGTCCTGGGCACGGGACACCATTCTCCAGGGGGACCAAACCCAGCTTCTCTACAGCACCAGGAAGAAGGCAAGCTGGGCCACCAGGGCGTGGCCCCAGAAAGGAAAATCCTCCACGGTCCTGTTGACAGATGTGGTATCAAATGAATTGTTCTCTGCTTAGACACGACTTTGATATTTATTGGTTCAAATTGCTTGGCTGACTCAGTCTTGCGTAAGTCTCCCTGGTCCATTTTAATCTTGACGTTTTGGGAAGCCACACTGATGTGGGTAATGACTGGGTTTACCTGGGATCAAAATGAAAAGGGAGAAGGGGGGTCTGGAATAATTACAGTGGGGCAATGTATATTTTTGTGTAATCTGGAAAGGCGATTTATGAGGCCGATAAAAATGATAATGTATTCTGCGTGGAGCCAGCATGGATTAGCTGCAACAGAGCTTTCTTTGCAGGAAATGAAGGTGGTGGTGGCTGCTGTTTACTAGACAAATAGTTGTTCTGAATCTCTTTTTTTTTTTTTTCACATCTCTTCTGAAATTACTGAGATAAGACACATTGGAATATAGATTATGGTCCTCCTTCGGTTACTGTGAATTAGAGTTTCCGGAGTGCAGGGAGGTAGGGATGGGATTTGTGTAATTAAGACCAGAAAAATGATGAGGAGGGAAGGGAATCCCCCAACCCCCATTCCTGCTCTATCTTTAGAATCAAAGCGCGGACGCTGCTGATTTTGTTAAGCTTGGCTGGAATGAGGATTCCTGGTTCCGGGAGGAAGCTTACATAACTTCCTGGGCGGTCTCCTCCCAACCAATGCCCATTTTGCTGACCCAACTGTAAATGAATCAGAAACATTTCACTTCCTTCCCTCTGAATTTGTAGTTCATAATCTCACAGGAAAATAGTAGTAGAAAAAGCTCCCAAGTATTTGCTTAACTCAAGATGGAAAGAAAATTGTAATAGAGGTTTAGTTTTACTCAATGTCTTCACCTTCCTTCAAAGTGTTCCTTATCTCCTCATCTCCAGGAGGGCCCACCAAGCAACAGACCCTCCCAGGCCCCACTCTGCACCAGGTGGGACACAGTGACCATGGAGGCAGTGCCTATAAGACTCGTGCAAAGCCACCTCCGCCATGCACTTGCCTCAGCCAGCAGATGCATTCATCTGGGCTCAGTCAGCTTCCATGCTGGCCCTAACGGTGATGCCTCGGGCTCTCCTGGTATCCAGTCTCTTTGACCCACCACTTACCCTGCTTTGCTCCTCTGATCTTGATTAAGGAACATTCATTTTCCTAAGCAGTGGCCCTCATTCCTCCCAGACTTTGAAGGGAATTCAAATGCAGGGGGCAGGGGAGAAATGCTTTCTCTAAAGGTGTTTAAAGGTCTCCAAAGGGTGACATTTTGAAAAATCAGGGCTGGTGTGGGCTCAGCAACCACTACTCATCCTTCCATCCACCTTGACAGAGAGATCACGGTCCTTCTTCCTCATGAGACCAAATGTGGTCCCAGAAAACTTGACAGAATATAGACTCGCCACCCCATCAGAGTTGGCCCTTGGGCGAAACCCTCTCCCTATCCTTGCCAGAAGTCATAAGGTGCATGAAAGCACCTGAGCACATGTCCCTGGTACCGGTACCTGGTGCCTGATACCTGAGATCTGCCTCTGGGGTGATGTTAGATACTTGGCAACTTTGATCCACCCAACTTTCACAGCACCCTCAAGGGTCAAAATTTATTCTGTTTTACAGGTGAGGAAAGCGAGGCACAAAGAGATAAAATCACTTGCTCAAGTTCACACAGGCAGTAAATGGTGGCATTGGGATTCATGTGCAAGTCTAATGTTGCTTTAAGTTCACAGATACCAACTCTTCCTCCCCCAAGGTGTGTTAGATGGGCTTGTGTCAGAGTGAGGTGCCGTGGGATGATCATGGAAAGAATAGGAAGAAAGTTTTGAAAATGATCTCATTGACCTACTAAAACACTCACATGATAAACCTGGAAGTCATCCACGTACAAAGAGTCTTATAAGTCACCTGGCTGGGGAGAGAAGCAGTGAAATTGGAAGCCACTTCCACTGAATCAATCAACAGGGTTCTGAGGCTTTCCCCTCATGTTAAGTTTTTATGGGTTCCCGGTAGATTGCTGGTAGGATTATGGTATTGGATGGACAGAGATATGTTAGATCTGAGGCACAGCCCATCTCTTCTCCCCAAGGGGAAAATGAAGGACAGTGGATGTATTCATGCTTATGGTCATAAAAAGGCAACAAACTATTTTCTAAATCATAAAATTTTCTCCAGCAACAAAGAAAGTATTACGGAAAGGTAGACCTTCTAGAATATGAAATGCAAAAGGCCTTGTTCCCTTTAGGGCCAAAAATTATTTATTTATGTATTTACTTACTGTAATGTTGTAATAAAAAGAGTTATTATAACAGTAGAAATATCTATGCATGAGATAATGCATCTTACTGCCCTGAGCCCTGAGCCTGCCATCGCGTGAATGCTCCTTAAGGATTAGGTTCATTCACTGAATGAACGTTTCTTTGTGTTTACTACCTGCCAGGCCCAGTGCTGGGCTCTGGGGAATATGGTCACAGGACGCAGTCCTTGTCCGCAGGGAGGGAGGGGGGAGTGTTGAAGGCAAACAGAAGCACATGTGCAAGGTCTAAAGCAACTGAGACCAGGCCTGTCACACAGCAAGAGGGAAGCTGGGGTGCAGGGGGGGTCAGTCAGGGCCAGGCAGGCAAGGGAGGCAGGTCCAGATAGGACAGCCTTTCCAGAAGGCCACAGAGGCTTCTGAAGAAGGTGATGTGATTAGACCCTTTTGGCTGAAATGGAGAAATTGAATTGGAAAGGGACAAAAGTGAAAGTAGAAAAAGAACAGAAAGAGACTGTTGCAAGGATCCAGATAAGAACAATGGTGGCTGGGCTTGGTGGCTCACACCTGTAATCCCAGCACTTCGGGAGGCCACGGTGGATGGATCATCTGAGGTCAGGAGTTCGAGACCAGCCTGACCAAAATCATGAAACCCCATCTCTACTAAAAGTACAAAAATTAGTGGGGCGTGGTGGCAGGGGCCTATAATCCCAGCTACTCAGAAAGCTGAGGCAGGAGAATCACTTGAACCCGGGAGGCAGAGGTTGCAGTGAGCTGAGATCATGCCATTGCACTCCAGCCTGGGCAACAAAGCGAGACTTTGTCTAAAGAAAAAAAAAGAAAAAAAAGAACAATGGTGGCTGGACCTAAGGCAGGGCAATGAGGGGGAGCACATCACTATTATAATAACCCCTTCGAGCTACACACTCCTCTTCAGTTCACACTATGCTTTCAGACACATTATCGTATCTAATTTGTGTGACCTCTACAAAAAAAGAACTATTATGCCTCATTTGCTAATAAGGAAGTTGAAGCTTATGAAAGTTTTTTTTTTTTTTTTTTTGAGACGGAGTCTCGCTCTGTCGCCCAGGCTGGAGTGCAGTGGCGCAATCTCGGCTCACTGCAAGCTCCGCCTCCCGGGTTCATGCCATTCTCCTGCCTCAGCCTCTCCGAGTAGCTGGGACTACAGGCGCCCGCCACCACGCCCGGCTAATTTTTTGTGTTTTTAGTAGAGACGGGGTTTCACCGTGGTCTCAATTTCCTGACCTCGTGATCCGCCCGCCTTGGCCTCCCAGAGTGCTGGGATTACAAGCGTGAGCCACCGCGCCTAGCCGGCTTATGAAAGTTAAGGGACAGGCCCAGGGTTCACAGCTGTGCCAGGCTTCAAATCCACATCATCTTATTCCAGTTTTAAGTTCATGCAACTGAGACTAAAGTCGCCACTATGATAAAGCGGTACCGCCTTGAATGTTATGTTTTCTGGAAGGAAAAAGAGATCATGGGCAAGTGACTTTATCAGCTTTTCCACTCCTTGCCTATGTTCTTTTGCTGGTTATTACAGTTTCTTGAGGTCTTATTTTTTTCCCCCTTTTATTTTATTTTTTATTTCCATGGGTTATTGGGGAACAGGTGGTAATGGTTACATGAGTAAGTTCTTTAGTGGTGATTTGTGAAATTTTGGTGTACCCATCACCCGGGCAGTATACACCGCACCTTGTTTGTGGTCTTTTACCCCTCGTCCCCTTCCCACACTTTCTCCTTGAGTCCCCAGAGTTCACTGTGTTATTCTTAAGCCTTTGCGTCCTCATGGCTTAGTTCCCACTTATGAGTGAGAACATATGATGTTTGGTTTTCTATTCTTGAGTTGCCTCACTTAGAATTTGTCTCTAATTTGCAGAAGAGGAAAACCAAGAGCTTGGAGAGATTAGGTGGCTTACCCAAGATCACAGAGAGCAGGGAAGAGTCAAACCTTAGAATCAGATCTTTTGACTCGTGTTCAATTCTACATCTTTGTGTGATTCTGGGAATCATGAATTTGATAACAAAGAAATCAAATACATTTTTCCACTATAATAAATCTGTCACAGGTCACAGAGATTACGGGTGTATATCTACCTAACACTCATTTATCATCTACCTACTATGTGCCAAACACTGAGTTAAGTGCCAAGACAAAAACAAAAAACAAAACAAAAAAACAACAACGACAGCAACAAAGAAAACTTCATCTGATCCTGCATTACCTCATTAATTGAGAAACATTGATTACATGTTGCTTGCAGGCCAGGTTTACCATTTGCTCACCACACCAGAATGCAATTTGAATTAACTCTAGAAAGGGGTAGGAGTTGGCCAGGTGGAGGAGCATCCCAGGTAAAAGGTAGAGCACAAGCAAAGGCATGCTGTGAAAGGAGTGTGATGGCGTCCTCGGGTATCAGGGAGCAGTGCAGAATGCATCCGGAGGGCCAGAAACTGGCTCCCATTGGGAAGAGTTGGTCCATGAGGCAAGGCAAGTTGACCCGGGTTCCTTTGCCTCCTCTATCCAGTAGTGAAGCTGTTTTCTCTCTCTGCCCTTTCTTCCTTTGCCATATGCCATGACCCCAAAAATCAAATGACTGTAGGCTGGTAACTTTAAAAAGTGAAGCAGGGGGCTGGGAGTGGGATAGACTGGGAAGGGTCTTGAAGAAACTTCCTGGTATATATTTCCAGAAAGCCAATAACCAATGATGCAACAACAATTATATTAAATGCCTATTGTATGCCAGATACTGTGCTAAGTTAGTATTATCACATTTAAGGTTCACTTTAGCCTACTGATATAGGCTCCATTTTTAGCTCCATTTTACAGATGAAAAACAGAGGCACCAAGAGGTGAGATGCCTGCCCAAGGCCTCACTGTCAGAGGGAATGTGTGCCAGGACCAGAAGACAGTCTGATCACAAAACATGTGCTCTGAATCAGCTTTGCTTTGTGGCAGAAGTAACACACTGGAGTCCACCTGCAAATGTTTCACTTGACCATTGGCATAAATTGTTTCTTGACATTTAAACATCAGAAGACGTCATGTAAAAATGAGAATATCTGGCAACACCAAACCTGAAATCACAAGCCAATAACAATTACAGCCAAGTAGGAGAGACCTATGCCCCCGAGTTCACTGCAGTCCCCACTACTCCCTATTGTCTTAGCACTGGATTCCTAATTCACAATTCTTCCCCGCATTATGAAAAATGTTGAACATACAGAAAAGTTGAGAGAATTGTACAGTGAACACCAAATACCTAGATTCTACCATTAACATTTTACTCTGCTTGTTTTATTACTTACCTGATTATCTTTCCATCTCTCCATTTGCTCATGTTCTTTTTGATACATTTCAAAGTCATTAACATCAGTATACTTTACCTCTCAACACTTCTGCATGCACGTGTCCATCTGTGTCATTCATTAGAGCTCAACATTTGCTTAGTTTCTTTTCTTGAGATGAGATTTATATATAGTGAATTGCACAGTCTTAAGTGTTACCATCCTATGAGTGCTGATGAATGCAAACACTCATAAGCCCAGACCCCTCCACGATATAGAACTTTTGCCTCCCCCGGCAGTTTCTTCATGGCCCTTCCTGCTTCATCCCACTGCCACCTGGAGCTCCCTTGGCCTGCCTAGCATAAGCAAAGGCATCCTGTCCTTCTCTAAATGCCCCCGCTGCTGGGCTACCTGGAGAGAGAATACAGGTTACAGAGAGTGTGATGCAATCAGCTAGTGGGCGGTGGGGGCTGGGGGAGCCTTGAGCAAGGAGGGAGGGCAGCTGTGCACCCCCCCAGACATCCATTGGACATCTAGCTGAATGACCATCAAGTCATGCGTGAGCCATGGGAGGCCTCTGAACGGGGTTCTCCTCCCTTTAGAATATAAGAATTTCTACAATTTCCTTCAAAAGACATTTCTAATCTTGGCTTTTTTCACCACCCTCTTTTAGTCATGCAGGTTTGATTCAAATGTTTTGAGTGGTACCACTTATTTGCCCCAAGCACATGCTTTAACCCAGCCCACCTGGACACAGCATCCTCTCATTTTCCTTTGAGCCATCGAACATTTTCTGTGTGCAGGAAAAGGGTCCCGGATGCTGGCTCACCACCGTCATGCCCATGCTCAGCTCTGGGAAGCCTGGCTGAGCCCTACGGTGTTAAGCCTCATCCCGGCTGAGGAATTGAGATGAGCGGAGGTCCCACACGTCATCAAAGAGCTCAGAGCAAGGCCAGAGAGACCAGGGAGCATCTGAATCACACTCTGGACTATTGGGACAACAGCTTCTGATGTCTCAAGTCCATGGATATTTCTCTGTGCAAGATCCTGGCCAAAGACATGTTCACAGGTATCAGAGATGGAGACACACAAAAAAACAATGAGGTGCCTCAGGAGCCTTAAAGTATTCCCCCTCCCCATCTCCAACATCTTCCCCAAGCCATCCTTGATAAAAAGAAAATCCAGGTAAAATCAGCGTGCTTACATAATAAGTATAAGACAATTCCTCCAAACCCCACTCCCAGTCAGCTGGTCATTTCTAAAACCCTCCTATAAAGAAATTCTAGAATCACCTCTGTGAAAGACCCTTGCTGGTTTTTGAGACCAGGGTATGAACACTCCCCAAAACCAAATACTTCCAAGATCGGGCAGACAATACCAATGATGGAAGCTGATGGGTTCTTACCATAGTGAATTTCATATTCTGTAAGTTGTTGTCTATACAGACGCTTGCTTCATTCATTCATTTATTCATTCATTCATTCATTTCTACATGTTAAACACATAGGAATGCTCTTTGCTTAAAAAAATGCCCCTGAGATTTGTCTTTAAAGATACAACCTTCTAGGTCTAGGTTTTGTCATCCTATTTTGATAGGCAGTAGATACAAGAAATATTTCACTTCCCTCTTTGTTATAACACAAGTGTGATACCTCATATCAGAGGATAAGTAGTGGCTGCACAACTTATTGAGGGTCACTGCAGAGTGGTGAGAAGTGCAGTGAACCGGAGCTTGTGTGTCTGTCAAGGGAGGCGGCTGCTACCCACACCCAGATGGTTGCTGCCGCTGGAGTATTCAGTCCAGTAGTGCTACAGCTTCTTATGTTTATTTTTCCCGCAAGAGAAACCAAAAGTAAAGACTTTTTATGGGCCGGGCATGGTGGCTCATGCCTGTAATCCCAGCAGCATGGGAGGCCGAAGCGGGCGGATTGCTTGAGCTCAGGAGTTTGCAACCAGCCTGAGCAACATGGCAAAACCCTGTCTCCACTAACAATACCAAAAATTATCCAGACGTAGTGGTGTGCACACCTGTGGTCCCAGCTACTTGGGAGGCTGAGCTGGAAGGATTGCTTGAGCCTGGGAGGTGGAGGTTGCAGTGAGCTTAGATCATACCACTGCACTCCAGCCTGGGCAAGAGAGTAAGACCCTGTCTTAAAAAAAAAAAAAAAATGTCAGATCTTCTTATTTTAAATTTGTCAACTATTTTAAATTAAAATTTAAAAAAGAAAAGAAGCTAAAATAAACAATGTCTGCAGGCCACATCTAGCCTGTGGGCCACCACTGTAGTTCATTTTGTAGCACTTGACAGAATTTTTAACTACAGATTCATCAGTTGTTGACTTGCTTCCCTAGCACCCTGTTTGATTTTAAGGAGCCACAACTCCCAGTTTTAATCCATTCTCTGCCATCACTCATGGGAGAGGGAGGTCTTGATTAACTCCTTACGCCTCTCAAGGCCTTAGAGTTCCCATTTGTTAGGGGGGAAAAAAACAAGATTAGGTTAGTCTGACTTTTCCAAACTTTCCTAATCAAAAGAATCACTGAGTCACACGGAAAAGGGGTTACAAATTGCTCTTAAATATGTGAAAAATGCTCAGTCTCATCATCATGAGGAAATGCACATTAGCTTGGTGGAGATAGCTAAAAGTTGATAACGTGGGGGGTGTGAGAGCAGCGGTGCGTCTCATCTGTTGCTGTGGAATGGGCATGGTTCCCGCCTCTCAGAGGCAATGTGGCAATACCACTCAAAACAACAAAGGCACAGGCTTTTGACCCAGTCAGGCCACTTCTAGGAATGTTTCTTAATCAGGTACACATGTGAAGAGATGTAGGTACTAAATTGCTTCTTTCAGCGTTGTTTGCATTGGCAGAGGATCAGAAACAACCTAAACGTCCATCAACAGGGGATTGATTAAAAAAACTATTGTTCGTCTGTACAATAGATTACTACACAGCCATTAAAAAACGTGAAGAGGGTAAATCTCATTAAGTATTCTTGCTACAAACATGAAATGAAATAGAATACAATAAAATAAAATAAAATAAAAGAGACCACTTGATCTAGTGGTGTGCTGGTAAATGTTTAACATCCAGTTCTCTAGCTGGGGAGGCTGGGGTGGGGTTCGCTCTGACTGCAGCATTTGTCTGTGGTTTAAATACTTCCACCATGGTCAACTTCAAGCAACCAACATGAAGTCACTGAACTTGAACTTGAGAAAAGATTCATCTCTGTTGACTCTAGCCCATCACTGCCTTTATTAACTGATATGAAAAGATCTCCAAGATGTATTGAATAAAAGAAAAGGCAAAACACAGAACAGTATACATAGTAGGTATTATTTACATAAAAAAAGAGGAGAGGATAAAAAATATATACATATATACATACTGGCCTGTGTATCACAGATTTCACTGGAAGAATACACACAGGCACACACACACACACACAAGTACACACACAGAGAGCCACTAATTTTGTAATTGGGGATGGGAACCAAGAGGCTGGTGGTAGGGGAGCAAAGTGGATGGAAATGCTTTATTTCTACCCATGTATACTCTGTCGAAGATCTATTATATGAATGTCTCACATCTAAAAGATTGTTAAGACTGCCATGGATCACCTGGAAGATTTATTGAGTGCTAATTCCATGGCCTCTCCCAGGAGATTTTAACCTGACATCCTTGGTGTAATGCTGGAAAAATCAGTTTTTAACAAGTTTCTCAGATGAGTCTTAAAATTAGGCAAATTTGGGTGGCACCGTCTAGCCCCCGCTTTCCATTTGATGAGAAATGTAGTAAGTGTGGGAATTTTACATGGCCCACAGAGGGGAAGGGCCTGACCTCCAGGCACCAGGGGAGTCAGGGCTGAACCCAGGGCCGACACGCAGCCTCACTGCCTTGCCTGGGCCGTGCTCCGTGCTTTCCAGGGCTGGAGCCTGGGCGTGGTCTTCCCTGCAGCACTGAGACCCAGAAAGAGATATGGCCTGTCTGGGCTCACACAGCCACAGCCCAGGAAAATTCTACCCAATATACTCCCACAAGAACAATCCACAGGAGTTCTCTGCTCCTCCTGTTCGACAGACAGCCACATCTTCTCATGCATCGCCGGGCGCATCCCTGAGACACTACAGTGAAGGTGAAGGCTGGGGTCAATAGATTTGGTCGTATCAAACACCTGGTCACCAAGGCTGCTTTTAACTAGTAAAGTGGATATTATCACCATCAATGGCCCTTCATTGACCTCAACTACATGGTCTATATGTTCCAGTATGATTCTATCCATGGCAAATTCTGTGGCACCTTCAAGGCTGAGAACGGGAAGCTTGGCACCAGTGGAAATCCCACCACCACCTTCCAGGGCGAGATCCCTCCAAGAACAAATGGGGCAATGCTGGCGCTCAGTACATTGTGGAGCCCACGGGCATCTTCACCACCATGGAGAAGGCTGGGGCTCACTTGCAGGGAGGAGCCAAGAGGGTCATCATCTCTGCCCCCTCTGCTGACGCCCCCATGTGCGTGAGGGACGTGAACCATGAGAATTATGACAACAGCCTCAAGATCATCAGCAATGCCTCCTGCATCACCAACTGCTTAGCGCCCCCGGCCAACGTCATCCATGACAACTTTGGTATCGTGGAAGGACTCATGACCACAGTCCACGCTATCATTGCCACCCAGAAGATTGTGGATGGCCCCTCCGGGAAACTGGCATAACGGCTGCGGAGCTCTCCAGAACATCATCCCTGCCTCTACTGGCACTGCCAAGGCTGTGGGCAAGGTCATCCCTGAGCTGAACAGGAAGCTCACTGGCATGGGATTCTGTGTCCTCACTGCCAATATGTTGGTCGTGGACCTGACATGCCATCTGGAAAAACCTGCCAAATACAATGACATCAAGAAGGTGGTGAAGCAGGCATCCAACGCCCCCTCAAGGGCACCCTGGGCTACGTGAGCACCAGGTGGTCTCCTCCGACCTCAACAGCGACACCCACACCCACTCTTCCACCTTCAATGCTGGGGCTGGCACTGCCCTCAATGGCCACTTTGTCGAGCTCATTTCCTGGTATGACAATGCATTTGGCTACAGCAACAGGGTGGTGAACCTCAGGGCCCACATGGCCACCAAGCAGTAAGACCCCCTGACCACCAGCCCCAGCGAGAGCACGAGAGGAAGGCAGAGACCCTCACTGCTGGGGAGTCCCTGCCACACTCAGTCCCCCACCACACTAAGAATCTCCCCTCCTCACAGTTTCCACGCAGACTCCCTGAAGAGGGAGGGGCCTAGGGCGCTTCACCTTGTCATGTACCATCAATAAAGTCCCCTGTGCTCAGCCAAAAAAACAAAAACGAAAAACAATCCACAGGTCTTCAGTCTACATCCTGAGCAACTGGACTCAAACCCACCAGTCAGTGTCAATCAAGGCTTTATCCTCAGAGGATCAGAGGACAGCACTGCCCCAGCACCCTGGCAATCCCTTCACATGAATGACCTGGGACAGGGTAGAAGACCCTTTTGTGTTAGCCCTGGCATGTAAAGTATCGTCTCTTACCTTCCTGGCATTCATCGCCAGCTGCTGTTTCACAAAGATGAGAGGTGAGATGGGGAGGGGACAGAGAAAAGAAAAAGAAAGAAACAAAAGCCATTTCTCCCCAAGTGCTTTGCCATTGATAGCTGATATGCTTGGCTGCCATTCAGTCCCTCGGTGTCTCCTGTGTCTCTGTACCTGCCTTTTGCACACATAATTAACTGTGTGTTTTCAAAAATGGCAAATCATTCCTCCATATAAAACAACAAACTCAGTCCAGAGACAAATTGAATCAAGTTCTCTGGGTGTTTTTTGTTTTTTTTTTTTTCACTTCAATTAACACGAAGACTGGCATATATCAGAGGTGCAAATCTCCTAGCGTTATGTGACCACAAGCAGGGATGCAGCAGAATGTACACCCCCAATTATGTCTTTAAGTGCTCATTGGAGACACTTGTAATCATGTTTTATTACTGGTCTCCTCCCCAGCATAATGAACTTTGATGAAATAATGGAACAGCCCTGGCGCCTGAGCAGTCAGGCTGGCGGCCTTGCCAGCTAAGACCTCCCATGAGTACAATAGCCTGAGCGGGGCGCCCGGCACCAGTGGCAGTGGGGCGGAAAACCTGGCTCCCCGCCCTCAGCTCCCCGCCTCCTGGCTGCTGGGCCTGCCCCCCTGAGTCACAAAAATGCCACGGCCAATTGGAAATGGGGAGCAGGCCAGGAAAGCCGGGGCTCACAGAGCCTCAGAACAGAAGTACTGGACAGGAGTTAGGTGGAGGACATCTCTCCCACCCCGCCTTGTCAAGATGGGGAAACTGAGTCCCAGAGAGGGAAAATATTCTCACTGAGGCCATGCAGTGACAGAGAAGGGACTCAAAGAGGGGACTCGAAAGACCTCTCCAAATCCTAGGTCTTTCTTTAGTCTCTACAGGATTCTCTTAACCAGTGTCTCCCAGCCCCAAAGAAGCATTGAGAAATCTCAGATTCCATGGGCCCACCCGGGAAATACTAATTGAGTAGGCCTATGGGCAAAGCCAGGCATCTGTGCTTCCCAAGCAGTTCTGAGCATCAGCAGATGTGGTTGAGAAGTTGAGATTGACAGGAAGTTTAAAGTCCTCCTGGATGAAGGTTGCTATTTCTCCTTGCAACTCAAAGTGGGGGCACAGCCTAGCAGCACTGGCATCCCCAGGAGGTCCTCAATCGGAACCTGCATTTTGGCATGATCTCCAGTTTGAGGAGCACCGCTGTATCCCCTCAGTGCATCCCAGAGGGCCTCCTGAGGATCTGACTCCATCGTGATAGATAACCAACACCTTTCTGCAGAGAGCCTGGGCAGTAACACCGTCTGCCATGAGCCCAGATGCTGATGCCCCACGAAGAGCCGATGTTATCCCCATTTTGCAGCTGAAGGAATCAGGGCTGAAGAACTGACTTGAAACTTAAAATCCAAGGCCTTCCACAGCTTTTTTTTTTCCTCCTAAGCCCCCCCTTCTCTGTTGTAGATGTATAGATAGAAGAAGATAACACATGTAAAATCTCAGCTACAAGTTGTATTTTCTAGCTGATTTGTCTAGATGCCTGTTGAGGAAAATCCCAAGCGTCTCTGGTATCGGGATTGTATAAATTTATTATTTTAAAAGCTCAAATAGAAGGTTGGACGTAGTGGCTCACACCTGTAATCCCAGCACTTTGGGAGGCCAAGTTGGGAAGATTGCTTGAGTCTAGGAGTTTGAGACCCGATCTCAAAAGAAAAAGCACAAAACCTAGATAAAAGTGTTTAAACCTCCTTGGGAAAGAAACTATTTATTTGTGTAAGTTATTTTTAAATGCACTATAAGTAGTGTGATGCATATATGTGTTAATTTTTTATTTTATAAATAACTGTATTGAGGCACATTTTACACATCATTCACTCGTTTCAAGTGCACAATTCAATGACATTTTAGTAAATCTACAAAGTTGCATACCATTACAGTAAATCGATTTGGGAACATTTTCATCACCCCAATAATATCCCTCATGCATGTTTACTATAATGCCTCACCCCCATCCCAGGAAACCCTAATTTTCTTTCTATCTCTATAGATTCAATTTTTCTGGACATTCCATCTGAAAAGAGTGGTCTCTTATGTCTGGCCTCTTTCACTGAAGAGTGTTGTTTTTGAGGTTCATCCACGTGGTTGCTTGTATCTGTGATTCATTTGTTTTTATTCCTGTATAGTATTCCATTGTATGGATATGCCATATTTTGTCTTTCCATTATATGTGAATTAATTTTATCTACACCCAGAAGTAGTTAAAATTCAAAGGACCTTTATTAGGAATCCATGTCCACAGGGTCTTCAAATATCCAGTTGCTTATCTAGAATAAAGAATGTTGGAGATCATTTTTGTTCGGTGAAATGAGTGTTGCCCAAGAACTGAGGTGGGGCAGACAGAGTGTACAGGCACTGAGGTCCTCTCTGTCTGGTGCATTTCCAGCCTGGACTCTGCCACCTGGTCGTACTATAAGGTCAGTTAAATTTGCCATGAGAATATGCTGCATCCACTGTGGAGTGAAGCTTTCCAGAAAAATACTTCTCATGACAGACAGCTAGGACTTCACTTATTTTATAGGCACTCATAACAATTTGTGTCTGTTTGTTATTAAGTGAAATCCTCCCCCCACCCATTTGCTAACAGACGTTGTACATGTAGCAAAATTCAATCTGCAACTCATTTTCCTCATACCCTACTGTCCAGTAGTGAGGCTGTGGAGGGAGAAATACACAGTTCCCACCTCCCCAATCTCCCCCCTGATATTTACCAAAAGAAACTTGTAATTGATGAATGGTCAAATTGTCTTAGATCGGTTTGCAACACTTCCAAAATTATGCATTGCATCCTTCAGTACTGGGTTCCACATACATAAGTGTGGAAGACTTTCCTACCACCAGCCTTTGACGTTTGGCACGGCCATGTGACTGGTTCTGGCCAAGGAGTTGTGAGGTGAAGTGACAGGTGCCACTTCCATTCCAAAGAGGTTCATTGCTGGTCTCAACACTCCACCCCTCCTGTAGTGAGCCCTGAAGCACAGCGTTGAGAAGCCGCCGAAGAAGGAGGCAGGTACATCAGCCTGAGTGCCCGACTGATTACCCTGAGCAGAGCTCCCCAGCCCACCTGTGATGGACACATGGAGCTTGAGCAAGGAATGAATTTTCATTGCTGTAAGTCACTGGGACTGGGAGGTTGCTTGTGGTTGTAGCATAATTCAGCCTGTCCTGCTTGCCTGCAAAAGTAAGCACATTCAAGCATGGCCCTTGACTCAGAATTGCCGGTCAAGTGGGGAAGTGCAGGCTTAGTTAGACCATTAAAACAAAAATAAAAAGAACAAGTGCAAACTGATTGCAAACTGATGATAATGCATGGTCTGGGTAAGTCAGAGAAAAATCATATTCAAGTGAAAACCCCCAAAGAGACGGTGTTTTCTCTGGCAGAAGCAACACCAATGCAATGGTCTGGGAGCATAAAGACCCTGTGGGGTGTTCATCCACCGATCACCGGGTGCCTCTGCCCCTCCACCCCACTAAAGTGAGGAAACAAGGGCCGTAGGAGAAGCCGCATCTGCCTGGGACCCCTGCTCTCTGGGGTCCTGGGTGCCTGGGCTCTAGACAGTGCATTCCCTTTGAGCAGCCCGTGGCCTGAGAGGTGGCCCCAAAGCCCTCGCACACGTAGTCCCGCAGGATGCTGCTCCCGCAACTTTACACGGAGGGAACTCTGCCACTGTAATAGTTTTAACTACAACCTGAAGTTGTTATACATATATGATAATAATACTACTTTCCTTTGTGCTTTCAAGTTTACGAAACACTTCCGTCTATTTTAAAAACATTTTTGCCTGTATTAAATACCCTCCAGCAGCTTCCTAGCTCGTTTGGAATAAAATGCACATTCCTTAGCATGACGCAGCAGGCCCTGTGTGATGTGGGCTCTGCTTCCCCCTCCCCCATGCCCCCCACTAAGACGGGGCAGCCTTGCTGTTCCTCATCCCACCCGCCTACCCCATGCGTCCACCCAGAGCCTTTCTACGACATCCATTCCGTACACATTGCAGGATGCACCCTGCTCTTCTCCTTTGGTTCAAACCTTATTTCTTCAAAGAGATGTTTCCTTGCCACGAAATTAAGTTATTCCTCCATTCCAATAGCCCTCTACGAATCCCCTATTTCGTCATTTTCATTACAGGTGCCACATTTAGTGTGAATCATTTACTTCTTGATTGGCTGCTTCCCTGACAGAGCTGGGAAACAATGAAGACTTTTTTTTCTTTTTTTTGAGATGGAGTCTTGCTCTGTTGCCCAGGCTGGAGTACAGTGGCAAGATCTCAGCTTACTCCATGCAACCTCCACCTCCTGGGTTCAAGCAAGTCTCCTACCTCAGCCTCCCAAGTAGCTGGGATTGCAGGTGCCCACCATCATGCCCGGCTAATTTTTGTAATTTTAATAGAGACACAGTTTCGCCATGTTGAGCAGGCTGGTCTCAAACTCCTGACCTCAAGTGATCCACCTGCCCCGGCCTCCCAAAGTGCTGGGATTACAGGCGTGAGGCACTGCACCCAGCCGGAGATTTATTCTTATAAACTCAATGCCTAGGATAGCCCATTGGAATAGTTTAAATGAACAAATGCATGAGTGCATACAATGCATTTGTTCACCCTTTGACGGATACATTTATTTCCATTTGACGGATACATTTGTTTGTCACCCTTTGACGGATACATTTATTTCCATTTTTTGCTTGTGGAGAAAGTGCAGTGGAGAAGTTTGAGCAAGGTCCTAGGGCTAACAGTAGAGCGGAAGTGATTCCAGATCTTCCAGTCCCTGAGTCTGTGGCTTTTCCCCACCCAGCCAAGCCAAGCCAAGCCTTGCCATCCAATGTGCTTCTGTGTCACAGAGAACAGCAGACAGCCACATTGCAAGGGGGCTGATGAACTAATTCACACTCAAAGGTGAGTGTCTAAAGGTCGCTTTTCTGCAGCGCTTCCCAGGGGGATCTGGGATTTTAACAAAGGAGTGAGAGGAGCAGTGTGGGCCTCAGCACAGAGGACTTTAAGCCTAGTTCTCACGAAGTCACTTTCAAAGTGAGGGTCACTGTTACCTGGGAGCCATTTCATGGGACTTTAATCAGTGCCCAGGTCAGATCAGTGACATCCTGGCCTGTCCCCGAAAAGCCTGGGTGGCCTCAAGGCCCAGACTGCTCACCCACCAAAGGCCTCCAATTTAGACTCCTCAGCAAACACAACAATACCTGTGTCACATGGATTATACGAAGAGGACGCCCACTTCAAAGTTTTCATTCAGCATCCCCCATCTGGATCACACTTCACATTTCCAAAAATAAATCCACTCCTTATCTTATGCATAGTGCAACCTGATTACATTGTAATATTCTTGGCTATTAGCATGCATTGTTCCATGTAAATTATTATCACCGTATTTGTAATTCTGACTTGGCATTTCTTCACTTTTTAATATGCCCAGGCTCTTAAAAAGTCACTCCTTTTCTGCAAGGACCAAAAAGAAAATGGAAAAGTGGAATATGAAATGATTTGGGGTGCCCACTTTTAGTCTTTGTGAAAAATCCCTGAGCATCTGGAGTGAGAAATGAGTGTGCATTTTACAGAGGGGCGGTCAGGCAGGCCCCACCCAAGAAGGGCTTGTTTTACATCACGGGTGACCAAGGGCCAGGATTAGAACCCGGCCTCACTCGAGCCCTTTCAAGGATCTTTGAGATCTCTTTCTTACAGTCCCAAGAACCCCACTGCGGATGAGAACAAAGGTTTGTTCGATTGACCCGCCCACCGAGAAGTGACCGTCCCTCCTCTCCCCGCCTCTCCCTGACCCCCAGCTCTCGGCGGCGGGATCTGAGCCCTCTCCCACTGGACTTGTGGTACTTACTGAACAATCTCATGTTGTCTGCCGCTGGGAGAGAACACTGATAAGAGAGGAGATTAGGTGACTAACTCTGCTGGTCGCCCTTACACAATGCCAGCAGGTAACTCATTTGAAGCTTAATGACTGGATTTAGTCATAAAGGAGACCTGCAGAGGGAGTGATGTCAGAAGTGCAGGAGATTGGAGGCGGTGTCAGGGCTTCCAACCGATAGATGGAAAGAGATTGTCAGCAAGATGTAGAAATGTGTTTGTGTGTAAGAACACAGCACATGGTATGCACCTTCACATATGTGTGTGAGAGAGAGAGAGAACCGAAGAACCCAAGGGCTGAAAAAGCCTTGGTGATTCTAATTCCAGCTACCTTATTTTATAGATGGGGAAACTGAGGAAACGGCTTGTCCGAGATCCAGCTTCTGGGAGTCTTGTACTCTATCACAGCAGGAAGTGGAATTATTCTGGGATTATTTACTTGCCACTTCTCATCTCCTGGAGTCATAGCCATTGTTATCTCTCCCTGTGTATCTGTTTGCCCCGGGAGTAGCACTGTGCCTGAGGTCTGGCTGCTGAGAAATGGAACATTCCTTACGTGCGGATGGAGGCACAGCCGCCGCAGGGCCAGGCGGTAAGATGCATCATTGAATAGGGAAGCCCACAGGGTGTGCAGCATTTGGGAATGGTGGGGACTGTGGCTTGCAGGCAAGAACACACTGGGTTTCAGAGGTACAGCTGCTACTTAGTGCCAGGCAGATTTAGCTTTGGAAAATGCAAACCCAGTTTTGCTAGACCTTGGGAGTTTCAAGAGAATCTTGTTCAAGTGAGGAACAAGATTTTTTTTTCTAGGCAAAGTCTCTAATTTTTTTTTAATGTAGGTACATGTTTAAATCTTTTGTTTTTCAATACTTTGGATCAATCAACACATCAGCAGTCAGGATGGGCCCATAGCCCTCAGTTGGTGACCACTGATCATTTTATCAATGGGAACACTGAGGTCCAGAGAGAAGAACCAAAACTTGGGTCTCATGCTTCCCTGAACTGGGTAATTTTTTTCTACTGCATCTCACAGTGTGTGTGTGTGTGTGTGTGTGTGTATACATATATATGTAGGCACAATCTGATGAAAAACCAGAGCTCTACTCAACAATACTTCCGACCATTCATGGTACAGTGTGATCTTTACCCACATAATCTGCACAGCAGCCACTGGCCATAAACATTTCTGTGCTTGCTCACTCCTCACTGCAGACTGTATGTGTCTCTGTTATTCATCACTTCACAGGCTCCTTTACATGTATTTTATCCTTTGTATCCCTAACACTGGGACAAGGAGCCTTAAGTAATATCGTTCTACCCACTGGGCAGATGGGAAGACTGAGGTCTACAGTGGTACATGGACCAGCCCAAGGTCACATGGGGAGTGAAAGGCAGAGATGGAATTCAGACCCCGGTCTCTCAGGCAGGTGTTCTCCTTCCCATACCACCCTGCATCTTTGTTTTTCTGCTTCCTAACAAACAGGGCCTCTTTCTTCTCCTTCCTGTTTTTGGTTCTTTCGAACATCCTGAGCACATGAGCCTGGGATCCTCCTTAAGCCCTAGGGAGACGAAAACTCCCCTGGAGAGAGTGGGAGGCAGCAGGACTGAGAGAGAATGAAGAGAAAATCCAGGTCTTTTCCTTCTCGTGGCCTTGGAGCACAGTTTCAGCATTCTCCATCATCTTCCTGGAGGAGTAGGACCTGGTTGAAGAAAAAGAGACCCTAATTTTAAATCTTTAATGCCTCCTCACTTCTATAATGACTTAAAGCTGAAGCTGAACTTCAATAGCATAAATTATCCACAAAATTCTAAATATTTTCAAAATCTGTGCAAAATCTCAGCATGAAGTCCCCAAGGACAGGCACCTGGCCATCTCACTTTCAGTATATTCTCAGAATCTTGGACAGAGCCTGGCACATAACAGCTGCTCAATAAATATAAAAGAGGAAGAAGGAAGGAAGGAAATAATGAAACAAAAGAGAAGGGGGAAGGAGGGAAGAAGGGATGGAGAAAGAAGGAAAGGAAATATATGTATGTCAGCCCAATCCTTAGAATTAAACCTTCCAAAATTAAGCCAGCAACTGGGTGCCTGCAAATGTCTAGAGTGTTGTGAATAATTCGTTGCAAAGAATTCCGGCTTCAGTTACGGGCCATAGAGAGGTGGCGGTGGAGAGCAACGAAGAGTTAAGATTTTATGACCTCAATCCTAACTGTGCCGCTGACCTTGGATGAGTTATTTTATCTTTCTGAGCTTCAATTTAGCAACTGTGTTTCTTTTCTATTGTTGCCATTAAAAAATTATCACAAACTTAGTGGCTTAAAACAATACACATTTATACACTTACAGTTGTGGAGCTCAGGAGTCTGAAATGGTAAGCATTCCTCCCGGAGGCTCTAGGGCAGAATGGGTTCTTTTGCCTTTTCCAGCTTCTAGAAGCTGCCTATGTTGTTTGTCTTGTAATCCTGCATATGTCCAGCCTCTGCTTCCACTGTCACATCTTTGACTCTGCCCGTCCTGTCTGCCTCTTACAGGGACTCTGTGATTACACTGGACCTATCCAAGATCCAAGATAATCAACTCATCTCAAAATCCTTAAGTTGACCACAGCAGCATCGTCCCTTTTGCAATGTGAGATAACATATTCACAGGTTTTAGATCATTTTCTGCCTACCACATCCACCAAAAAAATAAAAGATACCACTTACTTTACAGGATTGTTCTGAATGTTAAATTTTTAAAAATGCATGTTCAGCACTAGACATGCAGGAGGAGATTTATAAACATAACTTCTTACCAGGTCTCAGAAATACGATCTGTCCCTACCTTGGGGGCCATATAATCCCATCTTTATCACAGAGATAAGTGGGAGACAGTATCAAAGGAATACTTGGAAAATAAACTCTCCGACATCTCACTCCCCGAGAGTGACTCTATTTACTGTTGCTTGCTTCCTTCTCATCTTCGCCCCAAAGCAGACACATTTGGCATAGCTGCAGTCATAGTGTGCATGCCTTTTTATCAAGCTTGTGTTCCCCTCACTTCTCACGGACCTACTGACCTTGTTCCATGTTGCTACACTGCCATGAAGTCATAACAAAGTGTCATGTGTAGAGAGGTCTTCACTTTCTATCACGCTGTACCATCATTTTTTTTTTGGCCATCCCCTAGAGTTGGACAAGCTCAAGGTTATTCTAGTTTGTTTTTTATATAATTGTGTTTTTGCTGTTTGCAATAATGTTGCTAAGAATATCTTTATTGAGCCGGGAGTGGTGCCTCATGCCTGTAATCCCAGCACTTGGGAGGCCGAGGCAGGTGGATCACTTGAGGTCAGGAGTTTGAGACCAGCCTGGCCAACATGGTGAAACCCCATCTCTACCAAGAAAATACAAAAATTAGCTGGGCGTGGTGGCAGATGCCTGTAATCCCAGCTACTCTGGAGGCTGAGGCAAGAGAATCGCTTGAACCTGGGAGGCGGAGGTTGCAGTGAGCCAAGATCATGCCATTGCACTCCAGCCTGGGCGAAAGAGTGAAACTCCATCTCAAGGAAAAAAAAAAGAGTATCTTTATTGAGCTCACAGTAAATTTGCTGCATATACACACATATACATATAAAAAGTTTGTTGAGTAAATGAATAAATAAACAGAATAATACATGAATAAGAGTTAATATATAAATGAATGAATGAAGTTAATTGATAAATTTCTGAATCACTCATTTATTCATTTTATAAATATTTGATTAACTAATAAGAATAAACACTAGATAGAAATTCTGTCCTCATGAAGCTTACATTCTAATGGAGAGGGAGAAAAAATGCACAAATCAGTAAATGGACAAGGAAATTTTAGATTGTGTAAAAAAATAAACCAATAAACTAGGGAAGAGGATTACAGACGGTAGGAAGCGATAGAGTGAATTGCTGTAGATGAGGTGGTTTGCAAAGTACATCTGATGGGTGCTCTGAGCTTATACTTGAATTATAAAAGGGAACCAGCCTTGCAAAGACCCGAGGGAGGAGAATTTCAGATAGAGAGCAAAATAAGTGCAATAGTACCTAAGCCAGGAAAGAGCTCGGTGTGTCCCAAGGAAAGGAAGAAACCAGGGTGACTGCAGCACAGTGAGTGATGGTAAGGGTCTTATCCAGCAAGTGCTCAGAGGGGTCAGAGCCCACGTCATGAAGGGTTCAAAGTGCCAAGAGAAGCCATCAGAGAGTTCTCAGCAAAGGAGATACATTTATAAATTAAATCAATGAGTGAGTCATTAAGTGGAGCCCAGCGACAAGAGTGCATAAACGAGTGACTATATTAAAGGATGTATGTGGTGAACGCTACAATGTGCCACCCAGATGTCCCTTTGGGAATAAAAGACCTACTAGCCCAGAGGCTGGCAGTGCCGCCTGCAGATCCTCAGCTCCTGGCTGAAGAAAGCCCCCTTGCCCTGTGTCCAGCCTCCTTCACAGGAAAGCCCACATCGGATGATTGACCAGCATGGAGGTATAAAGGCCTGGCCTTCTGGGCCCAGTCAGGAGAGCTCTGGAGGCTCCTCCCATGTTTAAAACTCCCCCAGTAATGGCTGGGCCTTCACTGAGACTGTGTCACAGCTCCTTGTCTCCCTAAGCCCAATCCCACTTCCTTCCTCTCCCTTCCATTGGTGTTGATTGCAAGATACTTCCTAATAAAGCTCCTGTCTGCTTCCCAGGGAGCCCAGCTGGGACAATGTGTGAATCAACGCATGAAGGAGTGAGTGAGCAGCTAACCAAATGAAGGAACACTCAGATATCTGGGGTACAGTTCCCCTCCAGGTTTGCACAGCATCTGCTGAAGTCTCCACTAGAAACTCAATGGAAGGTCCCCACCAGAAACTGAAAGTCTCCTAGAGTGACTTGGAGTTGCGGTTTCACCCTTCCTGCAGATCCACAGGTGAGGTCAATACTTGACTCTAAGAGCTGGGAATGGCCGTGGCAGGTGGGGGCATCTGGAGGCCCCGGTGTCCACCTCAGCCTGACTTCTCAGCCCCCGAGCCGGCCCAGCCCCCACCCTGAGCCACTCCCTCTTCCAACAACATGCAGGAGAAGCGCAACAGAGAGTGCCCCTTGGGACACATTTTTAAAACAAATTTTTATTTAACTTTCTCTGTGACCCACAGAGTACATAGGTTCCTGAAATATACTCAATTTCTGTTTATTTAAAGAACGCCTGCTCATTTGGTGCTTGCTTGAGTAGATTCACTGTGATTATTCACTTCACTGTGAGCATTAACCTGGCAGGATTTGCCTGGCACCCTTAGTTCTCAAAAGATTTTTTTTCTCATTTTGTTTTTTCTTTTTCATGTTTCTATTTTTAGGGGAGGCCGGGGCAGATGAAAAATACCAACTTGAGGGTCTCTGGCCACACCATGCTGCTCCCCAAGGCCCCTCAGGATTTCACTGCCCAATATGGTAGCGCCCAGCCTGAAATGTGGCCAGTGTGAATTGAGATGGGCTGTAAATGTACCAGACTTCCAAGAGTTGGACAAAAACCATATATGTAAAATATCTTATTTTTACATATTTATACTGATGACACAATGAAATCACATTTAGGGTATTTTCTGTTGCATAAAATACATTACTAAAATTAACTTACCTGTTTCTTTTGACATTTTTAATGTGGCTGGTAGAAAATTTAAACTTTTCAATGCCAGCCTGTGCACCATAGGGAGACCCCATCTCTACAAAAAAAATTTTTTTTAATTTGCTGGGCATCATGGCTCATGCCTGTGATTCTAGCACTTTGGGAGGTCAAGGCGAGAGGATCACTTGAGCCCAGGAGTTCGAGACCAGCCTGGGCAACATAGTGAAAGCCTGTCTCTACAAAAAATAAGAGAATCAGCCAGGCATGGTGGTGCATGCCTGTTATCCCAGCTACCTGGGAGGCTGAGACGGGAGGGTCGCTTCAGTCTGGGAGATTGAGGCTGCAGTGAGCTGTGATCATGCCACCGCACTCCAGCCTGAGTGATAGACCCTGTCTCAAAATAAAAAGAAAAAAATTTGGACTTCGCATATGTGATTCATGTTATGTTTCTATTGGACAGGACTGGACCGGGCCCCATGCATTTGTCATCACAGACTCTTCTACCCATTTTCTTTTTCTGTTTCTTTTCTTTTCTTTTCTTTTAAGACAGAGTCTTTCTCTGCCACCCAGGCTGGAGTGCAGTGGCACGATCGCTTCTCATTGCAACCTCCGCCTCCCAGTTTCAAGCAATTCTCCTGCCTGAGCCTCCCGAGTAGCTGGGACTACAACTGCATGCCACCATGCCCGGCTAATTTCTTTTGTGTTTTAGTAGAGATGGGGTTTCACCATGTTGCCCAGGCTGAGCTTGAACTCCTGAGCTCAGGCAATCCACCTGCCTCAGCCTCCCCAAGTGCTAGAATTACAGGCGTGAGCTACCACGCCCGGCCTCGTCTACCCATTTTCACCAGCAGGGCAAGGCCTTGGGATGTTTGAGAATTGGCGCTTTCTACCTGAATGTGACTGCCGGAGCTTTCTTGTGGTCTGAGCTATCGGAGAGGAAGGGAAATATCATTTGCTAATGACATCCTTTTTTCTTCCCCATTCGTCCCCTCCTTTTTCATTTGGGTCTGCTGTCGTGCTGTCTGCTGCAATCCAGGAAGCACAGTGCAGACCAACTGTTTCCCCTGCTGCATTTGCCATGGCTTCCCATTCTGCTCTCGTTGTTTTTGTCTAGCATTCAAAAGGTGTCAGGAAAGGCAGGGGGTTGCTAAAGCCAGCGTGGGTGTTTGTGGGATGCCAGACATCTGGGCTGCCGGAAAACTTTGGCACCAACTCTGATTTCTTCTCTTCTCAGTCTCCATCCAGCTGTTTGGCATTGGATACTGCTGCCTCTGCTTGACTTGAGAGTGTGTGAGAAAAGCTGTGTTTAGACAAGTGAAAACCATGAGCTTGAAAGTAGTGGGGGCACCCTCTTGGAGACTCCAGTTGCTCACCAGCTTGGACAAACCACCGGACTCAAATGATCAGGTAGAAATTCATCACTGGAGAGAACACAGTGGAATGGCTTCAGCCAAAACTCACTCTGAAGGTCTTCAGGGCAACTTTAAGACTTGCCCTTGGCCGGGCACAGTGGCTTATGCCTATAATCCCAGCACTTTGGGAGGCTGAAGAGGGTGGATCACCTGAGGTCAGGAGTTCAAGACCAGCCTGGCCAATATGGCGAAACCCTGTCTCTACTAAAAATCCAAAAAATTAGCCGGGCGTGGTCGTGGGAGCCTGTAATCCCAGCAACTTGAGAGGCTGAGGCAGGAGAATTGCCTGAACCCGGGAGGCAGAGGTTGAAGCGAGCTGAGATTGCACCACTGCACTCCAGCCTGGGCAACAAGAGCAAAACTCCATTTGAAAAAAAAAAAAAATACTTGCCCCGGCTTTTTGTGTGATGGACTTTCTATTTACAGATGTGCTATTTATCTATGACTTTACTCAGAGTCTGGCTCATAGACCAGAAGGATTGGCATCTCCTGGAGCTTGCAGGAAATGCAAAATCTCAAACCCCTGTATTAGTCAGGGTTCTCCAGAGAAGTAGAACCAATGGGATAGAGACAGGGATGGGAATGATAGAGATGGAGATGAGATGGAGATAGAGACAGAGATCCATTGATTCCTCTGTTAATAAACTGGCTCATGCAGTTGTGACAATTTCAAACTCTGCAAGGTATGTCAGCAAGCTGGAGCCCCAGGGAAGAGTTCATGTTGCCCCTTGAGTACAAAGGCAGTGTGTCTTCTTCTTAGGAAGACTTCAGTCTTTTCTCTGCTGGCCTTCAACTGCTTGGGTGAGGCCCATCCCCACTATAGAAGACAATAGTCTGTTCCACTCAGAGTCTACTGATTTAAATGCTCATCTCATCCCAAAAAATACCCTCACAGCAACATCTAGACTGGCATTTGACCAAACAACTGGGTACCATGCCCCCCTCCCAAGTTGACACACAAAATTGACCATCATACCCTCCCCACCCTCAACCTCACTGAATGAGAGAGAATCTGTGCTTTAACAAGATCCCCAGAAAAGGCATAAGCACAGGGAAGTCTGAGAAGCACCACCTTTGAGGCTTATCCAGGATGCCCACATGAGCCTTCTCTGGATATGTCAGATCCCCTTCCTGGCCCCCTAGACACCTCCCCCACTCCCCAAACTTGGAAGCAACATTGTGGAGAAGCAGGCAGTGAGGTGCTCAGTCTACCACGTTGTGAGATACACAGTCCAATCTGTGTACCATGATTTGATCCAAGGGAAAACAAAAGACCCAGAAACATAAGTACTTTTTTTGTGAGCTCTCAAAAACTTCCTGTGACAAGATCAGGTCCTTGATGCAAAAGCCACACTTCTTTCTTTTCCCTCTTTATTCTCCACCCCTGACATAATGCTTAGCGCTTTTAAAAAATCCAATAAACACGACCGAATCAATTTTCTAAGCCTCAGTTTCCCACTTATAATATGTAGATACTTACCTGGTTGTGATAGGAAAGAAACCAGGCATGAGAAACACTTAAAAGCCCAGGACCCTGAGCTGGACACATGGTAAGTACTCAGGAAGTCATTACCGAGTGCTCAGTGCATGCTTGTTGAATGAGTAAATGAGGTCAGGCTTCAGCATGCAAACACTCGCTATAAAGCAGGAACCCTGCACCCTGAGTGCACAGAATAGATATAGGTGATATGGGGGCAGTGAGTGTATGGATTGGATATAGGTGGGTGTATACGGAGGGGAGTGAGTGTATGGATTGGATACAGGTGGGTACATATGGGGGGAGTGAGTTTATGAATTGGATACAGGTGGGTGCATTTGGGGGCGTGAGTGTATGGATTGGATATAGGTGGATGCATATGGGGTAGTGAGTGTATGGATTGGATATAGGTGGGTGCGTATGGGGGTAGTGAGTGTATGGATTGGATATAGGTGGATGCATATGGGGTAGTGAGTGTATGGATTGGATATAGGTGGGTGCGTATGGGGGTAGTGAGTGTATGGATTGGATATAGGTGGGTGCGTATGGGGGGAGTGAGTGTATGGATTGGATATAGGTGGGTGCATATGGGGGAGTGAGCATGTGGATTGGATATAGGTGGGTGCATATGGGGGGTGTGAGTGAATGGATTGGATATAGGTGGGTGCATATGGGGCAAGTGAAGGTCTGGATTGGATACAGGTGGGTGCATATTAGGGAAGTGAGGATCTGGATTAGATACAGGTGGGTGCACATGGGAGTAATGAGTGTACAGAACGAATACAGGTGGATGCATATATTGGGAGTGAGTATACAGAGAGGATACAGGTGGATTGAGTTGTTACAACCAACAACAGGAAGCAGGTGCAAGGCTCTTGGCATTGCACAAAGCACTCTATAGGCAAAATCACATTGGTGCCAATAGCAATCCTGGGAGATGCACTCATTATTAATAATATTGTTGTCATTTTATAGAGAAGGAACACAGGCTCAGACCTCAGTGCCATATCTGAAGACATTTAGCTAATAACAGGATGGAGTCCAATCTGGTAATGCTTTTTTTCTAACTTTAATATCTCCTACCACTCCTTTCTTTTTGAAAGGAGATAGAAGTGAGATAGAGAAAAGAGAGACAGAGAGAGTGTGCACACATCTGTGCCTGGGTGTCTTTGCTGGTGTGTGTGCATGTGTCTACATGTGTGGTCGTGAGAGTACACACAGGGCCTGGAGGGTGGGGAAGGGCTTAATCTAATCCTAAAAGTGCCAGCAGAACTCTTGGGTGTCCCTCGAAGTCAAGCTTCTTTCCAGGTCATCAAAGTTTTCACTTGGATAATAACGCACGCATAATTAACTGAACAAATATAATGAATCTATCTGTAGTGACATGATAGTTGGTGCTGAATCCTATTAGAGCACATTTAATTAAAAATGCATTAAACCTTCAAGCTTCTAAACACACCCTGCACTTCTTCAAAGCCGCCCCTCCATTAAAGTCTTCCCCACTATTAACTATGAGTCAGCCTGTGACCCTTTGGGCATGACGGGGTGAGGTGAAGTGGCTCTTAAATGCCTGTGCCAATATATCACAGGCACTAATGGATTTAAATCAGGGAGATTAATTCCATTCATTCGGCTTCTCATTTCAGAAACAACTGTCACGCTGAGCCTAATTGCTGGAGATGGTTGAAGGCACTGGGAGGCTGGAGTTTCCTGGAGGTGGTTGGTGGCCAACCGTCAATTATTTGGGCTACTGTGCAGTGGGGATAGAAGGATGATTAGAATCCACAGACAACCCATTGGCCTTTGTTTACCATTAACTTCTGTTTTCTTCACCAGCCAACCTTCTCCAGACCCAGGAGATGGCTCTTCCCCCTGTGTAGCACACTCCTTCCAGTCAAGGGGTCTTGCACTGCTATTTCCCCTTCTGCTTTGCTTGGTTCATTCTTACTGACCCTCCAAATACTGAAGGAATGAATGGAGAAGTAAGTAAATGAGAGAAGTGGCCAAGAGTCTCCAAGAGAGGAAATTTAAAAATCCTATACCTGTGAGGAACTGACCCACTTGCAAAAGGCGGACTCATTTGTCACTGCGTTTGCTGGCTGCTCACACCACACAGTTTCCAGCCTGGGCATTATTTTCAGCCTCTTTTTCCAAAGGGTCTTTCTAAGGTACAGAAGATGGACATAAAATTGCCCAACATAGTTGAGAGGTAAGGAGTAAAAGCCGGAATTTGAACTCCTAATCTCCTGCCATGATTTCATGCTGCCTCTGGGTAATCTCCCAGCAGGTTGCTTAATCAGCTGCTGAGTCATTGAGAGCTGGCAGAACCAGCTTCGCGCTGAGGCAGAGTGGGAGGAGGCCTGTCTGGGAGCAGCACACTGAAGGAAGGGAGGAGGAGGTGATGTTTGGCACAATCGGATTGGTTCCCATGAGGTCCAGGGCTGCAGCTCCTACAGAAGGCACTTTTTGCACATGGTAGGCTTCACAGGGTGCAACTTATGTGTTGTTAGAAGAACCCCGGGCTTGCTATAATGCTCTGCTGTCATTATCTTGAAATTCTTAGTAACATTCAAACACGGGAGCCTACATGTTTATTTTGCACTGGACCCTGCAAATTAGCCCGTCCTGGTACTGAGGGCAGGTCCCTGGGTGAGTATCACACAGCCTCCATCCTTTGGTAAAGCAGCCTTCCTGATTTACCAAATGCCTTACCAGAAAGCCTTTTCCTTGAGGATGCTTTAACTTTTGTCTTCCCTGGCAAAGCTGTTTCCTTATGGTAAAGCACCCAGCTCATAGCAGATACTCAATCCATGAAGTAGCTCTGTCAGCAGCTGTCATCACGAAGACTTTGCAGCCTGCGGGTGGTAGCATTCTGAATCATCAGTCTGTCTCGCTCCTATAGCAAATGCACGATCCGGGAAAGCATGTCCCAAGCTTTGTTCTGGAGAAGATTTCTCCAGCTATCAGATGGTGTCTGTCATCACAATAGCTTACGAGATGCTGCTCACTCCATCCTCCTCACTAAGCATCACAGTGCACTTGGGTATGTACAAGTCTCTGAGAAGTCCAGAAGCAAAGACACCTTTGTGCTTTGCTGATTCTAGACTCTTTCCTAGACTAGAAGTCTTTTTTCTAATCTAGGAAAAGACTGTGGAATCTTTTTTTTTTTTTTTCCCTGATACGCACATTCACATTCCATGGAACATTTAGGAGGTGGTTACCTGGTCCTAAAGTAGTAAAGATGAAGACGTTGTGGGAGGTGTAAGAGAGAGCAGCAAGGAGTAGAAGGGGCCACTGCAAAGTGCGATCCCCACATACCTCAGTTAGTATCAATTACTACGAACAAAACTCGGCCAAAACTCTTGCATTTGTTTTGTTTCTCTCTTTTACTCTGATTATATTAAGAAATATGACAGGCCTGTGACTCACTGATTAGACCATCTTAGTCACTCTGGGTTGTCCCAGCAACAGGGGACTTAACTCTGACCATAGGTAAGGAGCCCAAAGGATAGAGAGCAGGGATTTCTGAGGATTTAACAAATGCTTATAAACAAATGATATCACTTTGAACAGAGTAATCAAAGTATCAAATGCTATAAACACCACAGTTAAGGCAATGTGTGAATCATACTTGTGGTGAGACATACATAGATCAGCTGCAAAGAGGAACTCAATTCTGCAGAACCTCAGCTGGAGTAATTGATGTGAAACATGGACAGGGAAACGGAAGGAAGTCAGCAGACATGGAAACTCTAGGAACCGAGCTTTGACAAGGAACGTTCTCCACAATCCCAAGTCATATGTCTTCATAGAGGAATAAAACCCTAGCGGAGCAGAACAGGGCCTCATAGAGGGGCTGGGGCCTCACTGAGGGCTGGGGAGTTTGATAGGACTTCCCTTGCTAGTAAGGAACAAAACCGGGTCTCGGGTTCAAGTTTGTAAAACTAATTTCATACATTTGCAGCAGATGCTGTCAGTGTCCCTCCCAAATCCCCTCAGCACTCAGCATTCATAGACATCCTCATCTTGCGAGCCCCTGAGTCTGTCTTCATAAGGGTTGTGTTGGCCTCAGGGCAGACCAGGGTACCAGGGAGGGCAGACCAGGGTACCAGGGAGCGCAGCCCTCAAAGAAAGATGACGGGAGTTGGTGTAAATCTCATGGCTTTCATGCTACTTAGGGGGACCAATGCTGAGGCATGCTTAGCATGATCCTCTGTGAGACTGGGCCTCAGGTGTCCGCTGCAGCTGCCTGTTCATTAGTGTGACATGCACGGGCTTCCTTCCATATCCTGGCTCCTTTCTCTACTTCCCAACTGTGCTTCCTGAGACATAATCAAATCCTTGTCTCACAGTTGGCTGCTGGGAGAATCCAACTGCAAATGATGTGTTTTTTTTTTTATTTATGTATTTATTTATTTGGAGATAGGGTCTCCCTCTGTCACCCAGGCTAGAGCAAAATGGCACAATCTTAGCTCATTGCAATCTCAAACTCCTGGGCTCCAGTGATCCTCAGCCTCCAGGAAGCTGGAACTACAGTCGTGCGCAGCAATGCCAGGTAAAGTTTTCTTTAAATTTTTTGTAGAGTCAAGATCTCGCTATTTCAGTCAGGTCTCAAACTCCTTGCCTTCCAAAGTTCTGGGATTACAGCACTTGGCCTCCCAAAGTGCTGGGATTACAGGCGTGAGCCACTGCATCTGGCTGTTTATTCCATTAAAATGATTTAAGGAGTCTCTTGCTTTGGGAATTTTGCTCCCGTGGTAAAAACATCATGGGAACGACATCTCAAGAATATGGCTCCTTCAAATGAATTTAAAATGGTCTTTCTATTTTTGTCCAGTGGTTACAATAGCTGATGGGCTCGAGGTAAGGAGATGCTAAGCTGCATTCTCTCCTTCAACCCATGGCATTTACTGAGCTTCTAAGCCAGTCAGGCCCTGAGCTGGACCCTGGGCATGCAGACTGAATCAGAACCTTCAAGACCAGCAGGAGAGTCAGGTATATATAGTGGCAAGGGCAATATTTATTCACTCATTCAGTCTTTTTCCTTTTTTATGTGCCAAATCTTTAATGAGGGCCTACCTTGTACTCAGGAACACCAGGAATACAAGAGAAAACAAAAAGATATCATTTCTGGACTCAGTTCACCATCTAGAAAAAAAAACAAAAAGACCTGAAATGGACAAATACAGTACTGTTTGACAAGTGTCACGTGAGAAGAAGCCCGTGATACTGAGGATGGTATACGAGGGGCTGTATCCAGGTTGAAGGAGTCAAACATGACAGCTGCTATGAGAATTACAGTCAGAAAACCATGACCAGGATGCTTATCCTATTCATTGCTGGAGGCTGAGAACACAAACACACAGGGTATGGCTGAAATTCCTGTGAAATTGTATTGATTTGAGAAAACTGCAATCTTGTGTTAAAATGTGAATCATACACAACGATGCAGTTACCATTGGCCATAAATCTAGGCTATCAGAATGGAATCTGATGGCTTGTCTACGAGACTGCATTGTGAAACCAGTCAAATGGGGGATAGACTCACCACTCACCAAGTACCTCTGAGACACCAGGCACCCTGTGGGGTGCCCTACTCATCATCTTGTTTAACCAGTTGATTGGGAATAGCTCCATTTTACAGAGAAAGACTTACGCAGCTTTCTAAGATGGCCCTAATTATTCCGTCCTTCTGGTTATCCCCTTCCTTTAAATGTGGGCTACACTTAATTACCTGCTTTTAACAAACAGAATATAGCAAAAGTGATGGGATGTCAGGAGACTGAATCAGTAACCAAAAACCTCCAGACAAAGAAAAGCCCAGGGCCAGAGGGCTTCACTGGTAAATTTACCAAACATTCAAAGAAGAATTAGCACCAGTCTTTCTCAAACTCCTCAACAAATTGAAGAGGAGAGAACACTTCTAAATACACTTTATGAGGCCAGCATTACCCTAACATCAGAGCCAGACAAAGACACAAGAAAAGAAAACCACAGACTAATATTCCTAATGAATCTTGATGTGCAAATCCTCAAAAAAGAAGAAAACATTCTAGCAAACAGAATTCAGCCGCACATTAAAAGGATTAAGCACCATGACAAAGTGGGATTTATTCTTAGTATAAAAGGATATTTCAACGTAAAAAAGTCAATGTAATATATCACTTTAATAGAATGATGAGAAAAAACCCACAAGATTATCCCAATTGATGCATTTAACAAAACTTAATACTCTTTCATGAAAAAACACTCAACAAACCAGGAATACATGAAACTACCGCAACATAAGACAGTCCACAAATGAAAAGCTCACAACCAACATAATACTCATGGTGAAAAGCTGAAAGCTTCCTCTAAGATCAGGAATGAGACAAAGATGTCCACTTTTGAATCAACCTGTATTCAACATAGTATAAGAAGTCCTCGCCAGAATTTTCAGGAAAAAAAGAAAAAAAAGCCAGTCAAATTGAAAAGAAAGAAGAAAAATCTATCTTTGATCACAAATGACATGATCTTATAAAACTCCTAGAATTAATAAATGGATGCTGCAATGTTGAAGGATACAAAAATCAACACACAAAAATCAGTTATGTTTTTATGTACTAACAATGAATGAGCCAAAAATGAAATTAAAACAATCCCATTCACAGTAGTATCAGAAAGACTAAAATACCTAACAATAAACTTAACCAAGGAGGTAAAATGCTTAAGTATTTAGACACTAAAAATTATAAGGCCTGCACGGTGGTTCATGCCTGTAATCCCAGCATTTTGGGAGGCAGGTGGATCACTTGAGGTTAGGAGTTTGAGACCAGCCTGGCCAACATGGTGAAACCCTGTCTCTACTAAAAATACAAAAATTAGCTGATGTGGTGGTGCACACCTATAATCCCAGGTACTTGGGAGGCTGAGGCAGGAGAATCACTTGAACCTGGGAGGTGGAGGTTTCAGGGTTTCAGTGAGCCGAGATGTCACCACTGCACTCCAGCCTGGGCAACAGAGAGAGACTCCATCTCAAAAAAATAAAATAAAATAAAAAAATTACAAAGCATTGCTGAAAGAAACTAAAGATAATACCAATAAATATAAATATATTCCATATTCATACATTGAAAGACTTAATATTGTTAATATGTCAGTACTACCCCCAGGCAACCTACAGATTCAATGCAATCTCTATCAAAATCCCAATGGTGGTTTTTTCTCTTTTTCTTTTTTTCTTTTGAGACAAGGTCTCACTCTGTCACCCAGGCTGGAGTGCTATGGTGAAATCTCAGCTCACTGAAACCTCCACCTCCTGGGTTCAAGCAATTCTCCTGCCGCAGCCTCCCAAGTAGCTGGGATTACAGGTGTGCACCACCAGGCCTGGCTAATTTTTTTGTATTATTAGTAGAGACAGGGTTTTACCAAGTTGGCCAGGCTGGTCTTGAACTCCTGACTTTAGGTGACCCGCCCGCCTTGGCCTCCAAAAGTGCTGGGATTACAGGCGTGAGCCACCGCGCCCGGCCCCAGTGGTGTTTTCGTTGTTGTTGTTGTTGTTCAGTTGTTTTTGAGTCAGGGTCTCACTCTGTCACCCAGGCTGGAGTGCAGTGGCCTGATCTTGGCTCACTGCAACCTCTGCCTCTCAAGTTCAAAGGACCCTCCCACCTCAGCCTCTCAAGTAGCTGGGACAACAGGTGTGCACCACCACACCTGGCTAATTTTTGTATTTTTTGTAGAGACAGGGTTTCCTCATGTTGCCCAGTCTGGTCTCAAACTCCTGAGCTCAAGCAATCCACTCTCCTCAGCCTCCCAAAGTGCTGGGATTGCAAGCATGAGCCACTGCACCTGGCCAGATGGCGTTTTTTGCAGGAATAGAAAAACCCAAAATTCATATGGAATCTCAAGGGATGCAAAATAGCCAAGATGAAATGAACAAAAAACAAAGTTAGAGGTCTCACATTTCCTGATTTCAAAACTTGTTACAAACCTACAGTAATCAAAACAGTGTGGTACTGGCATAAAGATAGACATGTAGACCAATGAAATAGGATAGAATAGACAGAATTGAGTCCTCACGTATATGGTCACCCTTCAACAGGGCCACCAAAACTATTTAATGGGGAAAAACACAGTCTTTTCAACAAATGGTGCTGGGAAAACTGAGTATCCACATGTAAAATAATAAAGTTAGATCCTTACCTTACATCATAAACAAAATTAACTAAAAATGGATCAAAGACATAAATGGAAGACATAAAAGTATAAAACTATTAGAAGAAAATATAGGAAGAAAGCCTCATGACATTGTATTTGGCAATGATTTCTTGACTATGAAACCAAAAGCAAAGACAACAAAAGTGAAACTAGACAAATTGGACTACATCAAAATTTAAAACTTCACTTCATCAAAGGACACATCAACAGAGTAAAAAGACAGCCTATGAAATGGGAGGAGATATTTGCAAATCATATATCTGATAAGGGGTTAATATCCAAAATATATAAAACCCCCTAAATTCAATTCAATTCAAAACAAACAATTCAATTTAAAAATGGGCAAAGCCAGGCATGGCGGCTCACATCTGTAATTCCAACATATTGGGAGGTCAAGGCAGGCAGATCACTTGTGCCCAGGAGTTTGAGACCAGCCTGGGCAACATAGGGAGACCTCATCTTTGATTAAAAAAAAAAAATTGTTAATGAGCCAGGTCTGGTGGCACACACCTGCACTCTCAGCTACTGCGGGGGCTGAGGTGGGAGGATCACTTGAGCTCAGGAAGTCGAGTCTGAGGTGACCTATAATCACATCACTGCACTCCAGCCTGAGCAACAGAGCAGGACTCTATCTCAAAATGAATAAGTAAAATAAAATAAGATGCAAATGGGCAAAGGACTTGAATAGCCATTTTTCTAAAGAAGATATATGAATGGCCAGTAAGCACGTGAAAACATACTCAGCATCACTAACCATGAAGGAAATGCACATCAAAACCACAATGAGATACCACCTCATACCCATTAATATGGCTACTGGGAAAAAAAAAACACAGAAAATAACAGATGTTGTGAGGATGTGGAGAAATTGGAGCGCTTGTACACTGTTGGTAAAAATGTAAAATGGAGAAACCACTGTGGAAAACGGTGTAGCAGTCTTCATGAAGCAAAATAATAGAATTACTGTATGATCTGGCAATCCTACTTCTACATATATACCCCCCAAAAAACTAAAAGGAGTGTCTTGAAGAGATATGTGTACACCCATGTTTGCAGCAGCACTAGTCACAACAGCCAAAAGGTGGAAGCAACCCAAGTTTTGAAAAGATGAAAGGAATAAACAGAATGTGACATATGCACACAATGGAATATTAGCCTTAAGAAGGAAGGTATTTCTGATACATGCTACAACACGGATGAACCTTGAAGACATTATCTTCAGTGAAATAAGCCCTTCACAAAAAGATGAATACTATATGACTGCACGTATATGAGGCACCTGGAGTAGTCAAATTCAGGGAGACAGAGAGTAGAAGGGTAGTTGCCCGGGAATGGGGGGAGGTGGGAATGGGGAGCTGTTGTTTAGTGAGGACAGAGTTTTAGTTTTACAAGATGAAAAGAGTTCTGGAGATCAGCTGCAAAACATGAACGTACTTAACACTACTAAAGTATATCTTTAACAATGGTTAAGATAGGAATTTTTGTTGTGCGTATTTTACTACAATTGAAGATTTAAACAACTTGTTTTTGAGACAGGGTCTCATTCTGTCACCCAGGCTGAAGTACAGTGGCACGATCATAGCTCATTGCAGCCTCAACCTTCCAGGCTCAAGCGATCCTCCTGCCTCAGCCTCCCAAGTAGCTGGGACCACAGACATGCACACTGTGCCCTGATAATTTTTAAATTTTTTTCGTAGAGGTGGGGTCTTGCTATGTTGCCCAGGCTTACCTCAAACTCCAGAGCTCAAGTAATCCTCCTGCCTCAGCCTCCCAAAATACTGGCATGACAGGCATGAGCCACTGCGCCCACCCTAAACAATTTTTAATATAAAAAAAAGACAACATAAGAAGAAGAAATTCACCGAAAACAACAACAACAAAACCCAAAAGAGATGTTATTTCTGAGACATAAGTTATAAAAGACTGAGGCTTCAGTCTTACTCTGGCTTGATTGCACAGAGGAAGCCAGCTGCCAAACTGGAGGGACCCAGGTGGCAGGGAACAACGGAGGGAGGCCTCCAGCCGACAGTCCTTAGGGAACCGAACCTGCCAGCAGCCACATGAGTGAGTCTGCAACCTTAATCCCAGCCTGGGAGGAACCCTGAAGCAGGACAAGGCTAAACTGCAGAGGGATTCCTGACTCACAGAAACTGTGAGATGACTGATACTGTCATTTTAAGGTACTAAGTTTTGGGGTAATTTGTTCCACAGCAATAGATAAGTCGAGGACACCAAGGCTGAAAGAAAATAAACATGTAGGCCGGGTGCAGTGGCTCATGCCTGTAATCCTGACACTTTGGGAGGCCGAGGCGGGTGGATCACCTCAGGTCAGGAGTTTGAGACCATCCTGGCCAACATGGCAAAACCCCATCTCTGCTTAAAAATATATATATACAAAAATTAGCTGGGTATGGTGGCACGCACCTGTAATCCCAGCTACTTGTGAGGCTGAGGCAGGAGAATTGCTTGAACCCGGGAGGTGGAGGCTGCAGTGAGCTGAGATTGTGCCACTGCACTCTAGCCTAGTGACAGAGTGAGACTCTATCTCAAAGAAAGGAAAGAAAGGAAGAAAGAAAGAAAGAGAGAGAGAGAAAGAAAGAAAAAGAAAGAGAAAGAAAGAAAAAGAAAGAAAAAAGAAAGAGAGAAAAAGAAAGAAGAAAAGGGAAGGGAAGGAAGGAAAGGAAGGAAAGAAAAGAAAGAAAACAAAAAAAGAAGCATGTAGCAAGTGGGAGGCATCTGAAGCCTGTCTGGCCCCAAAATCCCCCCCTACCCCGCTCATGTCCTTCCCCCAGAAGCATCTTCCCTGGTGGGGTGAAAGAGCTGACAGAGACCACACCGCATTCCAACCTGTTCCACACACGTGGGTCTGCCAGCGAGGACACACAGTTCCTTGATGTGTAGCTTTTTTGCACATCAAAATACCAACAACAATAACTCCTCACATTTATTGACAGTGAGGAGTTATTAGTGAGTTGTTATTGCTCTTAGGGGAAGAATTCGAGCGGAGTACGAAGGGGACTTTGGAGCCTGGCAGGCTTCAGACGCCTCCCTCTTGCTACATGCTGATGCCTTTTCAGCCTTGGTGTCCTCCACTTAGTTATCTATTGCTGTGTAACAAATTACCTCAAAACTTAGGAGCTTAAAACGACACCTAAGAAAATCCTGCTACTCAGAAGCTCAGCCTTAAATATCTCTGTTGCAAAATAAAAGTGAAGGCTGCCTGCTAAGGACAAATAGAGAGAAGGATGCTGCCGGTCATCAGCACATTGACCAAACCTGTTCCCGGGCAGCTCTCAGCAGTACTGGCAAAAGACACCTGATCACATCATCTGTGGGCTGGGAACACTGACCGTGGTAATGTCGATCGTAACCACCCTGTTCCATGTACCTCAAATGTACCAGGTGTCGTGTGATTTGACCACTGTGCTGTCAGAGGCAATGCAGTCTCATGGTTACAAACACGGGCTCTAGAGTAGAAGACTCTAGCCACAACCCAGGCTTTGACACTCCCAGCTGTGTGACTTTGGCAGCTGTTTTGTCCCTTCTTTGTTTCCTCACCTGCAAAACGGGATTACAATAATTACCATCTCATAAGGTCATTATGAGGATTAAATGGGGTAAAGCACATAAATCACACAGAACCATGTGCAAACAGTCAATAAATGTGAGGCGTTATTATGATTGTTGCTATCATCATTACTGCCTTTGTTATCTTCCATAATTTGCACAATAATGGAAGCTAAGATTCGGGAACTGGGTTTTCTGTCTTCCAGATGAGGAAATGGAGGCTTAGAGGGGCCACATAGCATTTCCAAGATCACCTAGCCTCAAGGATGACCCCGGATCCACTCTGGGTGTGTCCGTCTCCAAGGTCAGTGTGATATTTCCAATATCCCAGGCTCAGATGCTCACATGTACCATTTCTCTTCTCACTCACTGGGACCCTGGTCCTCCTTGTTTTAAGATATCACTTGATGTATGTTGACTCTGGAGGTCTGCTGCCTGATGGCTTAAGGAGAAGCCAATGTGGGGACAAATAAAGAAACAAAGGGCTTTGGGAAATCTGTGGTGGGAGGAGGAAGGAGGCTTTGTGGGATACAGGAACAGCTATTTTACGAATGCCTTGCCTTTAAATAAAATTTCTACGTGTAGATTTGTGAACCTTCATAATGACCCAGGGAAATGAAAATTATTTTGCCTTTTTGAAGGTCAAGTTTTCTCATTTGAATGAATGAATACATTTTCCAAGGCACAGAGAACTCCTTCCCCAGAGTCTCACTATTTTGACCTAACAAAACTTGCGCTTAAACCCTGCTCACCTGACTCCAAGCCCAGGGCTCTTTCGTTCATACTACAGCTGGAGTTAATCATTACGGTGGCTAAATGTATTGAATTTCCATCACCTGCATGTTTCGTAGGCATTATCACATCCAATCCTTATAACCACCCAATCAGGTCATTATTGTATTAGACTGGTGCAAAAGTAATTGCGGTTTTGGCCGCTTAAAAGTAATGGCAAGAAACACAATTACTTTTGCACCAACCTAATAATTATTCCGCCATTTTAGAGACGGGAGAGGTGCATTCACTGCAAGAGGTGAAAGGACTGGCTCAAGGTCATGCCGCTGGAAAGTGATAAACACAAGATTGAAGCTCACGGTTATCTGGCTCCAAAGGTATTGCTCCCTATACAACACCCGGGGAAAGACATTTGGTGAAGTGGAGGTTCCTTCCTTGTGGTCTTCTGTCCTGTTATTCAGACTCTGCATCTGGAAGCATCTCTTCTTAGGGGCCTTCCAGAAGCCAGCAAAGCTACTTGCCAGGGCAAAAGTCCCTTGACTCTGCCCATCACAAGTTGGTGAGAGTAAACGCATATGCACTCTGACTTTGGATGGCTTTTCTTTCTTCTTTGCCTTCGATTACCCTTAACTGAAATTATTTACTTGTTTGCCTGTTGTCTGCACCTCCTCCACCAAACCCCTGCAAATGAAAGTTCCATGTGAACAGAAACTATGTTCTGTTTCATTCCTGTATCTCCAATATACAAAGCAAGCCCTGACATTCAGGTGTTCAATGTTCAGTGACATTTTTCCTGAATGAATGAATGAACGAATGATGAATTTACAGGAAATTCCATGCAAGATGGAAAATTTTCAATACAGAAAGAATATATTCTGGCTTTATCTGTGGTATGGATTGTCTCAGCACTGCCAATTCCTCCGGCTGGATGGGCTAGTTCTGCTCCTGTCATCTGTCTCTGCTTAACTTGGCAGAGTCCTTAGACACAGAGATTTGTCGAGTGATCAGGGCCTCCCACAAACAATGCACGAAGATCCCTCTAGTGAAGTGTAGTTTTACCATAGTGGGCGGTTTCCACCTTCGTTTGCCTCCTGTAAATTGGAGTCTGCATTTCTTTCTGCAGCCTTTGGGGCGAGGCTATAACTAGCCCCTGTGTGACTCGGGGCTGGAATTTGTTTCCCCTACCTAGGACTTTAGGGCTGAAAAGCCCTTGGAGGTTATCTAATCACAACGTATCACTTTGCAAATAGGTAAACTGAGCTCACAGAAAGGAAAGCTGAACTCACGGAAAGGAAGATAGTTGCCCAAGGTCACTGTTAGAGGTTGAATTGTGTCCTTTCCAAAATTCATACCTTGGAGTCCTAACCCCCAGTATCTCAAAATGTGGCTTTATTTGGAGATAAAGTCTTCATAGAGGTAATCAAGTTAAATGGAAGACATTAGGTTGGGCTCTAATCTAGTATGACTGATGTCCATGAAAAGAGAAAATGTGGACACAGACATGCACACAGGGAGAACACTGTGTGTAGATGAAAACAGAGATCAGGTGATGCTTCTACAATCCAAGGAACAGCAAAGATTGATACAAGCCACCAGAAGTTTTGGGAGAGAGCTAGGGGACCTGTCACAGCCTGCAGAAGGAACCAACCCTGCAGACACCTTGCTCTCTGCCTACGGCCCTCTAGAACTGTGACACAATAAATGTCGTTTGTTCAAGCTGCCCAGCTGGTGTTACTTTCTATAAGGACACCAGTCATACGGGATTGGGGCCCAATCTAATATCCTCAGTTTAACTTGATGACTTCTGCAAAGACTCTGTCTCCAAATCAGGTCACATTTCGAGGGACTGGACATTAGGACTTCAATGTATGAATTTAGCAGGGGGGACACAATTCAACCCTTAACAGTCACTCAGCAAACTGTGAGAATGGAGAAGGCAAGGGCCCACCATAAACCTGGCTTCCATGAAGATGCTTCCCCAAACTGTACTCCGTACCCTCCCCAAGAGAAGGAGGGCTCTGTGGGCCTGCAGTTCATCTCTTTCCACTTGTTAAAGATGTGACATGGTGGCTCCTTGGTCTTTTCTCATTTCCTCTCTGTCTTGGATAGAGAGGCCTGGCACATAGATCTCAGGGCCATCGCCCCACACCCCACCTCCCCCTGCCTCCCACCGCAGGTTCTTGGCAGGACACGGGAAGTCCCAACAACTCCCCAGCTCTCTTCAAAGCGTTTTTCTCCTACCTTTGATTTTTATTGGTTTATGTCTTAAATGTTTTGTCTGTAATTACACAGTTTGCTGCATGTCTTGTTTCATAATGACTAACATGAAGTTCATACACAAGCAAAGGGAAGCACATAACTAAATGAACATTTAATAATTAGTATTCCTTAAGGCAATTATTTTAATAAATTATGCTCAGTTAAGTATAACCATTTTGTCCCGATTTAAAAACAAAACAACAACAACAAAAAAACACCTGCCTAGTCTAACATTGCAGCAAGGGAAAAGAAGTAGGTGAATGAGAGGAATCAAAAGCTAGACAGAAACAAGAAGGGATTGGAGAGAGCAGAACAGACGCACATGAATGTCTAAAGCAGTTAAGAAAATCTAGTTTACCCATTCATTACGTGTCAAGAATGAAAGCAAACATTTATAAAGTGCTCACTAAATGCCAAGTTATCTGCCCATGTTACCTTATTTAGTCCTCATACCAAAGCAATGAGGCAGAGTCTTTTATTCTTATTGCCATTTTAAAGATGAGGAAGCTGAGGTCTGCCCAAGCTCACACACCTGGTAAGTAATGGAACCAGATGTCGAACCTAGGCAGCCTTATCCAGAACTGTCCTTGCAACCTCTGGACTCAAGACCTTTACATTTCAGGTATTAGAAAATGGGAGCGAACCATCTCCCATAGAAGGCTGAAAGATGGGTAAATGATTTTGTACTCTGCTGACACTGTCTTGAAATTCTTTAATCATTTTTTTCTTCTCTTTTCTTTTTTTTTTTCCGAGATGGAGTCTCGCTCTGTCGTCCAGGTTGGAGTGCAATGGCACAATCTTGGCTCACTGCAACCTCCGCCTCCTGGGTTCAAGCGATTCTCCTGCCTCCACCTCCTGAGTAGCTGGGATTATAGGCACCTGCCACCACACCCAGCTAATTTTTGTATTTTTAGTAGAGACAGGGTTTCGTCATGTTGGCCAGGCTGGTTTTGAACTCCTGACCTCAAGTGATCCGCCTGCCTCAGCCTCCCAAAATGCTGGGATTACAGGCGTGAGAGACCACACCTGGCTTAAATGCTTAATCCATTTCTAACAAGAACCTCCACATTTGCATTTTGTACTGGGCCTTGCAAAATAGATAGTCAGTACTAAATACAAGTTTTGCTGTTGTAACAAAGAGAGATCTAGTGAGGTTTTTTTTATCTCTTACCTAACAGCCCAGAAGTAGGCAGTTTAGATAGTAAGGTATCGTTTCTGTCTTCAGCACACAGCTTCTACATTTGGGTCCAAGAGGACTGTCCCATTCTCACCACCTCCTAGTCAGTGGCAGGGGAAAGAAGGCAGGGAAGCATATACCTAGTCTTTAAGGTCAGGGCCTGGAAGTGGTACCTGTCACTTCTACTGTATCTCATTGAGCAAAACAAGATCACGTAGCTACACGCATCCCCCAAGAGAGTTCAGAAATGTACCCTTTAGCTGGGCAGTTTTGTGCTGAGATGAAACTCTGTGATAACCAGCACTTTGGCACACTACCAAATCTTCCTCAGTTCTGACATTCTCAGGCTGATGCTCTTATGCCAACCAGCTGCCCCATCTCTCCAGTTTCTAGAAAGCCAAGATGCATTCATGGAGCTCATGCATTCATGGAGCTCTTAAGAATGGAGAGGTTGGCCGGGCGCGGTGGCTCACGCCTGTAATCCCACCACTTTGGGAGGCCGAGGCAGGTGGATCACAAGGTCAGGAGATCGAGACCACGGTGAAACCCCGTCTCTACTAAAAATACAAAAAATTAGCCGGGCGTGGTGGCGGGCGCCTGTAGTCCCAGCTACTCTGGAGGCTGAGGCAGGAGAATGGCGTGAACCTGGGAGGCGGAGCTTGCAGTGACCCGAGATTGCGCCACTGCACTCCAGCCTGGGGTGACAGAGCGAGACTCCGTCTCAAAAAAAAAAAAAAAAAGAATGGAGCGGTTATATGTCCACAACGCCCCTAGAATTGTGTGCAAAATTGTTTGCATATTTGCGTGTCCTTATGAGAGGGTTTTGGGGATTCTCAGTGGGCTATGTGCCTTCCTCCTTCTCCTCACCCTCAGCCACTGCAAAAATATAACAGCCCCTGAAGTAAAGGCCTCTGTATTGAAATGTGTTTCCGGCAAATATTGAAGCTAAATCAGAAAGGGGCTGTTGGCTGGATATAGGACTAACTATAGCAGGGGTTGGCAAACTACAGCATGTCGTTGTTTTTTATAAATAGAGTTCTATGAGAACATAGCCACTTACATGCATGGGTGCATTGTTCTGTGGCTGTGTTCATGCTACAGCAGAAAAGGTGAGTAGTGGTAGCAACAGAGACCTGCAAAGCCTGAAATATTTGCTATCTGGCTCTTTACAGAAAATGTTTGCCCACTCCTGAACTAGACATAGCTAGATAGATGAGAGTTTGTGGCTTCGCTCTGAACTCCCCAGGAAACCTCCCCTCTGAATCAGACAGCTGGAAGATCTCTGCATGTGTTCAGAGTTGAAGTCCAGTGGGAATTTAAAACTCCCCCAAAATGATGATAATGTTGGGAATGGCAGCGAACAGTTTCATATAATACTCTCCCATCCACCTAAACATGGCAAGAGGTACATGAGGAGCATCTTGCGTCATAGGAATCTGTCCGAGCTAGATTTGAGTCCCACCTCAATTCCTGCCTAGCTTGCAAGTATTCTTTGTTTTGAGCCTCAGTTGCTTGGTTTTTTTTTTTTTTTTTTTTGAGACGGAGTCTCGCTCTGTCGCCCAGGCTGGAGTGCAGTGGCGCGATCTCGGCTCACTGCAAGCTCCACCTCCCGGGTTCACGCCATTCTCCTGCCTCAGCCTCTCCAAGTAGCTGGGACTACAGGCACCCGCCACCACGCCCAGCTAATTTTTTTTTTGTATTTTTAGTAGAGACAGGGTTTCACCGTGGTCTCGATCTCCTGACCTCGTGATCCGCCCGCCTCGGCCTCCCAAAGTGCTGGGATTACAAGCGTGAGCCACCGCGCCCGGCCAGTTGCTTGGTTTTTAAAATGTAGGGCCTAAGTCAGACCAGGCAGGTTAAAACGTGTAATATGTAGCACAGAGGGGCAGGCACAATCAATGTGGGCACCTGAGGGAGAACCTTTGAAGGTCACCCTGAAGGTTGGCTGAAGGTGAACATATAAAGTCTGAGTCCCTAACTGAAGCTTCTGCAGTCTTCTTCTTGCACCTGATTTTTGCCCAGTGGCTTTACATCAAGAGAGCGTGATCTCACCCCAGCTCTGCCACCGACTCACCCTGTAGCCTTAGAGAAGGTCTTAGCCACCCACCCCCATCCCGGGCCTGTTTTCTCCTTGGTGTCATGAAGGGTTGATTAGCTAGTTTCTAACACTGTAATATTCTTTGATTCCCACTCTGTGATCACAGTGGCTGCTTTTTTTTTTCTGAACTCTCTCCAAGTTTTTCTCATTCCTCAGAAAGAATACCTCCTGGTGCCTGGAAAAGGGCCTGGCCATATTTAAAGGGCATATGACTCCATGGGTCCCCAGGGCTCTGTTCCTGTCCATGATCACAGCAGTGGAGCCAGCGATCTGACTCACAGGGCTGCGCTGCCCAGACCAGACATCAAGGGATTTCAAATTAGAGGATAAAACTCGGGTGCAGTTTAATAGGATGAAAGAATAATGTGGCCTTGTTAGTAATACAGTAAAACTAAGCTTTCCTAATGCTTAGGGTGCACTGGCTAATTGGACATCCTAAGTATCTGAGAGCTAAGAGTAGTGGCCAGGAACACAGACATTCTGTCAGGCTGTACTAGAGTCATTTCTCTTTCTAGCACTAACTAGCTGTAGGATGTTGGTCTTCACTGAACCTGTTTTCTCAAAAGTAAAAAAGAGTAATAGTACCTAACTAATAGTGTCAGTACAAGAATTAAATTAAAAAGAATTACATGTTGCAAGAACAGAGTAATAAACAGCTCCCAAACTTTCTCTGTTCAGTGCCCTGAGCATTTCAGCATTTGATGGTGTCCCTGGGCAGAAAGAAATATCTAAAAGTTCTATTCGTTAAGCAATTAGCTCCAAAGGAGTTAGTAAGTATCCATATCCTAACAATTTAGTAGCAATTTGAAAAAAAAGTAGCACACATAAATAGAAAGAACAATAATATGTTTGTTTCATTCTTCAATGGCCATGATTACTTAAGAACAAAGTGACGTGTGCTTGCTGGGTACCCCACAACTTCTCAAGCCTTAGGAAGCAGAGATACCGCCTTCCTCATTTTCAATTCCACATTGATTTCCCTGCTCTGCTTGGATTTTATTACAGCAACTGCAGAAAACCAAAGCTATGGCGTCATCAAAAACAATGCAGCAAAATCTAACACTGAAACTGGGAGCTACCTCGGGCTAGTAGTGCACAGAGTGCTATAGAAATCAAGGATCAGGCCGGGCACGGTGGCTTACGGCTGTAATCCCAGATATTTGGGAGGCCCAGGCTGATCACCTGAGGTCAGGAGTTGGAGACCAGCCTCGCCAACATGGTGAAACCCCGTCTCTACTAAAAATACAGAAATTAGTCTGGCATGGTGGCAGGCACCTGTAATCCCAGCTACTTGGGAGACTGAGGCAGGAGAATCGCTTGAACCCGGGAGGCAGATGTTGCAGTGAGCCGAGATCACGCCACTGTACTCCAGCCCGGGTGACAGCATGAGACTCCATCTCAAAAAAAAAAAAAAAAAAGAGAAAGAAATTGAAGGATCACTGTGTTTTTCCTTGAAATTTAAAATAGCCTGGAACACCCTTTGAGTTCGCTGCAGCGACCTGGGAGGCTTGGCTCACAGTTAAGGACCTTTGGGAGCAGCCCTGGGAAATGTTTGCTCTTCCTCAGTGCTACTCTTCTCCTTCGTCCTCTCTCTTTTCCTCCCACCTCTCACCTCGATTCCACCCCTTACCGCCTTTCCTCCAGCTTGCTCTCCTTCGCTTCTAATAACTACCGACTCCTAGAGGCTACATCAGATTCGTCCTGTGTCTCCAGTGCCCAACACACGCTGAAGCAGAAGGTAGGTTTTCTGACTGTCAAAAGGAAATGAAGTGAATGAAAACACTGTTTGTCTCCTCCCTTAGTGACCATTATTCTCAATGTATCACTGTTTTCCCTGGACCAAGTCAATTCCTTCCAGAGAACACTGAACTGAATCAGGCACATGTCTAAGTCATTACCTGACCATTTGACTTGCAAAATTTGACACCAGCATTCCCAGTCGTGAGCTCATTTTCTTATTAATTTCTCCTTCTTTGACTACAGGAATAATTCCATGTGACAATTATATTAGAACTAGCTGTGCTTCAATTAATAGAACTTTCAAATACAGCAGTGTTTGTCCCAGTGGGGTCCTCAGACCAACCTGCTTTCTCTTTTCCTGATGTTTGTCCACAGGCACCAGCTCGGAGCAGCTGACTTTCTTCTTTACGTTTCTTTACATTACCACTTCTTCAGTTCATTCTTCTGCCCATTACCTTTGACATCCACTGACATTTAATTTGGAGAATTAATATTGAGCATCTGTTGTACAACAAATCGATACCTTCAACCTCAGGCTCAACACAGGCCCGATGGACCCAATATTTTCAGAAGACAATGCTTTTAGGATGACGCTTTCTGAAGGTGGAACCTTGTTGCTTAAATCCTCTGGGGGTCGGTGGCCTTCCACAAAAGGTCTTAATCCAGGGAACTTTCTAGAGAGACCTAGTGCCGTCATCCAAATATTCCAGGATCTCCCAAGTCTGGGTGCAGGCTTTTACTAAGCTGGGTTCAATTTCTGAGTCTGCAGCCATTTCCTCTCTCTGAACCTCAGTAATGTCCTCTGCCAAATGGGCATAAGCGCTTGCATATGTCTATAAGCTGTCCTTCATGACCCCTACAACATAGGTAAGTACTTCATCCCTTTTTTTTTGAGACAATGGGGAACTTTTGGAACTTTCACAGAAAAGTAACTTGATTATTTCTTTTGCCTTTGACTGAGAGAAGGAAATTTTTTTTCTTTTTGAGACAGAGTCTCCCTCTGTCACCTGGGCTGTGAGAGAAGGAAATTTTTTATAAACCCTCAAAAGAGTTGTGGAGACTTAATCCTGGCAACCTTATCCCCTTTACTTATGCCAAGAGAACTGGATATTCTTTCTAAATAGCCACACCCGGGTCTCCTGAGACCACAGTACCAACCCGACCCAATCTGGGTTCGCTCTCATAGTACACTGGGCCTATTATGCAAAAAGACTAATAAAAAATATGTTACCAGAGTTACACAAAACATGAAAATCATGCTTTTTTAAATATTTCAAGTTTTTGAGAAAATCACATAGATAAGGAATCTCAAAATAGTAGGTAAACTAAGCTATTGTTTGTCTAACCTACCCCCTAAAGAGCTCTCAAAAGCATTCCCTCATCTGGCATCTCAAAACTTCCCCTTCCTTCAAGTCTCATCATTTTTCTTCAGCACGATTACTGTATCCCCTGACCCAATCTCTTCTCTTCTAGCCTCTCTGCATTCTGCCAGAATGGTGCTTCTTTTTTTTATTTTATTTTATTTTATTATTATACTTTAGGTTTTAGGGTACATGTGCACAATGTGCGGGTCTGTTACATATGTATCCATGTGTCATGTTGGTTTGCTGCACCCATCAACTCGTCATTTAGCATTAGGTATATCTCCTAATGCTGTCCCTCCCCCCACAACCCCACAACAGTCCCCAGAGTGTGATGTTCCCCTTCCTGTGTCCGTGAGTTCTCATCGTTCAATTCCCACCTATGAGTGAGAACATGCGGTGTTTGGTTTTTTGTCCTTGCGATAGTTTACTGAGAATGATGTTTTCCAGTTTCATCCATGTCCCTACAAAGGACATGAACTCATCATTTTTTATGGCTGCATAGTATTCCATGGTGTATATGTGCCACATTTTCTTAATCCTGTCTATCGTTGTTGGACATTTGGGTTTGTTCCAAGTCTTTGCTATTGTGAATAGTGCTGCAGTAAACATACGTGTGCATGTGTCTTTATAGCAGCATGATTTATAATCCTTTGGGTATATACCCAGTAATGGGATGGCTGGGTCAAATGGTATTTCTAGTTCTAGATCCCTGAGGAATCACCACACCGACTTCCACAATGGTTGAACTAGTTTACAGTCCCACCAACAGTGTAAAAGTGTTCCTATTTCTCCACATCCTCTCCAGCACCTGTTGTTTCCTGACTTTTTAATGATGGCCATTCTAACTGGTGTGAGATGGTATCTCATTGTGGTTTTGATTTGCATTTCTCTGATGGCCAGTGATGATGAGCATTTTTGCATGTGTCTTTTGGCTGCATAAATGTCTTCTTTTGAGAAGTGTCTGTTCACCTCCTTCGCCCACTTTTTGATGGGGTTGTTTGTTTTTTTCTTGTTAATTTGTTTGAGTTCTTTGTAGATTCTGGATATTAGCCCTTTGTCAGATGAGTAGGTTGCAAAAATTTTCTCCCATTCTGTAGGTTGCCTGTTCACTCTGATTGTAGTTTCTTTTGCTGTGCAGAAGCTCTTTAGTTTAATTAGATCCCATTTGTCAATTTTGGCTTTTGTTGCCATTGCTTTTGGTGTTTTAGACATGAAGTCCTTGCCCATGCCTATGTCCTGAATGGTATTGCCTAGGTTTTCTCCCAGGGTTTTTATGGTTTTAGGTCTAACATGTAAGTCTTTAATCCATCTTGAATTAATTTTTGTATAAGGTGTAAGGAAGGGATCCAGTTTCAGCTTTCTACATATGGCTAGCCAGTTTTCCCAGCAACATTTATTAAATAGGGAATCCTTTCCCCATTGCTTGTTTTTGTCAGGTTTGTCAAAGATCAGATAGTTGTAGATATGCGGCATTATTTCTGAGGGCTCTGTTCTGTTCCATTGATCTATGTCTCTGTTGTGGTACCAGTACCATGCTGTTTTGGTTACTGTAGCCTTGTAGTATAGTTTGAAGTCAGGTAGCGTGATGCCTCCAGCTTTGTTCTTTTGGCTTAGGATTGATTTGGCGATGCGGGCTCTTTTTTGGTTTCATATGAACTTTAAAGTAGTTTTTTCCAATTCTGTGAAGAGTCATTGGTAGCTTGATGGGGATGGCATGGAAGCTATAAATTACCTTGGGCAGTATGGCCATTTTCACCATATTGATTCTTCCAACCCATGAGCATGGAATGTTCTTCCATTTGTTTGTATCCTCTTTTATTTCATTGAGCAGTGGTTTGTAGTTCTCCTTGAAGAGGTCCTTCACATCCCTTGTAAGTTGGATTCCTAGGTATTTTATTCTCTTTGAAGCAATTGTGAATGGGAGTTCACTCATGACTTGGCTCTCCGTTTGTCTGTGATTGGTGTACAAGAATGCTTGTGATTTTTGCACATTGATTTCATATCCTGAGACTTTGCTGAAGTTGCTAATCAGCTTAAGGAGATTTTGGGCTGAGACGATGGGGTTTTCTAGATATACAATCATGTCATCTGCAAACAGGGACAATTTGACTTCCTCTTTTCCTAATTGGATACCCTTTATTTCCTTCTCCTGCCTGATTGCTCTGGCCAGAACTTCCAGCACTATGTTGAATAGGAGTGGTGAGAGAGGGCATCCCTGTCTTGTGCCAGTTTTCAAAGGGAATGCTTCCAGTTTTTGCCCATTCAGTGTGATATTGGCTGTGGGTTTGTCATAGATAGCTCTTATGATTTTGAGATATGTCCCATCAATACCTAATTTATTGAGAGTTTTTAGCATGAAGGGTTGTTGAATTTTGTCAAAGGCCTTTTCTGCATCTATTGAGATAATCATGTGGTTTTTGTCTTTGGTTCTGTTTATATGCTGGATTACATTTATTGATTTGCGTATGTTGAACCAGCCTTGCATCCTGGGGATGAAGCCCACCTGATCATGGTGGATGAGCTTTTTGATGTGCTGCTGGATTTGGTTTGCCAGTATTTTATTGAGGATTTTTGCATCAGTGTTCATCAAGGATATTGGTCTGAAATTCTCTTTTTTGGTTATGTCTCTGCCAGGCTTTGGTATCAGGACGATGCTGGCTTCATAAAATGTGTTAGGGAGGATTCCCTCTTTTTCTATCGATTGGAATAGTTTCAGAAGGAATGGTACCAGTTCCTCCTTGTACTTCTGGTAGAATTCGGCTGTGAATCCATCAGGTCCTGGACTCTTTTGGGTTGGTAAGCTATTGATTATTGCCACAATTTCAGATCCTGTTATTGGTCTATTCCGAGATTCAACTTCTTCCTGGTTTAGTCTTGGGAGGGTGTATTTGTCGAGGAATTTATCCATTTCTTCTAGATTTTCTAGTTTATTTGCATAGAAGTGTTTGTAGTATTCTCTGATGGTAGATTGTATTTCTGTGGGATCGGTGGTGATATCCCCTTTTTCATTTTTTATTGCATCTATTTGATTCTTCTCTCTTTTCTTCTCTATTAGTCTTGCTAGCACTCTATCAATTTTGTCGATCTTTTCAAAAAACCAGCTCCTGGATTCATTAAATTTTTGAAGGGTTTTTTGTGTCTCTATTTCCTTCAGTTCTGCTCTGATTTTAGTTATTTCTAGCCTTCTGCTAGCTTTTGAATGTGTTTGCTCTTGCTTTTCTAGTTCTTTTAATTGTGATGTTAGGGTGTCAATTTTGGATCTTTCCTGCTTTCTCTTGTGGGCATTTAGTGCTATAAATTTCCCTCTACACACTGCTTTGAATGTGTCCCAGAGATTCTGGTATGTTGTGTCTTTGTTCTCGTTGGTTTCAAAGAACATCTTTATTTCTGCCTTCATTTCATTATGTACCCAGTACTCATTCAGGAGCAGGTTGTTCAGTCTCCATGTAGTTGAGCAGTTTTGAGTGAGTTTCTTAATCCTGAGTTCTAGTTTGATTGCACTGTGGTCTAAGAGACAGTTTGTTATAATTTCTGTTCTTTTACATTTGCTGAGGAGAGCTTTACTTCCAACTTTGTGGTCAATTTTGGAATAGGTGTGGTGTAGTGCTGAAAAAAATGTATATTCTGTTGATTTGGGGTGGAGAGTTCTATAGATGTCTATTAGGTCCACTTTGTGCAGAGCTGAGTTCAATTCCTGGATATCCTTGTTAACTTTCTGTCTCGTTGATCTGTCTAATGTTGACAGTGGGGTGTTAAAATCTCCCATTATTATTGTGTGGGAGTTTAAGTCCCTTTGTAGGTCACTGAGGACTTGCTTTATGAATCTGGGTGCTCCTGTGTTGGGTGCATATATATTTAGGATAGTTAGCTCTTCTTGTTGAATTGATCCCTTTACCATTATGTAATGGCCTTCTTTGTCTCTTTTGATCTCTGTTGGTTTAAAGTCTATTTTATCAGAGACTAGGATTGCAACCCCTGCCTTTTTTTGTTTTCCATTTGCTTGGTAGCTCTTCCTCCATCCCTTTATTTTGAGTCTATGTGTGTCTCTGCACGTGAGATGGGTTTCCTGAATACAGCACACTGATGGGTCCCGACTCCTTATCCAGTTTGCCAGTCTGTGTCTTTTAATTGGAGCATTTAGCCCATTTACATTTAAAGTTAATATTGTTATGTGTGAATTTGATCCTGTCATTATGATGTTAGCTGGTTATTTTGCTCGTTAGTTGATGCAGTTTCTTCCTAGCCTCAATGGGCTTTACAATTTGGCATGTTTTTGCAGGGGCTGGTACCAATTGTTCCTTTCCATGTTTAGTGCTTCCTTCAGGAGCTCTTTTAGGGCAGGCCTGGTGGTGACAAAATCACTCAGCATTTGCTTGTCTGTAAAGTATTTTATTTCTCCTTCACTTATGAAGCTTAGTTTGGCTGGATAGGAAATTCTGGGTTGAAAATTCTTTTCTTTAAGAATGTTGAATATTGGCCCCCACTCTCTTCTGGCTTGTAGAGTTTCTGCCAAGAAATCAGCTGTTAGTCTGATGGGCTTCCCTTTGTGGGTAACCCGACCTTTCTCTCTGGCTGCCCTTAACATTTTTTCCTTCATTTCAAGTTTGGTGAATCTGACAATTATGTGTCTTGGAGTTGCTCTTCTCGAGGAGTATCTTTGTGGCATTCTCTGTATTTCCTGAATCTGAATGTTGGCCTGCCTTGCTAGATTGGGGAAGTTCTCCTGGATAATATCTTGCAGAGTGTTTTCCAACTTGGTTCCATTCTCCTCATCATTTTCAGGTACACCAGTCAGATGTAGGTTTGGTCTTTTCACATAGTCCCAAATTTCTTGGAGGCTTTGTTCGTTTCTTTTTATTCTTTTTTCTCTAAACTTCCCTTCTCGCTTCATTTCATTCATTTCATCTTCCATCAGTGATACCCTTTCTTCCAGTTGATCACATCAGCTACTGAGGCTTCTGCAATCTTCACGTAGTTCTTGATACTTGGCTTTCAGCTCCATCAACTCCTTTAAGCCCTTCTCTCCATTGGTTATTCTAGTTATCCATTCGTCTAATTTTTTTCAAAGTTTTTAACTTCTTTGCTATTGTTTTGAATTTCCTCCCGGAGTTCGGAGTAGTTTGATCATCTGAAGCCTTCTTCTCTCAACTGGTCAAAGTCATTCTCTGTCCAGCTTTGTTCCATTGCTGGTGAGGAACTGCGTTCCTTTGGAGGAGGAGAGGTGCTCTGCTTTTTAGAGTTTCTGGTTTTTCTGCTCTGTTTTTTCCCCATCTTTGTGGTTTTATCTACTTTTGGTCTTTGATGATGGTGATGTACAGATGGGTTTTTGGTGTGGATGTCCTTTCTGTTTGTTAGTTTTCCTTCTACCAGACAGGACCCTCAGCTGCAGATCTGTTGGAGTTTACTAGAGGTCCACTCCAGACCCTGTCTGGCTGGGTGTCAGCAGCGGTGGCTGCAGAACAGCAGATTTTCATGAGACCACAAATTCAGCTGTCTGATAGTTCCTCTGGAAGTTTTGTCTCAGAGGAGTACCTGGCCAAGTGAGGTGTCAGTCTGTCCCTACTGGGGGGTGCCTCCCAGTTAGGCTGCTCGGGGGTCAGGGACCCACTTTAGGAGGCAGTCTGTCTATTCTCAGATCTCCAGCTGCGTGCTGGGAGAACCACTACTCTCTTCAAAGCCGTCAGTCAGACAGGGACATTTAAGTCTGCAGAGGTTCCTGCTGAATTTTTGTTTGTCTGTGCCCTGCCCCCAGAGGTGGAGCCTACAGAGGCAGGCAGGCCTCCTTGAGCTGTGGTGGGCTCCACCCAGTTCGAGCTTCCTGGCTGCTTTGTTTACCTAAGCAAGCCTGGGCAATGGTGGGCGCCCCTCCCCCAGCCTCGCTGCCGCCTTGCAGTTTGATCTCAGACTGCTGTGCTAGCAATCAGTGAGACTCTGTGGGCATAGGACCCTCCGAGCCAGGTGCGGGACACAATCTCCTGGTGTGCCGTTTTCCAGACCCATTGGAAAAGCGCAGTATTAGGGTGGGACTGACCCGATTTTCCAGGTGCCATCTGTTACCCCTTTCTTTGACTAGGAAAGGGAACTCCCTGTCCCCTTGTGCTTCCTGAGTGAGGCAATGGCTTTCCCTGCTTTGGCTCGTGCACAGTGCGCTTCACCGACTGTCCTGCACCCACTGTTTGGCACTCCCTAGTGAGATGAAACCGGTACCTCAAAGAGAAATGCAGAAATCACCCGTCTTCTCTGTTGCTCAGGTTGGGAGCTGTAGACCAGAGCTGTTCCTATTCGGCCATCTTGGCTCCACCCCTGCCGACTCCTTGTGTTAGGCTCCTTGTGTCCATTATCTCATTTAACCCTCAGAGCAGTCCCATGAATTAGGTTTTTATTTTGTAGGTAGGGAAACCAGAGCTAATAAACTTTCAGTTGATTTGTCTGGAGTCTTGGTTAGGGGTGGCATTCAGTGGTATATTCCTGAATCCACCAACAAGCAACCTGGAGTAGGGAGTCCAAGGCTGGAGTCCACTGACCTCCTGATGCCATCCAGGCATCAAGACAAGACTGCTTGTCTTTCAGTTCACACATTCCCGGTGTGTGATCTTTATCCTCTCACTAGTCACCTTGTAGTTGGGAGATGCCTGATCCACACCCAGCATAGCATCTATGATCTACACGGAGAGTAGGGAAAGGGCAGAGGGTAAAAGTTACAGGCCAGTTTGTCTGCAGAAGTCCTATCTAGTAAATTCCATCTACATGCCATTGGCCAGAGCTACGTCATTTCAGCACTCTTAACTGCGAGAGAGATGGGAAATGCAGTTATCCTGCGACATTCCTTGCCAGGCCAAACAGGAAGAATTCCTTCAGTAAGAAACAAGGGCAGAATGGATATTGGGTGAGCAGTGAGCAGGGTATGCCATCCACCCTAGTTTCAAGCCTGGACTTGAACCAGTGATGTGTTACTCAGTCAGCTGGCAGGGCTGGAGGGAAGCCCTGATTGGTGGAATTTGCCAATTTTTGCAGTGTAAATACGCTCATCATAAGTAAATTCAAGCTACCAACAGGACTGCAAATGGCTTATAGAATTCCTGAAGATGTAACCATCACCTCTCACAGCTGGTGCAAGCCAACTCATGACATCATTGACGTGAACCTGCCTAACTCCAGGTAAACCCTCTTTACTATGACGTGTTACCAAAGGCCATGCAACACAGAGAAGCAGGCATTAAGGAGCTGCCCAGGGACCATGCATTTCTTGAACTTTGGGAATCTGTGAGTTCAGAAGATTTATCAAGTACGTAATCACTCAGAGACAATTGAGAGCTGCCCTTTCCAGGTAGACGTGCAGCAGCAAGCAGGCCTGAAGCCCCTGGGAGCAAAGGCAGGTACAACAGATGATACCTGTTCCACCTCTTCCCTGGGACGCCTAAGGAGCTGTTGGATGATGAGCCAGAGCCTCAAGGCAATAGATCCTGAGGATGGCAACTAGTACTTGAAATTGACAGAAAAGGGAAAAAAAAGAAATACATATATATATATACACACATATAGATATACATATGTGTGTGTGTGTGTGTGTGTGCACGCGTATATATATATACCACCATATTTCTTACCTTCATGATAGTGATTCTCAACCAGGGTTGATCCTCCCAGCAGAAGATACTTGGCAATGTTTGGAGACATTTTTGGTGGTCACAACTTGCGATGGGGATGTTCCTGGCATCTAGTGGGTAGAGGCCAGGGATGCTGCTAGGCACCCCGCAAGGCACAGGGCAGCCCCCCACGATGAAGAATTATTTAGCCCCAAATGTCAGTGCAAAGGTTGAGAAACCCTGCTCTATAAAATTAGCCAACAAATGTTGCCTCCATGAATTCTGTGAGACACAGAAAAGAGTTACTTTTTATGTTTTGGGGGGTACTGAGGAAGGGGTGGGCGGTGAGTGGAGTAGGGAAGATGCTGTTTATTATTCATCTCTCGCCTCCACAGCAGGGAAAACACTGTTTATATAAAACATCAAAGGTTGCTGCCACAGATATCAGTTCCATATTTCATGAGCCTTTGCCAAATCAAATTAGCTTATTTTCCTTGATATTAAGTTTGACAAGCAAAGAGACTGTGAAAACCAGAATTTCTAACTGGGCGTGCCCCTGTAATTCAGTATTTTTTTTTTTTTAAGCGTTGAGATTCCAATAGTAGCCTTATTCTTCATGTAAGGATTATATTACTGGCTGTATTCCTCTTGTCTGGAAATTTACCTCGTGTATCCTCAATTTCTTCTGCTATTCATATTCTTCAGGAATGTGACTGAGGCAGCCAGCCGATGCTGTTGGGACTCGCAGTGGATGCCAAGGGCAGGTGGCCGAGGTGCCCCAGGAGGAGAGCGGCCCCTGCTCCATGTGAACCCACTAGTAAGACGACTTGGTGTGGGGCAGTGTGTGTCAGCATGGTGTCAGTCACAAGAAAAAGAAAGAAAGAAAATACCCCCAGGCCAGTTGTCCTTAACGGTTTTTGGTTCCAGATAGCTTTGAAAATCGGATGAAAGCTGTGATCTCGCTTCTGCAAATGTGTGCATGCTTTGGCACATTTTGCAGGGAATCCTGGAGCGTTCACTGCTTTCCTGAGGCTCAACAGTGGAGCCTTTGGCTGGGATTAGGGACCACAGCTACAGGTCAAAGCATGTGGCAAGAAGACGCCCACTGAATGTGGGTCTTCCATGCTGTGACTTTACACCTGTGACCTGAGGACTCACCTGCTAGAATCTGAGTTTTCTCTGCTGTAAAGTTGATATTAACATCGCCTTCAGCAGGTGGTCCTACCAGTTAGAACGAGATGAAAGTCAGTAGGGAGAATAGAACAGATGGAAAAACAGAAGAAGGCAAAGAAACCACTGATTCACGTAATTAGCATTTATGGAGCACCTACTGCATGCAGACACCACATAGAATGCTGGGAATTTAGAGGTAAGTAGACCAAAGTTCCTGCCTTCAAGGAGCTTGCAGAACATTTCAAATTCACAGGAGAGAGTTAGGGAGGCTTCAGCTGATGCTGTGGCACTGGGATGGACTCACGGGAAGGGATTCAGGAGCTATTAAGGTGAGACCACTGGGTGAATAAGACTGGGTCTGGCCTGCTGAGGGAGGAGGACTGAACCGGAGTGGAATTCTCCTGCTGCACAAAATGTCTGATCTCAGGATAAAGAAGCTTCCAGGTCTGGTAACAGGGCTCAGAGTCCCTTTCAGAGGGTTGAATCTCACGTGCAATTTCCCATAAGTTACTTAATGTTTTTGCACCATGGTGGTTGCAATGTATGTTCGACTAGTAATCTTGGGTTTCATATTGGAGCCATGTGGCATGAGAGGCAGCCTGTAGGCTCCACAAGGAACGGGGTGCATTTCTTGTTAATTGCTCCATTCCCAGCATCTAGAATGGGGCCTGACACACAGGAGGTGCTAACTCAGCATTTACTGGAAAAATAAAAGGAATCATCTAGTGGGAAAAACAGACTTCATCAGGGCTGCAAAAGAAGAGAACAGGGGGCCAAGGGCAATATATCCGAGGAGGCTGCCTTGGTTAGAAGGGCCCTTGGGAAGGTTTCCCTAAGGTGGAGGCCCTGGAGGTGAGATCTGAGTTGGAGGTAATGAGATGAAGAGGGAAGACAGAGGACACAGTCCATGCAAAATCCTGATGGCAGGCGGAGACCTGCAAGTTCAAGGAGCTGAGGTCTGTGTGGCAGGAGTGCTGAGGATATGAGGGAGGGGTCCGGGGGGCTGGAGGGACGACTGGCCACATCACACAGGACTTTGTAGGTCACGACCAAGACTTCTTTGTCTCAAGAGCGGTGGGAAGTCATTGAATATCTTTAAACACCTTGGGCAATTGTCTTTCCTCTGTTTTCCATGTGAAAGCCAGCATGAGGGAGCATACTTTACTTTGTACATTTGTCATTTCTTTCCCTACATTCATCTCTCTCCTTTCTTCCTAGAAATAGTGCCCTGATTTCCCTTGGTAATCTATTCCTCACCCTTCTCAGCCAGGAGGCCTGAGTGAGATTGGCCCTACCCCAGTTCCAGTGAGGGACTTTCATTGCCCTAAGCCAAAGACTCCATCTCCTCCCTTTTACCCCTGGAATTGGTCTGATGATGGTCACGAAACACAAACAGTGCAAAGGAGTTGAGAGGAGAGGTTAGCTGGGGCTCGTAGAATGTGAAGCTCTGTCTTCTCTGGGAACTGCCAGGAGAAACTTTCCCTTCTTCCCTGGATAGTTGCACACAACTCCCTTCTTGCCTCAGGATTTGCAGCAGGGGAAGAGACTGCAACTGCTAGGGGCCACCACTGGGACTTAAAGATGAAGCTGATACCTTGAAAGGCAGAGACAAAATATATAACAAACTAATCGTTGATAATACTTTGTGAGCACCTGGATCAAGCCTCACCTGATGCCAAAATACTTCTGGATCTTTCTGGTTCCTGAGCCAATTATTCCTTTCTGTCCTTTTAAACCATTTTGAGTTGCTCTTTGGACATGGAGGTACTTAATGCAGGCGGCTGAACCAGTGATCTAATGTTGCTGATTCTGCAGAAGCATTTTTACGAAGACTTATAGAAAGACAGGGGCATCTGGGAGGTAGAAGCTATGTGGAAACTATAATCCAAAAGCATGAAATCTCATCTTTTACCCAAGTATTATGATGGGCCATCAGTCCAGAAATTCACACCACAGCATAACCAAATTCACAATAAGTGCTCTGAAATGCATGTGGACACAGTTTCAAAGATTCGGGATTCAGTTTCCATTTGGAGGAGAGCCTAGAATTTTTGGATGTTTCCCCAAGGATTCAAGCTGGTGGATCTGAAAAGCCAGCAGGGGGATCTCCTGAGAAGCGTTTTCACGGCTCTCCAGGATACTTCCTCTGCTAGGATAAGCAGACACTTTTCTGCTGGGCCTTAGGCCCTTCCATGGTGGAAAGTTGGCTGGGAATCAGAAAGGATGAGTCATGAGGAAAAGTTTGCAGGCTTCAAAGAGCAGCGTTTGGTTTGGGCTGGGCTGAAATCATCAGTCCACAGGCTGGTGCGTGTGTTCACATTTGTGGAAGTCCATCTGTCCCTCCCCGGCGCTGTACGTGCTTGCCATCTCTTTCTTTTGAACTCAAGGTAGATGATAAAGAGCAAGTCATGAGACTGCTGTGTTGAAGCCCAAGTCTCAGCTGGCAGGATCAACATTGCAGAATCGACTTGGCCTCTGTCCTGTCAGGACAGCTCAAGCCTCAGCACCCTTTCTCCTGGGCAACCTGCTCAGAGAAGTTTCCAGAGAGGAGAGATAGAGAGGGACCATGGTGAAGAGGTATAGCGAAGAAGAGTGGACATAACACTTGTGCATGCTGTCTTGGAATTTATCATTTATAGTCAATGCATTTTTAGCTCATCTGTAAGTTGGACAATTTCCTAATCTCTCCAAGCTTCTTTCCTGTGTTTGGCACAATAAGGATCATACCACCTATTTCAACAAGTTGCTCTGACAATTTAAAAAAAATAGCATATGGACCCCCCTGCATACTTGAATGTATGTGCGTATTTATTGCTCACACGTGTGTGCCATGTTGTCAATGGGTCCTTTCCAACCCAAGAGGTACATTTGTTTTTTTTTTCCTGAAGAATAAAGTCGGCCAAGTGGAAAAAAAAAATAGTATATGGAAATTACCTTAGCATAGTCCATTAATGAGCTCCAAAAATATTGATTGCCATAAGCCAATTCCAACTGAGGTTGCCACCAAAGAAGCAAATGATAGACCAGCGTCGTGAAAGGTTGCATTGCCACAAAGAGGAAAAATAAAAATCTAACAAAAGAAAAGCGAACTGCTTCCCAGTGCCTGCTTGCATGAAAACACAGGGATACAGTTTTGCCTTTTCAATGGAGGGGTCACAGAGTTCAGCCCACGCCTCGGCATGTGAACTTGTGGTTTCTGCCCAATGAATCAGTCGGTGATGGGAAAATTAACTGATTTGAGCAGAGTGATGTCAATGTCACCGGGGGGAAGGTGCTGGTACAATGTACAGTCACTACAAACATCCAACATTAGAAGACTAAATCATGCCGTCTGGGGGGCTTGCTGACATGTCGTTCACATTTAAAACCCTGACGTTAATCTAAAACATTTTGGGTTGATGATGGGGGAAGGGGAAGAGCAGAAGGAGAGAGACTTACATTCCTGTCGATAACACGTAGGCTGGGATTGAATGTCATTGTCCATGCCAGATCCTGGGGCACTGGTTTTTGGTGATTCCCTTCACCAACTACCCAGCAGCTGTGTGAGTTACACAAAGCCAACAGGGGGTCCTTCCCCTCACTTTCTCGTGAGTACTGGGCCCATCCACCCACCTCCGAGCCAACAGCCCAGAACAGCTGTTTGGACATGGATTGTTCTCTCTTTTGCTTCTGATGTGGAACTTTCTTTCCAGCAGCGATCTCTGGTGACTTCTGCTTATTTCCTATTTGAGTCAGAAAAGCAAGTGCAATTTGAAGATAGGAAAAGTCAGCCAGGCTCCTCAGTACCCTTCTAATAGCTTAGATTGACTTTCGCGGTTTGGAGAACGTTCCCATTTTTCCAAACCAGCTCCTCCATCACAATCACAGCCAGACTGTCTGGGAAAACTGCCTGTCTTTTTACAGTGACTATTATGTTAAGAGATAGATTAAAAATAATAGGAAGAGGTCAGAAACTTTCTTGCTGTGAGAGAAGAAAATAGAGTGTGCGGTGAGTGATCACTATCTTGGCTGGCCCCCAGATAGCCAGGCTGCGGTGGGCCAGCAGAGCTGCTCCCACCCCAGAGGGCGGAACTGGGGCACGTCAAAGACCCACGGAGGCTGCTTGTGGGCTTCTTAGCAGAAGCAAACTGCAATGCTAGAAAGACTCTTATTTTCCATTCTGAGGATAATCCTTCTGGCAAGGGATGCATAAATGAGGTCTGAATGGGAAGAGGGGATTAGAGGAAAAAAGGAAAATCTTGCCACAAGGACTATTTACAAGCTATAAATCCAGTTGTTAATTTCAAGCCATCAAAATCATTCTTGTATCTCCAGCCTGAAACAACAACGGATGGTCAACGCAAGGGTAATCCACCAGAGGAACGCTGAGCGGAGCTGTAGCACCCCAGCCACATCAGCTACTGCCTTTCTTGGTCCATAAAATATGACCTTAATTACAAGTCAACTTATTCTCATTAAGGAGAAGGGGGTGGGGAAGCTAAGAAGGCTGGTTGAGAAATGAAGGCTGGTCTCAGGGAGCAGAAATGTGCATGCAATTTGCAACAGGAAGAAAGGAAGGCTGACTTTTATAAAAGATGTGCCAAGAACACTTCAGGCTCCAGAAAAGATATGAGCCTGAAGCAGGCAGAGCTTTGTGGATCACAGAGGTTGAGATCCAGCACCACCATTCATAACAAGGCCTTCCTTTCTCGTACGCGAAAAGGTTACTTCAAAACATAAGTTTCTCATAACTGTCCTGTTACATTATATTTGGGAGGAGGTATGGCTTTACTACTCACCCCTAAGAAGGAATGATTGATATTAATAACTTCACAAAGCTATCATCACATCTATTGCCTGTTTTCCTTGTATGACTTACATTAATGTGCATTTATTATTTGCTTGATACAAAGTTAATTACAACAAGGCAAACATTGTCATTATCCCCTTTATAGATGAGGAAATTGAAGTGTAATAAATCGCACAAAGATACACAGCTAGTGTACATTAGAATCAAGATTTGAATCCAGATTTATGTGGCTCCAGTGGCTCTGCTTATGTTTACTTCACTAGAGGAGCTTTTGCTTTTTATAACTATTTTCCCTAAACCTCATGAAGTGTCATATTCCCCCACTTAACACATGAAGAAACTGAGGCTAAGAGAAATAAAGAGAGTTGCCCTAAGTGACTCAGGCTCTTGAGTGCTGAGGCTGGAATTCTGTAATGTTTCCTGAAAAGGGTTGGGCATGGTGTCCCAGAAGTCAAAGATGAATGCAGCTTGACGATCCCAAATAACCAGGAGAGGAAGTGTCACAGGGTGAGGACAGTGAAGAAACTATACCCACTCATTCCTGTGCCCTTGATCCTTGGAGGTGTTCGGCTCTCATCCTTTTCAGAGCCTGTTTTTTCAGCTTCTCATTCAATTCTGTGAGTTTCCCCAATCCTTCCAATAAATCTTGTTTTGTTGTTTAAGTCAGCTGGAATTGGGTTCCTGTTGCTTGCAACCCCAGAATCCTAACTACTATAGTAAATATACTAAATATTAAAGAGCAAAGCTAGGGCACCCAATTCTGAGGCATGTCCAGGGCAGACACAGGGCAAAGAGAGAGGGACAAGACAGATGCATTAGATTTGTGAAGGTTTAAAAATAAAATGCTCGTAAAGAGAGAGGCCTCAGGACAGTGGAGGAAGTAGGCTGGATTGCCAGAGGCTTGGATTTTACTGACAACTGATCTTAGGGTATCACACATGGGTTGGCCGTTTGAAAGAACTCCAAAAGCCTGTGCCATTGAATCACATCAGTTTTTTACAAGCTTTGATAAGCATGTTTCTGGTAGTACCAAGACAAATCTCAATTCAAAAAATACTTATGTTTTTATTTTTATATTTACCTTATGTTTACATGATGATATTGCTCTCCGTTTACAATGGCAATATAAAGCTTATTTTCTCAAATTAAGTAAGTAAAAAAATTGAGTGAATTTAAAGAAAAATGTTAAATAATATGGCAAAAGTCATACATGCATAAAAATAAGTGAGGTTTAAGAAGCTACGTAGCACTGTTTATTATTTCATAATACAGCTTTTGGGACCTGCCATTTGATGATGAAGCCAAGTAAAAAGCTCAAGTTAAATCTGGATAAACCAAGATAAAATGTTGCCACCAACTCATTACCTACATATGTAAATTTTGAAGAATTTTAACTGGATTGTCCAGAGTTCAACTTTTTTTTCATTTTATTTTTTAGAAAGAAGCAGAATCTGCATCCTGATTGATCTCTTACATTCAGAAACCATATTGTTACTGGTGGGTCAAAAATGAAATATAAAACATGAGAAATGAAAAAGAAAATTACAAAACCAAGCCTATAAACTTGCCAGCTAACACAGCACGTTCCAGTGGAGAAATTCACCAAGTTCTCTGTGGGAAAACTCAGGGCTCTGTAAGTTTTAGAAGTGGGGAGCTCCTGGTGTTTACTCTAATTTATCATGGAAGACTGGCATTCTGATAGGATAGAGGTAGACCAGAGGTCTGAAAACAGCAGGCTAAACCAAGTCCTGTTGTCATGCATCAGGAACATCTTCAGTTACATCCATCAAGGGTCTGAGACACAAGGGTCACTCAATATTTGTCAGAACCAATTGTGTTGACACACGACATTCAGCTTTGCTCTTACCTAGGCAAGCACTGCTGTCAGTGGAAATTACCCTCCCCTTGGTTCTCCCTTTTTCTGAGATAATAGATGAGAACATAAAGGATAAGCAATTTATTAGATGTTCGGGTCCACACTGCCGATTTGGTTTCAGTGCCACTGTCCCAGATCTCATTGTGTTCATTTAAGTCACTTAAGTCTCCTTTATAAATAGAATCAGCTAATTAGCTGGGCGTGGTTGCCCGCACCTGTAATCCCAGCTACTTGGGAGGCTGAGGCAGGAGAATTGCTTGAACCTGGGAGGCAGAGGTTGCAGTGAGCTGAGATCAAGCCACTGCCCTCCAGCCTGGGTGACTGAGACTCCATCTCAAAAAAAAAAAAAAAGAAAAGAAAAAAAATAGAATCAGCTGATGTATGAACTAACAAGAGGGTGGCTGGGAAACAGCATTTAAGACCTTGTTAACAATATGCTCGACAACAGCAACAACCAGGCACAACATAACTAATAGTAGCATGCTCTGATTAATCAGCCCCCTACAGAGAAAAGTCCAAGTTATGAGAAAAGAGTCCTTTGGTCAGTCCAACCCATCTTAGACAAAGTTTCCTGTTCTCAAATTTTATATAGGAACTTCTTGACTCACCCCAAAACATTAATCCAAATGTCACAGGAGGTGTTAGCCAGTGCACCACTGCCTTGTTTGGTCAGTAAAGAACTCACATGTGATTCTCTTGTTTGACATCGTTGCAGCGAGTGAGTGAAGGTTTTACAATTCGGTTTGACCAGCAGGCACGTTCTGGACAATTTCATTGGTTGTGATTGCCAATGTTACGGGCACTTTCTAATGCAAAGTCTTAATCAGGAACCTCAAGCCAAGGAAGAAACCCATGCATAAGGTGATGAAACCAGTATCCCTGTGACCTCTAGGCCATTCGCTCTTGGACAGACAGGTCCTTTGGGTAATGGCCAGTATGTAAACACTGAAACTCCAATCTGGCATGCAAATCTACCCATGCCTACCAGAATGGGAGACTCTTTCTCTGCTCCAATGCCCACATTGGATGATGATATCATCTTAGCAGAAATACACAAAGCCACAACGAGTACCACCTGGCAATTGATAAATATTGTTAAATAGACCTCTCAAGTGTTTAAGCACCGTTAAAACCAAATATACCTAAAGTTTAACAGAAAATAGTATAATTAATTTAACCAGCACAAGGACATTTTCCTTGATCTCACGAAAAGAGTTAAGTGAAAAAGCTTTATTAATTACTTCCTGTGTAACAATTTACCATTAGCAAAATTTTATATTATATGACTTGGAGAAAATTCTGACCACTATAGCTACTCTTCCTGTTCTCAGAAGTTGGTTGCTGAACATTAACCTGGAAGGTGTCATTTTTACAGATAAATGTATTAATCGTAGCCCAGATATGGAAATTAACTTCCGTGAACGTGTCCTGTCATAACTGCAGCTAGTAGCATTTTCAGCACAGCGCCTTAAAAGAAAACTCCGGCCGGGCGCGGTGGCTCAAGCCTGTAATCCCAGCACTTCGGGAGGCCGAGGAGGGCGGATCACGAGGTCAGGAGATCGAGACCATCCTGGCTAACACAGTGAAACCCCGTCTCTACTAAAAATACAAAAAATTAGCCGGGCGTGGTGGCGGGCGCCTGTAGTCCCAGCTACTCAGGAGGCTGAGGCATGAGAATGGCATGAACCCGGGAGGCGGAGCTTGCAGTGAGCCGAGATCGCGCCACTGCACTCCAGCCTGGGGGACAGAGCAAGACTCCGTCTCAAAAAAAAAAAAAAAAGAAAACTCCATGGAATTCTATAAGAAGGATGACAAACTCAAACTGAGTTTGGTAACTAAATTCTCATAGTAATTTTGATTGACTTAAAATCTGGAGAATGCCAGACAAACGTAATTATTTTTATTGTCTTTTCTTTTTATACAGTGAAAAAAAAATCCCTGTGTTTACTCAATTACTGTTCAGGAAAATCCAAAGGTATCTTGGCTTTAAAAGACATCCTTGGCCGGGCGCAGTGGCTCACATCTGTAATCCTAGCACTTTGGGAGGCCAAGGCGGGTGGATCCCTTGAGCTCAGGAGTTTGAGACCAGCCTGGACAACATGACAAAACCCTGTATCTACAAAAAATATAAAACATAGCTGGGCATGGTGATACACACCTGTAGTCCCAGAGGAGGCTGAGGTGGGAGGATCTCTTGAGCCTGGGAGGTCAAGGCTGCAGTGAGCCACAATCATGCCACTGGACTCCAGCCTGGGCACCAGAGTGAGATTCTGTCTCAAAAAATAAAATAAAAAAGAAGGAGAAGATCCTTAGAGTTTTATGATTCTAAGTTTAGAGCCTCATTTTGGGGAAAGCAATAGGAAAAAGAGTCTTCAGAATAGATTTTCACAAGAACAACGGAGAGTTGTCTTGATTACCTCATTAAACAGAGGGACAAATTAAGAGAAGTTACATAATAATAATTAAGAATGTCAATTCTGGCCAGGCGCAGTGGCTCACACCTGTAATCTCAGCACTTTGGGAGGTCGAGGCAGGTGGATCACCTGAGGTTGGGAGTTTGAGACCAGCCTGGTCAGCATGGTGAAACCCCGTCTCTACTAAAACTACAAAAAAGTTAGCCGAGTGTGGTGGCAAGCACCTGGAATCCCAGCTACTCGGGAGGCTGAGGCACAAGAATCTCTTGAACCCAGGAAGTAGAAATTGCAGTGAGCCAAGATCGTGCCAGTGAACACCAGCCTGGGCGACAGAGCAAGACTCTGTTTCAAAAAAAAAAAAAAAAAGTCAATTTTTCCTGAAGAATCCTTATTGCTTCATTTAAAACAACCTAAAGGAACATAAAAGAAAAAAAAAAAGATAAACTCTTAAGAACTGGGAATTGGCTCTACATCAAATAAGAATAATGCCTTATTTCCTCATATGGGCAGAACATCTAGAGTCCAAAGTCATAACTTGCTGATAACTATTAGACATCTCATTTCTGTCATATTTGAAGCTTTTGCTCATTGATGTTTCTATGCCATTGTGTTTATACATTGAAACATACATAAATAGGTACGCTCCATAATTCTTTACATTAATCTTAAGACAATATATATGTCATATTGATTTTACCATTTTTATTAAAGTGTTATAAAAGAGTAAATGCATTCATGTAGAGGCAAGAATATAAGTTAAACTAGTTACATGAGATGATAGCCTGAATAACTATCTCTCAAAGATGTTCATGTCCTAGTCCAGGAATCTGTGACTGTGTTACCTGTTTTTGTTTTTTTTTGTTTGAGACGGAGTCTCGCTCTGTCGCCCAGGCTAGAGTACAGTGGCACGATCTTGGCTCACTGCAAGCTCTGCCTCCTGGGTTCACACTATTCTCCTGCCTCAGCCTCCCGAGGAGCTGGGACTACAGGTGCCCACCACCGCGCCTGGCTAATTTTTTGTATTTTTAGTAGAGACGGGGTTTCACCATGTTAGCCAGGATGGTCTCGATCTCCTGACCTTGTGATCTGCCCACCTCAGCCTCCCAAAGTGCTGGGATTACAGGCGTGAGCCACCGCGCCCAGCCCTGACTGTGTTATCTTACCTGGCCAAAGGAATTTAGCAGATGTTGTTAAGTTGAGGATCTTGAGATTATCTCATATTGAGTGGATCTGATTTAATCCCAAGGGTCCTTTTAAGAGGGCAGGGGGAAGTCAGAGAGGAGAAAAGATGCTTAGCTGCTGGTTTTGAAGATTAGAAGAAGGAACCAAAGAATGCAGGCAGCCTCTGGAAGCTGGAAGAGGCGCAGAAGCAGACACTCCCCGAAGTGTCCAGAAGACATGCAGAGCAGCCAACACCTAGAGGTTAGACTTCTGATTTTAGACTTACGCTTCTGACCACCAGATGTGAAAGATACTACACTTGTTTCTTTAAGCCATTAAGTTCATAGTAATTTATTACAGCAACAATAGAATACCAATACACATGAAAACTCCACACATCTTTTCTTCCCTTAGAAATTTGACATAAAAATTATTGATTGCTAACTTTTATGATTTCAAAGTCAATTAGAGATCTGAGAAATTAAATTTAAGTCACCTTTCAAAAAATAATAACTAATAGCAAAAGATCACTTGATGATACTAAAAGTATCAGAAAAATACCACTTTAGAATTTACATCAATAGTTTCTAATAATTCTGTAGATTCCCATAATTTGTTGCATGATTGAATTTGCAATAACCAAAGTCTTCTTAAAAGACATTAGATTAAATTAGAAGACATTAGATTAGAAAACATTGGACTAACGTCTTAGAAGACTTGGTTCTAGAAGACATTGGTTACTATAATTTAATCTAATTGAATACATACATTTACATGTTTATAATTCTAAACATTTATGAAAGCGGCGTTAGCGTAAGACCAATCTAGGAAATTTAGGGAATTCCAATTATTCAAGCTCTCTGGTATAAACTAGAATATTATGCTAAAATTATTTTTATATCATGTTCAAATCAGAAAGAAGATATTATCAAAATAGGCTGATCTTCAAATATTTCTTGATGATAAATATTATATCCATGATTATAAATTTCTCCTGTTATATAACAATAATTAACCCTCTAAATTGTATAAAAGCACCAAATGAACTCCATTTCATCTTAGTATATAACCCAGTGACCAAAATCATTAACCTAACTCACAGCTAAACCTTTCTTTTTCAGAGGTGCAGGCTCGGCAGGAAAATATTCATTAAAATAACTGAAATATTTCATAACAATAGAGGTTAGGTTGTTTTTGGAAATTCTCGAGTTCTCTTATTTTAAATTTATATAAGTGCTTTTAAGTCTCTACAAAGCAATTAACTTAAGGGCTCCCATAGAATTTGAGAATTTATCATCTGATTCATTAGTTTGCTTCTATCTGGATCTGATAGCCCTAGAGTGTGGTATAATAACAGAGTTTACAACCAACCAACAAGGTTGCCCATTGTAGAATTGAAATAGTTTATGTTGGGTTGAAGGGAATGTATTAACCATTTTTGAACTTGCTTAACGAAAAACAGGTATAGAATGGATTCCTTCATCAGCCAAAAGACAGAGGAGTAACCCCAAGGAAACAGTGTTTGCTTCTCTTCCCCAGAAGAAACATAGACAAACAAATACACAACAAATCGAGACTGAAAGTGCCACTGGAAAGACCTAAGTTAAAACCAAGTCTTGCTGGGGATTGCTGACCAGAATGACAAAAGAAATCAAAAGCGTGGTAACTCGGGCCACCTAGATTAAATAAATAAACTTGGTGTGCATGCAAGAAACATAATCACACCAGCTGAACTTGATGGCTACCGGGAGACCCTGTCTCAGTGCAGGCCCAGCAGAAGACCAAAGCTGAGCACAGAGGGACTCGTGTTGTCTGGCGGAGATGTCCACTAGCACCAGTGAGTGAGGCTGGTCAAGGCCATTTCGGTAGAACCTCTATTCTTTCTGCCGTACAAAAAAACAGAGAGTTGACAACAAAAATAAAACAAAACAAAAACAATAAACACAAGAAACCAAATGAGGCTATTAACTCTGCCAAGCAAGGCCACACATGCCAATGCAGAAATTCACTTAGTAGTTCTCCAAGGTGGAAGAAGTCAGGGGTTTCTGAGTGCTGAAAAAAGGGGAATTCATGGTGATACTAAGGATTGAAAATGAGCCCTCTGGACAAGATAGAATGAGTCCTAAGTCTGTATGTTGTTTGCAGTTCAGTGCTGTAGGGTTCTCTGGTACTGTGATTACTTAAAGTTCCTGGTCCTTTAATAGCTTCAGCTGTTTAGAGCCAGTTGTGATGAAATGCAATATTCAGTCTTGACAGCCCCCAGGCAAGTGCTTCTGTAAGTAAATAATTATCCTCTTGCAGATGGCATTAAAAGCAAGGAGCTCTGAGCTACACCGCAGCTCTAGACTCACTCCGAGGGTGAGGTGGTCTTCCTGAACTGTCCTGGTCTGGGTCCAACATGGGTTCTCTTACTAGGAAGCTGTGCTGTCGTTCAAAATCAGAGACGAAGAGATGACAAAGTAACCGGCAAACAATAGAGGGCGCGCTTGCTGGGAGGCATTCTCAGGCTGCCAGAGGGGATCCCGGGAGAGGAAAGTAGTTCTGACTGACTTCCTGGCATCTGCACTTCTTTCTAGTTTGGTTCTTGGTTTCTTTGTTATTTGAGGATATAGCAGTTACCAGAAAAAAATAAAGATAAAAATCTTCTTCATTAACAAAGTTACTTTTATTTGGATTCATCACAGTCCCAATAGAGTCATGTCAGGGTTAGTTATTAATGAACCCAATAATAATCAAGCTTCTTAGAAACCTTCCATCCATTATGGCCATTAGGAATGAAAGCCTCAGCATCAACTCAGTTGCCCTAAACAACGCTTGATGCTAGTAAATCTATTCCTGGGTGGCTTATGTTCCAGCCAATCAAACACGTTGTGTTTCCAAGTCAAAATAAACTGATTCAGGAACCTGCTGGGGGAGGACATTATCTCTTCTTCTGTTAATGTCACTAAGAATTACAAAACCCTTTGTGTATTCATTCATCTAGTTTGTACTGGAATATATGTTTTTAAATTAAATAAAGAAATGCCTGAAGAATTGTCTAAAGAATTTGGGTTTGTCAAAACTCAGAATGATACTCTAAAAGATTAATTTTACTGTGTGTAAATTTTACCTTAAAAAACTTCACCCACAAAAAGGAATTTGTATTCTTTCCCCTGACAAACAAATAACTGAAAACTTGATTTAAAAATAGCTTGCAGGCCAGGCGCAGTGGCTCACGCCTGTAATCCCAGCACTTTGGGAGGCCGAGGTGGGCAGATCACGAGGTCAGGAATTCGAGACCAGCCTAACCAACATGGTGAAACCCCATCTCTACTAAAGAAAAAAAAAACAAAATTTAGCCAGGCGTGGTGGCACATGCCTGTAATCCCAGCTACTCAGGAGGCTGAGTCAGGAGAATTGCTTGAACCCAGGAGGTGGAAGTTGCAGGGAGCCAAGATCGAGCCATTGCACTCCAGCCTAGGCGACAGAGAAAGACCCTGTCTTAAAAAAAAAAAAAAAAAAATTGCTTGCAATATCTGTGGATAAAATGATGCCCAAATTTGCTTCAAAATATGACAAGTTTGGGGAATAGGAAAGGGGTAAAAATGAAACAAGATTGGCCAATGAGTTGACAAATATTGAAGCTGGGTGCTGGGCATACGGGGATTCGTTAAACTGTGATCTCGCTCTCTGTCAATCATGGTTTTTATGTTGGAAATTTTTCATAATAAAAATCCTTTTTTTTTGTTTTTTGAGACGGAATTTTGCTCTGTTGCCCGGGCTGGAGTGCAATGACACGATCTCAGCTCCTCCCGGGTTCAAGTGATTCTCCTGCAACCTCCACCTCCTGAGTAGCTGGGATTACAAGAGCCTGCCACCACGCCCGGCTAAATTTTTGTATTTTTAGTAGAGATGGGGTTTCACCATGTTGGCCAGGCTGGTCTCGAACTCCTGACCTCAAGTGATCCACCTGCCTCGGCCTCCCAAAGTGCTAGGATTACAAGCGCGAGCCACCGCGCCTGGCCTATAATAAAAATCTGAACTGATTACTTGCGTTTAGGAAAGGCTTTTACACAGAATATGCTGCCCTAATGTTCCAGTGCCCAGCAGAATGCTCAAAATGTGAAACATCAGATAATGAATGTTTACCATGTGCCACATTCTCAGCTATGTGCCTTACACATAGCTTCAGTCCTAGTAACCCTGCAAAGTAGATACTATTATTCTCCTCTTATAAAGAAGGAAACCAAGGCTAGGGACACCAGAGAACTAGCTTCAAGTCCCAAAGCTTGGAGGTGGAGAAGCCAGGATCCAGGTTAATCTGATTCAAAGTCTAGTTTTGGTTTCAATTTGGTGTGGTTTTTGTTTTTTGGTGTGTGTGTGTTTGTGTGTGCGTGCACATGCACATCTGTGTTTACAGTGCTTCAACATTAAGAACTATTGTCTCACGATATGGCTATTCAACTTTGAAAAAATTGACCAAGGGAGGACAATCAGATCTTTTTTCCATTCAGGATGTCCTATGTGTTCACTTTTCTGGGATGTTTAAAAAACCCCATGCTAGCTTCTATTAGTGCAGCTTGGTGAGCAAATGACGTTGCTGTCTTGAGTCCTCTTTCAGCACCTTGGGAAGCCTCTCTTGATCCCACAGCCCTTCGCAGGTGCTCCCTCCTGTTCCTGCAGCCTCTAAGGCTTAGTTCAGCGATGAGCACCGAGTTTGAGGTTCTGGAAGTTGCTGACTTTCTGTGTCTGCCCCTGCCACTCAGCTGACGGCAGCTTGTTCCAACCCATCAAAGATCACAGCTCAGAGCCTCTCTTCCATTTGGTATTCCCCTAAAGCTCCAAGAAAACCCTCTTACAAGAATGAAGCAATACTAATAAGGGAACTGAGGTATGAAAGAGGCATCACACCAAGCAGGAATCTGCCCTTTCTTGAGCACCTATGTGCTTTATCAGCGGACAATTAAAACATATGATTATTTTCACGGGAATAACCCTAATAAAAGAGGGATTATTATTTCCATCTTAGAAAAACTGGAGCTCACAGTGTTGGAGAGTGTCTAGGAGGAATGACTCCACTGTGTGTGCTTTTTCTAGTATGTGGTTTAATTATTTTCTAGCAGGGTGACTTTCTAGCTTCCCCTCGCTGAGCCTCAGTTTCTTCATGTGCAAAACAATGATAATCATGCCAATGAGAGAATTGTAGTGAGGATTAAATAAAAATGCCTAGTGCCTCCATACACACAAATACATATTCTCATTTGCCCCAGAAATTGTAACACCATAGTCATTTCCTAGGGGTCTCCTGCGCAGCTGTACTTTTTTTCTAATTTGTGATAATGTCAAGTGGCATCACTGTTCTCATGTGGTGTCTTCTCTGCTCACTCCTTCCACACCTCCCTTTCTAACAACTATGGATTCACTCCATCATCATTTCAATCCTTGAAGACCTATATGCAGGACGCACTACATTCTGTCCTCACCTTGACCTCTCAGACACCTCCTCTGAGTCAGGCACAGAGTTCTAATTTCATCCTTGCAGGCTCCTGGAGTCATTACCTTGCTATGCTAAGTGTCCCCCACCCACAGGCACCAATACTTCCCATACTTCTATGTAGCCTGGATCATCGCGGAGGTCAAATAATTAATTGTGTAATTGGTTGTTATGATCAACTTTGCTGGACAATGAAAGCAGGAACTGTGTCCTATTAACCACTGCATCTCAGCATCTTGTAGAGCACCAGGCACAAAGTAGAAAATTTATAATATTTGTTGACTGTAAGAAGAATAAAACATTTTAAACGTCTGTTTGGCCAGGCACAGTAGCTCACACCCATAATCCCAACACTTTGGGAGGCCAAGGCAGGAGGATCACTTGAGGCCAGGAGTTCAAGACCAGCCTGGGCAACACAGTGAGATCCCATCCCTACAAAAAATAATTAAAATTAGCCAGGTGTAGTGGTGCTACTTGGGAGACTGAGGCAGAATTGTTTGAGCCCAGGAGTTCAAGGTTATAAGTGAGCTATGATCATACCACTATACTTCAGCCTGGGTGACACAGTGGGACGGTCTCTCTGGAAAAAAAAAAATAATAATGTGGTTTCCTCTCTCTACAAAGCCAGACTCTTTTTTTTTTTCCTTTTTCAACTTTTACTTTAGATTCAGGGGATACATATCCAAGTTTGTTACCTGGGTATACAGCATGATGCTGAGGTTTGGAGTACAAATGATCCCATCACCCAGGTACTGAGCATAGTACCCAATAGTTAATTTTTCTACTCTTGCTCCCCTCCCTCCCTTTCCTCTCCACTAGTCCCCAGTTTCTATTGCTGCCATCTTTCCATCCATGAGTCTACTGTTCAGCTCCCACTTATGAGTGAGAACATGCAGTATCTGGATTTCTGTTCCTGCACTAATTGGCTTAGGATAATGACCTCCAGCTGCATCCGTGTTGCTAGAAAGGACATAAATTCATTTTTATGGCTGCATAGTATTCCATGGTGTATACACACCACATTTCCTTTATCTAATCCACCATCAATGGGCCCCCCTAGGTTGATTCTATGTCTTTGCTATTGTGAATACTGCTGTGATGAACATGTGAGAGCATGTATCTTTTTCGTAAAAAGATCTGTTTTCTTTTGGATATATATCTAGTAATGCGATTGCTGGGTCAAATGGTAGCTCTGTATTAAGTTTTGGAGAAACTTCAAACTGCTTCCCACAGGGACTGAATTAATTTACATTCCCGCCAGCAATGTATAAGCCTTCCCTTTCCTCTGCAGCCTCACCAGTATCTGCTGTTTTTTGGCTTTTTAATAGTAGCCATTCTTACTGGTATAAAATGGTATCTCATTGTAGTGCTTTTGTTGTTGTTGCTGTTGTTGTTGAGACAAAGTCTCGCACTGTTGCCCAGGTTGGAGTGCAATGGTGCGATCTCAGCTCACTGCAACCTCCGCCTCCCGGGTTCAAGCAATTCTGTCTCAGCCTCCCAAGTAGCTGGGATTACAGGCACGTGCCACCACGCCCGGCTAATTCTTTGTATTTTTAGTAGAGATGGGATTTCACTATATTGGCCAGACTGGTCTCAAATTCCTGACCTCGTGTTCCGCCCACCTTGGCCTCCCAAAGTGCTGGGAGTACAAGCATGAGCCACCGTGCCCAGCTCTCATTGTGATTTTGATTTTCATTTCTCTGATGATTAGTCACAAAGAGCATAGGCCACTTGTAAGTCTTTTGAAATGTGTCTGTTCATGTCTTTTGCCCATTTTTTTAACAAGGTTATTTGTTTTCTGGTTGTTCAATTCTTTAAATTCCATATAGATTTTGGATATTAAACCTTTCTCAGATGCAAATTTTGCAAATATTTTCTCCCATTCTGTAAATTGTTTACTCTGTTGATAGTTTCTTTTGCTATGCAGAGGCTCTCTAGTTTAATTAGGCCCAACTTATCATTTGTTTTTGTTGCAATTAAAGCTAGACTCTATCCCCACCATTTTGATGTACTATTTTAATCACATGTGAGTTTAATTACTCTGTTTTCATTGTGATATTTGCTCTTTGCAGGTCAATTATGTGACTAGTTAGTAGGCAAAGTGATGACAAGTTTATGGAAGAATCAAATTAGCAATGAGATAAGCAATAAAATTCTGGGATCACTAACGAGAATTATATATGGCTTTATCATGCATTAGCCAAGAAATGATTACAGATTATTTTTTAAAAATCCAATTCAAGGTCAGGCACGGTGGCTCATACCTGTAATCCCAGCACTTTGGGAGGCCAAGGCAGGTGGATCATGAGGTCAGGATCATCGAGACCAGCCTGGCCAACACAGTGAAACCCCATCTCTACTAAAAATAGAAAAATTAGCCAGGCATGGTGGCACGTGCTTGTAGTCCCAGCTACTCAGGAAGCTAAGGCAGGAGAATCGTTTGAACTCTAGAGGCAGAGGTTGTGGTGAGCCAAGATCATGCCACTGCACTCTAGCCTGGGCAACAGAGCGAGACTTCATCTCAAAAAAAAAAAAAAAAATCCAATTCAAATGAATATTACCACTAGAAAAATACCTACGTAAATTAGGTATTTTTGAGACGTAGAAAATGAGGAACAGAATTTAAATCAATGAAGAATACTCAAGGCTATGGTTTCTAAAATTTGATATGAACAAAATACTCATAAATTAACCAAGTCTTTGTTGTATTAATAAAATGTGCTCAGAAAATAATTAGGGTGACTTATTCCAGTTTGCCCCAGACTTCCTCCATTTTAGCTCTGAAAGTTCCACGTCTCAGGAAACCCTAAGTTCCAGGCAAACCAGAATGGCTGGTCACCCTAAAAATAATTGGCCCTGTTTAAAGTAATGTTGGCTCTATTACTTACTAGCTATATTACCTTGGGTTTTTTTTGTTTTTTTTTTTAGACAGAGTCTCGCTCTGTCACCAGGCTGGAGTGCAGTGGCACAATCTTGGCTCACTGCAACCTCCGCCTCCCAGGTTCAAGTAATTCTCCTGCCTCAGCCTCCTGAGTAGCCGGGATTACAGGTGCACGCCACCACATCCGGCTAATTTTTGTATTTTTAGTAGAGATGAGGTTTCACCATGTTGGCCAGGATGGTCTTGATCTGTTGACCTCATGATCCACCCCCCTCGGCCTCCCAAAGTGCTGGGACACCTTGAGTTCTTAGTTCTCAGTTTTCTCATGTATAAACTGGAGCTAATAACAATATGTACTTTATAGATTATTGTCAGGACAAACTGAGATAATGTACAGAAAGCATCTCATGCACAGTATATGCTCAAAACATTTGATAAATATTGTATTATTATTATTACTAATGGCAGAAGTGGAATTTCAGAATGAGAACTTTCTCCTCTCAAATCTTCTCTTTATCCGCCTTCTACACTATGCATGTTTAGCCACATTGAATTTTATAACCAGGAACTCCTAAGGCTAGTGGTTGGTTCTGTGGTGCCTGTGGTTAGAAGCAACCAATACACGGCTGGATCATCTTTTGCATGTAGACAGAGAGGTCTGACCTCTAGGTCTTGAAAGAAGCAAAGTTATAAAGAAAGTTTCAGCCAGGCATGGTTGGTCATGCTGTAATCCCAACACTTTGGGAGGCCAAGGTGAGAGGATTACTTGAGGCCAGGAGTTTGAGACCAGCCTGAGCAACATAGCAAGGAACTGTCCCTACAAAAAAAAAAAAAATATATATATATATATATATATATATATATGTTTGTTTTGTTTTGTTTTTGGAGACAGGGTCTCACTTTGTTGCCCAGGCTGGAGTGCAGTGGCGTGAACATAGCTCACTGCAGCCTCAACCTCCTGGGCTTAAGACAGCTTCCTGCTTCAGTCCCCCCAAGTAGCTGGGACTACATGTGTGTGCCACCATGCCTGGCTAATTTTTGCATATATTTTTTGGTAGAGGTGGGTTTTCACCGTGTTGCCTAGGCTGGTCTTGAACTCCTGAGCTCAAGTGATCCACCCACATCAGCCTCTCAAAGTGCTGGGATTACAGGCATGAGCCACAGTTCCCGGCCAAAAAAAAAAAAAAAAAATTGTTTTTTAATTAGCCAGGCATGGTGGGCTGTAATCCTAGCTATTCAGGAGGCTGAGACAGGAGGATTGCTTGAGCCCAGCAATTCAAGGCTACAGTGAGCTATAATAGTGTCACTGCACTCCAGCCTGGGCAACAGAGTGAGACCCTATAAATAACATTTAAAGTAAAATAAAGTCCTTGATCACCTTCAGGTCTCCATAATGCAGAAGATGGTGAATGTAGTACAAACACCTAGAAGACATTAGGCAAGGTTAAGCTCACACCCAACTGAGCTCATGGACAGCATACAGCCTGGCGCATTCTAGGCTCTCAGTAACCGGCTGCCATCTCGAGCAGAGAGTAGCTGCTGTGTGCCTCAGGCCCATTCCAGCTAGGATGAGCAAGAGACACTGGTCCTAGAAAGGAACTCTTGTGAAAACAAATAAGCAGCCAAGCAAGGTGTCAAGGACTCTCCGATCCCGCTGTGTCACCGTTTGCGCTTGAATCATAAAGCTGTCTTTCCATCTGGTGCCATGGCTTAATTCATCCCTTACATTTTGGTCATAGCTCTGCCATCACTTTGCTTGATTCCTGAGACAGAGGATGGGTTCTAGACCCAAAATGATTCTAGAATTAGGAGAAGAAGTTGTAGGTTTGGGAGGGGTTAGGGCAGATGGAAATGGTTGCCAGAGGGGTCTTTATCCTGCCTCTGTGTGGTCCTTAACAATATTTCACCTCCTGCTTCTACCTATTTCAGCATCTCCCTCATGCCATCTGCTCTGCCTGGGCTGGCTTTGTTCTGTCTGTGGAGAGACTGAGATAATGTCTCTAAGAAATCTCCATCTTTCAGCTTCGGATCTCAGAGCACTCCAGGCGTGTCCGTCACTAATCCACAGGCAGGGCTCTGAAGCAGGCGCCTTAACACCAATTCTGAGGCAGGGTGGATACCTGCTGCAGTGCAGAGTTAAATCTGAGAAGCTCAGAGAGGCGATCAGGGCGGCCTCTGAAAGCAATTATAGGGCTGAGCCTTTACAACAAAGCCTAGTTGACCCGACTTAACCAAGAAAGTCTGTATCACCCTACCTGGAAACCTGCCAGGCGTCCAAAAGTACTTCAAAGAATGCACCATCCCTGTGGCAGCTTTTCTGCTAGCAACCTCTCCTCTGCCTCTGATAGGACAGCTGACTTTCAGCCATGAGAGAGAAATACCCTGGAAAAGAAAATGCTTGTAGAACAAATGACTTTGTGAACACGAATTCTGGGATAGCATTAAGAAAATTAGGATGCATAAGCCGGGCACAGTGGCTCGTGCCTGTAATCCCAGCACTTTGGGAGGCTGAGGCGAGTGGATCACCTGAGGTCAGGAGTTCAAGACCAGCCTGGTCAACATGGTGAAACCAAGTATTTACTAAAAATAAAAAAATTAGCAAGGTGTGGTGGTGGGCACCTGTAATCCCAGCTACTCCAGAGGCTGAGGCAGGAGAATTGCTTGAACCCAGGAGGCAGAGGTTGCAGTGAGCTGAGATCACACCACTACACTCCAGCCTGGGTGACAGAGCAAGACTCCATCTCAAAAAAGAAAAAAAAGAAAATTAGGATGCACAGGCTGGAAAAGGAAGGGTGGGGGGGGGGGGCGCATTTAGAAAGTGGCAAATGAGAAATTGCGGCGTTGCATCTTCTGTGGTTTGTTCAAGAGAATAGGAAGTCACCTGCTGCATGAGTGGGCAGGTGGGGTCTGGTAGATGGTGCTGGTGTAGGTGACGAAAATACTCAGATATGAAATGGTGGCAGCAGTGTAAAAGGGCAGGAGCCTTTTGTAAACTGCCTTATAAATTTAAAAAAAAAATGCAGACTGGGTGCGGTGGCTCATGCCTGTAATCCCAACACTTTGGGAGGCCAAGGTGGGTGGATCACTTGAGGTCAAGAGTCGGAGATCAGCCTGGCCAACACAGTGAAACCCCATGTCTACTAAAAACACAAAATTAGCCAGGCGTGCTGGTGCATGCCTGTAATTCCAGCTACTCTAGAGGCTGAGGCAGGGGAATCGCTTGAACCTGGGAGGCAGAGGCTGCAGTGAGCCCAGATTGTGCCATTGCACTCCAGCCTGGGCAACAGGAGAGAGAAAAAAACTGTCTCAGAGAGAGAGAGAGAGGGAAGGAAGGGGAGGGGAGGGGAAGGAGGAGGGAGGGAGGAGGAAGGGAAGGAGAGAGAGAGAGAAAAAAAAAAAAAAAAAAAAAAAAGAAAGAAAGAAAGAAAGAAAGAAAGAAAGAAAGAAAGAAAAAAGAAAGAAAGAAAAAGAAAGAAAAAAGAAAGAGAAAGAAGTAAAGTCAATGATAGAGCAAGCAACACTTGAATATTACAAAAATTGTGTAGGTGTCTATGAATGGTGGTAACGTGGGAAACCTTGTCTTTAGAAATCACCCATTCCCCTTGAGGTCTCCTAGATCAAGTCCAAATAGTATTATATTCTCCACGTTAGGACTGCCTTGAACTTCAGTTCACTTGATTTTCCAGTCACCTTGGCCCGTTCTCCACCTGCCTTGTCTCCTCTCCGCTGTGTTGGTGAAGCAAGCCCTGCTCCTGCCTTCCTCTCCTTTCTCCCTCCCTCCCCAGCACTGGGAGTCTCAGGGCTCTGACGGGGGTCCTGCAAAGTCCCAGTGCTGTAAATAGTGCCTGCCATATCTTGATGGAATGTTCCATACGAGCTACTGTTATTAGGTGTGTTCCCCTTATGGCTTTTCAAAATAAAGCAAAATAATACCGGCTTAGTTCTGAAAGGAACCCAGCCCTCCTTCTTTCTTTCCAATCTAACTTGTGTGTCTACATTTAATTAATTGGCCTTGTAGCTCATAGATCCTCTGATTTGCACAAACAATTAAGTGTAATTACTTGGGAACACCCATAAGGGCTCATAATCTATTATGCTTGGCAAATTTGGCCAAACAAAATTAGAGATGCCGTTTCCAAATCTGGTTCTGCTATGTCTACTGTGCTCATTCGCAGAATAAACATGCAATGCAGAGTTGATTTACACGTTCGGCCTTTGCTGACACTGTGATGCTGCATCATTCCTTCCAGGGCTAGATGCCTTGTTTTCAGAAAGACTAAAACCTTTTCTGTCCAATTTTACTCAGTTCCTTTCACCAGATACATGGGACACCTTCAAGGATCATACTTTGTTTCAAGCCCCCTTCCCCAACACACCATGTACTAGGCACTCTGCAAGGTGGTCCATGGGCAACTATCTTGCCCCAGCTTGATCACTTCCAGACGTTCATTGCCCAGGAGACAATTTTCAGCTTTCTATTTTTTGAAATGAGTATGTGGACACTTCTGAAATCAATTTTTCTTGTTGCCATCATTGCTAATGTTATTTCATTTTATGTGCTCTGCTTGGCTTCCTGATGAATTTATTCTTTGCACTTTCCTTGGAATTTCTGAGTCATAACAATTAGGGACTCCATACCCCCAGAGGTGATGCCTTATCAGACCTGTGCTGAGGACACTGGCCTTGCCTACATGTGTGGTGAGTGGGTTGGGCTTTATGGAGAACCTGAAAATGTGGCAGAAGAGGCTGGTAATCTAGACCTCTAGGCTAGAGCTCCTAATTTTGGGGACAGGGGTAGTTTATGGCTCCTTTTGTAAAGTTAGATATTGGGCCAAAGATAGAAGTTTGTGGAAACCAGATAAAAGGAAGCAAGAGGCCAGGCATGGTGGCTCATGCCTGTAATCCCAGCACGTTGGGAGGCTGAGGCGGGTGGATCACCTAAGGTCAGGAGTTCGAGACCAGCCTGGCTAATATGATGAAACCCCATCTCTACTAAAAATACAAAAATTAGACGGGTATGATGGCAGGTGCCTGTAATCCCAGCTACTTGGGAGGCTGAGGCAGGAGAATCACTTGAACCCGGGAGGCAGAGGTTACAGTGAGCCAAGATTGTACCACTGCACTCCAGCCTGGGGAACAAGAACGAAAACTCTGTCACAAAAACAAACAAACAAAAAGAAAAAAAAAACGGTGGGTGGGTAGCAAGAGTTGGCAAGTGGTTGTCTTCAGGGAAAGAGAGGACTGCTATGTCTTCACCACCTCAGGGAAGAGAGTCTTGGAGCAGGGGACAAAAGCCCTCATTAAAAAAGAATTGGCCGGGTGTGGCAGCTCACACCTGTAATTCCAGCACTTTGGGAGGCCGAGGCGGGCGGATCACAAGGTCAAGAGATTGAGACCATCCTGGCCAACATGGTGAAACCCCATCTCTACTAAAAATACAAAAACTAGCTGGGTGTAGTGGCGCACACCTGTAGTCCCAGCTACTTGCGAGGCTGAAGCAGGAGAATCGCTTGAACCCAGGAGGCAGAGGCTGCAGTGAGCCGAGATCACGCCACTGCACTCCAGCCTGGGCGACACAGCGAAACTCCATCTCAAGAAAAAAAAAAAAAAAAAAAAAAGAATTAATGCAGATCAGATTAGGCAAATCAGTTCAGATGGGGACAGCCACACCTAACCTGGAGAAGGTAAGGGGACACTGTCTCATCCTCCACTCAGGGACCACTCCACATTTAGTAAGAAGCACTTGTGCCAGTCACCCTTACCGGGTAATGATGGAACTCCAAGCAAGTCACTTAGCCTCTGCTAGTCTCAGTCAAGCCATCCATAAACTGGGAATGGTAAGAGCCAGGCTGCGTGGAATCATTTCCAAAGCCTCTGCTGTCTCCCCACCTCCCAGTTCTACCAACATTAATTGCTTTTGCCCCATTTACTTTTAAATTTTAAATCAATTTAATAGTTATGTTTTAAAATTACTATGAATTCTACAATTACACAAATAACACACACATATATTCTCCACGTAAAAACAAACACACATTACAGACAAAGCTGAAGTCTCCTTTGGTCATTGTCATTAATTTGTTGTGGCCTTTCAAACCTTTTTGCATGTAATAAATATAAATATGTTTATATTTAAAGCGTAATTGATATCAAATGGCACATATTTTGCAAGATTTTTTTTTTGTTCATTCATCATGCCCTAGAGATCTTTTCCTGGTGGTAATTTCACATTTATTTCTTTTTAAAAATTTTACAGTATGATTGTACCATAAATGTTTTATTCCCGTGGATGGACATTTAGACTGTTTTCCACTAATTTGGAAGACGCTTGTTGTGAGGGGTGGGAGGAACGGGACAGAAGGAGTCTGTCCCCTCTATGAGCTTATTTACAAGAATTTTGTCTCAACCAAGTTCATTTCCCTGGCAGATCCTTCATCGGGAGACTGGCAAGAGAAGCACAGTTTGAGTTCCGTGAAAGGTCTGAGACAGGATGACCCTGTTTTTAGGAAGCATGCAGTAGAAGGCCTAAGAATGCATGAAAACAATGAAACTTCTTAGATCCTTAGAATAAACAAAGGAGACAAAGACAAAATGATCTCTTTGCTCCTCCGACAGATCCTAATTAAGTTAAGGTAGATGAAGAAATTAGGATCAGGAGATAAACGGGATAAGGCCCTGCCCTCAACATGCTTGCCATTTAATGAAGGGGAACCCAGGGAGATAAGATATGTAGACAGAGGAATGTGGGCCATGCACTCAGAGCAGCAGAGACACAGAGCTAAGAGGGATTGGAATAGGGAGTGATTGCTTGCAGAGATGAAACTTGCAAAGAAAGGAAGCTTCTAAGTGAGTTAGGAGTGAGGGAGAGAAGAGATGGATGAAGGCCTGGGGAGCTAGAAAGAGAAAGATTCCAGGAAAGAAGAAAGTGATCTAAGTTAGCACTTCTCCAGCTTGAAAATGCACGGGTCACCCCAGGGATCTTAGAACAAAGCAAATCCTGACCCAGTTAATCTGAGATGGTGCCCAAGATATTCTGCATTTCGATAATGCTTCTGGCTCCTGGACCCTTCATGGTACAGAGGGAGGACGCCCTGGCTATATTTGGAGGCCTCAGGCTAGAACTAAAATGATAGGAATTTAACATTAAAATTGTGATCAAATTCCAGAGGGACATGAACATCAGAATGACTTGATAACATTGCTTGTTTTGAGCTTTTCCTTCAAATGTAGCCCCTGGTGTGGTTTGTTTACAGTAACAATAACAGGAATACTTACTGAGCCACTACTACCTATAGGCACTTTGCTCAGTGCTGGAAATACAGCAGTGATCCATGGACCAAAAGCCCTGTTCTAGTGCAGATGACATTCTTTCTAATGAGGTGAGAAAGATAATAAGCAACACAAATAATAAATAAGTAAGTGACTTAGTGTTAGTGATAAATGCTATGGAAACAATAGAGCAATTAAAAAGGAAAAGAATGGCCAGGATGAATTTTATTTTTGAGTGAGGTGGCCAAGGTAGGCCTTAGTGACTTGCATAAAGATGTGAGGGAGATAAAGGGGTTAACCATGTGGGTAACAAGGTAACAGCATTACAGGCAGAGGGAACAGCCAGTGCAAACGCCCTGAAATGTTACAGATGAGGGAAATAAGACACAGAGAGGTTAGGTAACTTACCCAAGATTTCCCGCCCAAAATACAAACCCAGATCAAACTCAAGTTCATGATCTTAATTAACCACTATTCTGCTGCCTTTCTTAGTCTAGCATCAGATGGTCTGTGGCGTCACAGATGAGTCCCTGAGAGTAAAAATTTACTGGGTATTTCCAACATTGTACAATGGACAGTTACTCTCCCTGCCTAAACAGATGCAAGGGAGTTGGGTGAAAGGGCTCTGCTCCATCCCAGCTCCTTCCACGGCCCCGCTTACTCCTAATTCTCCACTCTTTTCTTTTCTTTTTTTTCTTTTTTTTTTGAGATGGAGTCTCCCTCTGTTGCCCATGCTGGAGGGCAGTGGTGCGATCTTGGCTCACTGCAACCTCTGCCTCCCGGGTTCAACTGATTCTCCGGCCTCAGCCTGCCGAGTAGCTGGGACCACAGGTACGTGCCACCATGCCTGGCTAATTTTTTGTATTTTTAGTAAAGACAGAGTTTCACCATATTAGCCAGGATGGTCTCGATCTCCTGACCTCGTGATCTGCTCACCTTGGCCTCCCAAAGTGCTGGGATTACAGGTGTGAGCCATTGCACCTGGCCAATAATAGCTACTATTTATTGGTCGTCTATCATATTCTAGGCACTGTGCTAAGCACTTTACATATATTCTCTTAGTCCTTATGACAACCATGTGGCTAGGTACATTAGTAGTGTCCCATTTTAAAGAAGATGAAACTGAGACTCAGAGAGAAGTGACTTGTCCAGGTCTACAATTAAGAAGTAATACAGTTCAGAGAGGAAGCTGGGAAGGTCTAACCCCATGGCCCAAGTTCTTAACCACTTAAGCTGCCTTATGGCTCCACACACTGCTGTTATGATCAAACAACTAAGAAATGCATGGAATTTGAACTTTCTTAGCTGTTCATGCAGAATAATCTTTAGGAGTTTTAGAAGTGGATTTCTAGGGCTTCTCTTGGTCAATTTGTACCTAAGGGTTTAAGTGCTCAGAATGGTGGCAGAGAAGGAAGAGCTTACCTTCTAGTAGGAGAGAGGCAGCTAGTATTTAACACCTAGTAAGCATTTTAACAAGGAAACAAATAAGGTAAGCCTGGAGCAGCTTACTGTGCCAGAAAGTAAGGTCAGACCTCAAAGACTGATGAAGACAGGTCAAAAGAACATAGATACCAGCTTACAGGAGCCCCCACCTACCTGATCTAGATACATTTTAAGATCAGAGTGAATGATCACAGTAATAGATGATAACACACTGAATGAGATCTCAAGTCCGTTCTAATTCAAACAAATACATTCATATAAGAGGAGGAGGGAAAGCTTTTCTTTAAAGTGGAATGCCAACTAATAAATTCAGAAGGAAATAGGCCGGGCGCGATGGCTCACACCTGTAATCCCAACACTTCGCGAGGCCGACGTGGGCGGATCACCTGAGGTCAGGAGTTCGAGACCAGCCTGGCCAACATGGTGAAATCCCATCTCTACTAAAAAACAAAAAACAAACAAAAAAAAACACAAAAATTAGCTAGGCTTGGTGGGCACCTGTAATCCCAGCTACTCAGGAGGCTGAGGCAGGAGAATCGCTTGAACCTGGGAGGTGGAGGTGGCAGTGAGCCAAGATCATGCCACTGCATGCTAGCCTGGACTACAGGGCAAGACTCCGTTTCAAAAATAAATAAATATAAATAAACAAATTTAGAAGGAAATAAAGAGAAAAAAACATTTTGCAAGTCCACAGCAATAACTGACTCAGGTACGAATCCATGAATGTTAAACTACTGAATGAAAACTTGATGAGAAGCAGAATATTCACATATTTACAAAGGATCTTCCTACGTATTTGTTACAGTTTGCCAAGGGGTAAAATAGTACCTTCACAATGGAGTGCTCTGGGAGTATCATCTTTGACAAGTCATCAAAGCGAATATTCTCAATAATAGGACAAATTGACATCGTGTGCCTCCCGGTACAACAAGCTGAAAAGAACACTGCATCACCAAGTACTTCTGCTCAAAAATGCATCCCCTAAATTAAGTCACGAGGAAACAGAAAAACCAAACCAAACCGAAGATGTTTCTAAAACAATTGTCCTTGCCATTCAAAACTGCAAAACTCATGAAAGAAGCAAGGCTGAGACCTGTTCCAGATTCAAGGACAGTAAGGAGACAAGACAAACACAATATGTGATTCTGAACTGCATCCCAGATTGGAAGAAGAAACTGCCATGAAAGATAATTCTTGGACAATTTGTGAAAGTTGAATATGGACTATATACAAAACGATGGTACGTATCAATATTAGATAGAAGGACCGTGTGAGTGTTAAATTTCTTGAATGTGATAATGGCATTGTGGTTATTTAGGAGAATGTCCTTATTCTTAGGAACACTGATGTGTTTAGGGGTAAAGTGCTATGATGTCTGCAACTGACTCTCAAATTGCTCAGCCAGTCCTTCAGAAAGATTATATATGCCCACATAGAAGATAAAGCATACTTTATCTTCTTTATACTTTTTTAATGGACAGAAATTATATATATTTATAGTATGCAACATGATTTTTTAATGTATATACATACATTTTGGAATGACTAAAAATCAAACTCATTAACATATGCAATACTCACATACTTTTTTTGTGAGAACATTTAAAATCTACTTTCTTAGCAATTTTCAAGTATACAATACATTGTTATTAACTATAATCACCGTGTTGTACAACAGATCTCCTAAACTTATTCCTTCTTCTCACTGAAAATAAAGCATATTTGACAAAATGTTAACAATTAATGAGCCAGCACGGTGGCTCACGCCAGTAATCCAAGCACTTTGGGAGGCCGAGACAGGTAGATCAGCTGAGGTCAGGAGTTTGAGACCAGCCTGGCCAACAAGGTGAAACCCTGTTGCGGCTAAAAAAAAATACAAAAAATTAGCCAGGCATGGTGCCATGTGCCTGTAATCCCAGCTACTCTGGAGGCTGAGGCAGGAAAATCTCTTGAACCGGGGAGGTGGAGGCTGCAGTGAGCCAAGATCACGCCACTGCCCTCCAGTCTAGGTGACAGAGTGAGACTCCGTCTCAAAAAAAAAAAAAAAAATTATTCCAGATGAAGGATAGACACAAGTTTATACTAGCAATCTGGCCATTTTTTATAGAATTACATTTGTCATAATAACTAGTTAAAAACATAAAATAAATTAGATATCTATAGATAACAATACCATAGTATATACCTAAAAATCTGTAAAAAGGGTAGATCTCATATTAAATGTTCTTGCCAGAATTTTAAAAATATGTAAATGAGATAATTGTGAATACTGACAACTGTTATGAAGAAGACAAGTGTAATTGTACTTTTTTTTTTTTTTTTTTTTTGGCGGGGGAGACGGAGTCCCACTCTGTTGCCCAGGCTAGAGTGCAGTGGCACAATCTCGGCTCACTGGAACCCCCACCTCCCGGGTTCAAGCGATTCTCTTGCCTCAGCCTTTTGAGTAACTGGGACTACAGGCGTGTACCACCACGCCCAGCTAATTTTTGTATTTTTAGTAGTGATAGGGTTTCACTGTGTTAGCCAGGATGGTCTGAATCTCCTGACCTCATGATCTGCCTGCCTCAGCCTCCCAAAGTTCTGGGATTACAGGCATGAGCCACCGCTCTTGGCCAGGAATTGTACATTTTTAAATAACTAACAAAGCATAATTGGATTATTTGAAACACAAAAGATAAATGCTTGGGGTGATGGATAACCCATTTTTTCTGATGTGATTGTTACCCATTGGATGCCTGTATGAAAATGTCTCATGTGCCCCATAAATATATACATCTACTATGTACCCGCAAGAATTAAAAATAAAAAACTTAAAAACCAAAAATAAAAAATAAGATGGAGTAATAGGATAGAGCTGATCTCCCCAAATATGATAGCAACTAGCTACATTTCTTTAGTTACTTTAATTTTCAATTCGTTAAAATTACATAAAACAACATACAGTTCTGCAGTCACACTCGCCACCTTCTGAGGCTCAGTAGTCTCATGGATAGTAGCCACTGCATCGAACGTTACAGATAAAGAATATTTCAATCGCTGCAGAAAGTTCTGTTTGTTGCCCGGTGCTGGTGAGAGTTGCAGGAGTGGGAAGGAAAGAGCAGACAGGGAAGCCTCTCTGAGACGAAGACATCTGGCTGAGACTTGCAGGGTGGGAAGGAGGCAGTTCTGTGGGGCAGGAAGACGTGTTTCAGGCAGAGGGGACAGAAGGTGCAGGCACACTGAAACAGGAGCACGCCTGGAGTTTGAGAGAAAAAGGAAGAACGGGATGGCTGGAGGAGGGTGAACAAGAGGGAGGGTTTTAAAGGATGAAGTTGATCAGGTGGTCACAGTAACACTTTGTACTTCTGCCAGCTCATTAGAAGGACTGCAAGTTCAGCCTGGTGCTCCTTAACACTCTCTCCTGGAAGGCAGCCACCGTGCTGCAGGGAAGCCCTCTATGGAGATCCCTACAACTGCACCAGAGCTCCCAGGTGGAAAGCAGGTGGCTTGAAAGAGGCTCCTTCAGCCTCCAGCAGAGAACCCCAGCTGACCCTGCGTGGAGCAGAGACTCACCATTCCCATCAAGCCCTGCCCAAATTACAAAATCATGAGCAAAATAAATGACTGTGGTTGTTTTAAGATAAATGATACAGAGAAACCCAGTTGGAAAGTGGTGGAGGTGAAGCTAGTCCTGTAGCTTTCAGCTGCACTGCATCAAATACCCCAGCTTTACCACATCAGAGCTGGGAAACGTCAGGCAAATCTCCCTGCAGGTGAGAGCACCTAGCACAACTGCAGACACTGAGAATACACAAATACTACTGCTTGAGTGTTAAAACTCCTCAAAGCCCACTTTGAAGTGTAAACACACCTTCCTTTATCAACGTTAAGAATTAAACTTGTCCCACCTGATCTAATTTGGAGGTTTCTTCTTTAATAGGTCTACACTTTACAGAAGCCACCTGATGAGCCTGTTAAACTGAAAACCCAGAATCTCTCTCAGTTCTCCCATTTCCCACTTTTGGGGTTGAACCCTGGAGTTTGTATTTTAAAATATTTTTCAACTTTACTGACATACAATTGAAGTACACTAAATGGCATATATTGAAAGTGCACAATGTGATCAGTTTTGACACATGTATACCGCCATGAATCCATCTTCACAATCAAGATTATAAACATTTCCTTGACTGGCCGGGCGCAGTGGTTCACGCCTGTAATCCCAGCACTTTGGGAGGCTGAGGCGGGCGGATCACCTGAGGTCAGGAGTTCGAGACCAGCCTGGCCAACATGGTAAAACCCTGTCTCTACTAAAAATACAAAAATTAGCCAGGCATGGTGGCAGGCGCCTGTAATCCCAGCTACTCTGGAGGCTGAGGTAGGAGAATCCCTTGAACCCGGGAGGCAGAAGTTGCAGTGAGCCAAGATCATGCCATTGCACCCCAGCCTGGGGGACAAGAACAAGACTTCGTCTTAAAAAAAAAAAATTTCCTTGACCACCAAAGATGACTTTTGTACCCTTAGTAATCTAGCCTTCCTTCCATCACTTTACCTGACAACCACTGATATGCTTTGTCGCTCTATTCGTGCATACTTTAAAAAAAAAAACAAAACACTGCACTCCAGCCTGGTGACAGAGCAAGACTCTGTCTCAAAAAAACAAACAAACAAAAAACAAAAACTTTATATATTGAATCGTATCTCATGAACACTTTTTGTTGTCCGGCTTCTGTCACTCAACACAATGATTTTGAGATTCGTCCACATAATTCACGTATCAACAGTTCATATATTTTTATTGCTATTAATACTCCAGTGTACGAATGCCACAGTGTCCAATCATCTGCTGATGGAGATTTGGGTTGTTTCCAATTTTGGCTACGACGAATAAAGCTTCTGTGAACAGCCATGTGTAGTTGGGTACACTTGTGAGTTGAATGACTGAGCTGCATGGCAGATGATGTTTAACTTTTTTTATAAACTGCAAAACCATTTTTGCCAAGTGGTTTTACCTTCTTACGTCCCTTACAGCAGTGCATGAGAGTTCTGGCTGTCTCACATCTTTGCCAACACTTGGTACCGTTTTAAAAATTTTAGCCAGTGGTGTGCTGGACCCAGCTTGCACCAGCTTGTGGGAGCCAATTCTATGCATCTTTTCCCAATTCTGGGTTCAGTGACTTCTTGTTGGCAGCTTGAAATCAACCATGGTGGAAATATTTACTCCATAGAAACTGGCAAATGCTACTAATCAGACTTCCTTCACCTCTACGCCACCCAGAACAGCTGTTAATCATTTACCAACACACCACTGATTGCAGCCATTCTAGTGGGTACGTAGTGGTATTTCATTGCCATTCAATTTACATTTCCCTGATGACTAATGGTGTTGAGCAGCTTTTCATGTGCTTATGGGTCATTCTCATATCTTCTTTTGAGAAGTATCTGTTGAAATCTTTGCCTATTTTCTCACTGGGTTGCAGACCCTTTTCACTTTCTTAATGGTGTCTTTCAAAGCACAAAACTGTCTTATTTTAATTAAAGAATAATTTATCATTTTTTCTTTATGATTTGTGATTGTTGTGTTGTGTAAGAAATGGGATGCAAAAATATTTTCCTATAGTTTCTTTTTTCCTTTTTTTTTTTTTTTGAGACAGAGTCTCGCTCTGTCGCCCAGGCTAGAGTGCAGTGGCAGGATCTCAGCTCACTGTAAGCTCCACCTCCCGGGTTCATGCCATTCTCCTCCCTCAGTCCCCCCTGGGACTACAGGTGCCCACCACCACGCCCGGCTAATTTTTTGTATTTTTAGTAGAGACATGGTTTCACCCTGTTAGGCAGTATGTTCTCGATCTCCTGACCTCGTGATCCGCCTGCCTCGGCCTCCCAAAGTGCTAGGATTACAGGTGTGAGCCACCGCGCCTGGCCTCTCCTATAGTTTCTTTTTAAAAGTTTTGTGGTTTTAAGTTTTACATTTGAATCTGTAATTCATTTTGATTCAATTTTTATGCATGGCGTGGGTTTTGTGTCAATATTCACTTTTTTCTTGCATATTTATCTAGCACCATTTGCTGAAAAGTCGTCTTTTCTCACAGAATTGCCCTGGCTCCTATATCAAAACAATGGACCAAATACATGTGTGTCAATTTATGGACTCTCTAATCTGTTCCACTGAGCTATATGTTTATATTTTCACTAATACTGAACTGTCTTGATTACTGTAGCTTTATAGTAAGTCTTAAAACCAAATAGGGTAGATTATCCAACTTTTTTTTAAATTGCTTTTGTTATTCTATACCCTTTGTTTTTGTTATTCTATACCCACTTTCTCGTGGAAATCAGTTTGTCAATTTCCACTAGAATACTTTCTAAAATTTCTATTGGGATTGCATTGAATCTGTAGCTTAATTTGGAGAAAAGCACCATCTTAACAATATTGAGTCTTCCAAACCAAACAGGACATATTTTTTCATTTATTTAGGTCCTTCTTAATTTCCCTCAGCATTGCTTTGTAATTATCAGTGTAGAAGTCTTGCATGTCTTTTATTTATTTATTTATTTATTTTTGAGATGAAGTCTTGCTCTGTTGCCTAGGCTGGAATGCTTTGACACAATCTCAGCTCACTACAACCTCCAACTCCCTGGTTCAAGTGATTTTCCTGCCTCAGCCTCCCAAGTAGCTGGGATTACAGGCATGTGCCACCACACCCAGCTAATTTTTGAATTTTTAGTAGAGACAGGATTTCACCATATTGGCCAGGATGGTCTCAATCTCCTGACCTCATGATCCGCCCGCTTCAGCCTCCCAAAGTGCTGGGCTTACAGGTGTGAGCCACCACACCTCTTGCATATCTTATGTTAGATTTTTTTCCTAGGTATTTTACGTTAGGTTTTTTCTAGGTATTTAATGTTTTGGTACTACCATACACAGAATTGCTTGCTTAACATTATCAATTGTTTGATGTTCCAACATAAGAGTTATAATTAATTTTGTATGTTAACCTTCTCTTCTGTAGCATTGCTAAATTCATTTATTAGTTCCAGTAGTTATTTTTTAGACTCCCTTGAATTTTCTGCATAAATAATTATAGCACCTGAAAGCAGGGGTAGAGTTATTTCTTCCTCCCCAAATGTTATGCCTTTTGTTTCTTTTTCTTGCTTTATTGCACTGGCTAGATTCCCTAGAATAACGTTGAATACAAGTTGTGAGAGCAGGCATCCTTGCCTTTTTCTGGATTTCAGGGGAAACAATTCAATCTTTCATCATTAAGAATGATGGGGCCAGGCACGGTGGCTCGTGCCTGTAATCCCAGCACTTTGGGAGGCTGAGGCGGGCAGATCACAAGGTCAGGAGATCGAGACCATCCTGGCTAACATGGTGAAACCCCGTCTCTACTAAAAATACAAAAAATTAGGCGGGGCGTTTTGGCGGGCGCCTGTTGTCCCAGCTACTCAGGAGGCTGAGGCAGGAGAATGGCGTGAATCCGGGAGGCAGAGCTTGCAGTGAGCCGAGATCACGCCACTGCACGCCAGCCTGGGCAACAGAGCAAGACTCTGTCTCAAAAAAAAAAAAGAATGGTGTTCACTATACATTTTTTTTTTTTAAATAGATGACCTTTAGCAGTTTGAGGATATTCCCTACTATTCCTAGGTTGCTATAAGTTTTTATTTTGAATGGGTGGAATTTCTTTTTTCAAATGCTTTTCCAGAATCTATTGAAATCATCCTATGGTTTCTTTACCTTTATTCTGTTGCTTTTTGGTATTACATTGATAAGACTTATTTTATTTTATTTTTATTTTTATTTTATTTTTGAGACAGAGTCTAGCTCTGTTACCCAAGCTGGAGTGCAGTAGTAAAATCTTGGCTCACTGCAACCTCCCCCTCCCAGGTTCAAGCAATTCTCCTGCCTCAGCCTCCCAAGTAGCTGGGATTATAGGTGCCCGCCACCATGCCCAGCTATTTTTTGTATTTTTAGTAAAGATGGGGTTTCCCCGTGTTGGCCAGGCTGGTCCTGAACTCCTGACCTCGTGATCCACCCGCCTCGGCCTCCCAAAGTGCTGGGGTTACAAGCCTGAGCCGCCACACCTGGCTGATAGATTGATTTTCAAATATTAAACTAGGCTTTCATTTTGGGCAATAAATCCTACTTAGTCATGATTTATTATCATTTGTATTTATTGTTGGATTCAATTTTCTATTATTTTGCTAATTTTTGGTGTATGCTTATACAAATATTGTTTATAATTTTTAAAAAAATATCTGCCAGATTTTGGTGCTTAAGGTATACCAGACTTACAAAACAACTGGGAATGATTCTGCCTTCTCTAATTTTAAAAATATTTATGAAATATTGGTGTTATTTCTTCCTGAAATGTTTGATAGAATTTACCAGTGAAACCATGTGGTCCTGGAGAATTTTGGAAGGAAAAGTTTTTAAGTAACAAATTCAATTTTTTAAATAGCTTAGGGCTATTTAGAGTTTATGTTTCTCATGTCAATTTTGATAAGTTCTATTTTTCAAGGCATTTGCTCATTTCATCTAATTTATTAGATTTATTGGCGTAAAGGTGTTCACAGTATTTTATTATATTTTTCAATGTTTTTAGGATCTGTGGTAATCATCTGTTTTAAATTTCTGATAGGGATGATTGATTTTTTTCATGACTTAGTCTAGTTAGGGACTTTTCAGTTTTGTTAATTATTTTCAGAGAAAAAGATTTGGACTTTCTAATTTCCTCTATTGTCTGTTTTGTTTCGTAAGTTTTTGTCCTTATCATGATCATTTCTTTCCTTGTATTTACTTTTGATTGACTTTGGTTTTTTTTCCTATTTTCTTAAGGTAGAAACTTAGGTCATTGACTTCAGACATTTTTTTCTTTTCTAATGTCAGCATTTAAAGCTATAACTTTCCCCTTAAACACTACTTTAGCTGCATCTGACATTATTTTGATGTATTGCATTTGTATTTATCTTTCAGTTCAAAATATGTTATAATCTAGGCTGGGCGTGGTGGCTCACGCCTGTAATTCCAACACTTAGGAGGCTGAGGTGGGTGGATCACCTGAGGTCAGGAGTTCGAGTCCAGCCTGACCAACATGGCGAAACCACGTCTCTACTAAAAATACAAAAATTAGTTGGCCGAGTTGATGCACTCCTGTAATCCTAGCTACTCAGGAGGCTGAGCAGGAGAATCTCTTGAACATGGGAGGTGGAGGTTGCTGTGAGCCGAGATCGTGCCACTGCACTCCAGCCTGGGCAACAGAGCAAGACTCCATCTCAAAAATAAACAAACAAAAAAATCCAAAAAACAAAAATATGCTATAATCTTCCTTGTATAATTTTGGTTTTGGTCTATAAATTCAAAATGTGTTATTTAATTTCCACACATTTGGAGTTTTCCTAGATATATTTTTATTATTAATTCCTAATTTAATTCCACTGCAGTCAGAAAACACAGTGTGTGTGATTGCAGTCCTTGCAAATGTATTAGGACTTGTTTTATGGCCCAGGATATGGTCTATCTTGACATATGTACCATGGGTACTTAGCTAGCTGGATGCGTTTAGACAAGTTAATCTCTCTGGTCTCAATTTACTCATCTGTAAAAGGGGACGATAGCAATAGCATTTACCTCCAAAGGTTGTTGTCAGGATTCAAGTAGGTAACATGAAAAGCACTAAGCACAGTGGCTGGCACATAGTACATATGCCATACATTTAGCTTTTATTATTATCACTCAACAGGTGAAAACCCTGCTAGCGGCTGGGTTTGTTTTATTCCGGGCTCCACCACAATGTCCTAAAGCTTCCCCATAAAACAGCTAAAACAAAACAGCTAAAGTTTCCCTCCTCCAGCTCCAGTTTCTTTTCACGGAATTCTGATCAAATCCAGAATCCCTTTCCATTGTCCTTGGGGCTCTGTGTGGTCCTGCCTCTGCCTGTCTCACTGACTTCCTCTCTCTCCACTCTCCCTCTGGATCCACCACTCACCAGCCACAACCACGTTCCATCTGGTCCTTAAACACCACTAGCAGGAACTTTCCCAGTCTAGGCCTTTGTGCATGCTTCTCCCTCTGCCTGGAACCTTCTCACTTCTCGCATTCTTCACTACTCACAACTCAGTTTAAATGTGGCCTCCTCCAGGAAGTCTTCCTTGACTGCACAATCTAAACACAGTCTACTTGATACTATCTTTCATACCACCCTGGCTTTTCCTTCAAAGCACTTAGCACAATTTATACAAATCCAAGCTCCCCCACGAGGCTGTATGCACCAAGAGGGAAGAACTTTAGCTGCTTTGTGGATCCTGTGTCCAGCGCTGTGGCTGGAAAAGACAGTAGTCACATTCATGCACGTGTCTATAACCCCTGTTGAACGAGTAAACCCTTGTTCTAACTCCAGATAGGTGAGCCAGGGCAAATCACTTGACTTCTTTGAGCTTTCTTTTCCTCATCTGGAAAATGCCTGCCATCATCCCTCCCTCAAAGTGTTACTGAGAAAAGTTTTCATGTGTTCATGAAAGCCAGAAATATACTCAAACAAGTATACCACTGCACAGAACCTACAAATGTCCAGTGTCACTTGATTGTGAAAGTGGAAAACTAGAAGCAACCGAGAAGATCAGCCACAGACACCTGATTAATGAACCACACTCATATAATAGAGCACCGTGAAGGTGCTTACAAAATGTATCTCCTCATGACGGACAGACATATTAGACGGAAATAAAATTGAAGAAGACTGTCTCTAGTGACAGCTGATTTCTGAAGAGCATTTGAAAAAATACACATTTTTGGTGGCCACGGTGGCTCATGCCTATAATGCCAGCACTTTGGGAGGCTGAGGCGGGTGGATCATGAAGTCAGGAGTTCGAGACCAGCCTGGCCAAGATAGTGAAACTCCGTCTCTACTAAAAATACAAAAAAATTAGCTGGACATGGTGGCGGGCACCTGTAACCCAGCTACTTGGGAGGCTGAGGCAGAGAATTGCTTGAACCCCGGAGGCAGAGCCTGCAGTGAGCTGAGATCGTGCCACTGCACTCCAGCCTGGGCGACAGAGTGAGACTCCACCTCAAAAAAAAAAAGAAAAAATACATGTTTTCTCAAACAGGAAACTTCTGACATTGTTTATTTCTTGGGGCTGAGACTGGAAAAGGGGAGATACTTTTCATTTTAAGCCTGTTTGAAACTTTTTACCATGGGCACTTATTGTTTTTGTAAACAATGAGTTCATTCATGTTTAAAACATGGTGGTGGCCAGTTGGTGAGCCGCGCAGGGCGGGGCTCCTCCTCTCCCTCCAGCTGCTTGTTAGCTTCGAGCCTCCAGATAATTTTGACAGCATCAAGCAAGCCCCAGAGCTGAGTGCCACCACGTCACTCTACAGAGTGCCCTGTGCTAGTCATTAGAGCCCTGCTCCTGTTCTGTGGCTATAATCCTAGCACTTTGGGAGGCCGAGGCAGGTGGATCACCTGAGGTCAAGAATTCGAGACCAGCCTGGCCAACATGGTAAAACTCTGTTTCTACTAAAAATACAAAAATTAACTGGGCGTGGTGGTGGGCACCTGTAATCCCAGCTACTCGGGAGGCTGACGCAGGAGAATCACTTGAACCCAGGAGGCCGAGGTTGCAGTGAGCCAAGATCACACCATCGCACTCCAGCCTGGGCAACAGAGCAAAAACCCCATCTCAAAAAAAAAAAAAAGACAAAACAGAACAAACAGAACCAGCCCTTTCTGGGCAGCAAGGGCCGCGGTGGTGGCAGTGGCTGGTGGCTGGTGCCTGGTGGCTGGCAGCTGGATTTCCTACCTCAAGCTCCCTGATGCCTGCTGGAAGGGTTCTCCAGACAGCCTGACTGCAGCTGGTGCCACAGGTACCAGGCCTGAAGACCAGGCAATAAATCATTAGCAGATTGGCCTACGGATCACTTCCCTTTTGGGGCGCTGCCTGGCATTTCCCAAGAGGAAGAAATTTATCAGCACTTGGCTGGCTGCCCTGCCCTCGCACAATCGTGGGCTCCCAGTAGGTCACACCGAGTGGCCCCTCCTTCTCAGACACAGGGCTGTGCCTGGGGAGGCCCAAGAAAGCCAAAGAACAGGCCACGGGCTCAGAAGACAGAGTGAGAAACACTTAGTCAGCATAATCCCTGCCAATCACACCAGGGCTTCTGGTAATATCAAGAGGGGAGCGGGTGAGAAGGTAGATTCTGAATCTGACCGCGTAACTCTGCACTGCCACGAAGGCCCCAGCTCATGCCCCGCGCTCAGCAGAGAGTGGGCTCAGGCCTCACCTTCCTGTAGCCGCAGGCTGGGCCCACTTTGATCTCACTGTTCCCCTTGCTGCTGTTCACACCAGTATGGCGCCTTCAAGAAGTTATCCCAGGGCAATTTTCCACCTTTGAAGTCCCCGGAAAACCCTGCCAAGAGCTGTTCTGGTGTGAGGATGCTGCAGGGGCAAGTAGCCTGGTGCTGCGGCCTCCCGGGTGCTAGAACTGGAACATCGAGACATCAAAGGCGAAGGTGGCAGCGGGGCGATGAGTAAGCTCCGCTGCAGGCTTGGCCTCGGCCCCAGAGGCCTTCTCCTCATCTCCCAGTGGTGGCTGAGCAGGACGAGGGAGACAACCCAGACAGCCTGGAGACTTGGCTTGGGGGAAGCCCTGTGGATGCTTCTGGAGGCAGAGACTTCCCTGCTGCTCTGTGCCTGGTAAAGGCACCGACCACTGCGGAGCAGAAGCAGAGTCCAATCCTGGCTCCAAGGCAACCCTGACTGCACAGCTTCGGTAACTCCCATCCCCTCTTGGGTCCCCAGTTTCTTCATCAGTCACATGAGAATGTGGGATCAGACCCCAGATGACCAATTGGCAGCCCGTGGGCCACGTCAGGCCCACAGACGCATCTTGTTTGGCCCACAAGTGAGTTTTTGTTTGCTTGTTTGAGACAGAGTTTCGCTCTGTCGCCAGGCTGGAGCGCAGCAGCGTGATCTCGGCTCACTGCAACCTCCGCCTCCCGGGTTCAAGTGATTCTCCTGCCTCAGCTTCCCGAGTAGCTGGGACTACACGCACACGCCATGATGCCCAGCTAATTTTTGTATTTTTAGTAGAGACGGAGTTTCAACATGTTAGCCAGGATGGTCTCAATCTCTTGACCTCATGATCTGCCAGCCTCAGCCTCCCAAAGTGCTGGGATTACAGGCGTGAGTCACCGTGCCCAGCTGTTTTTGTTAAATTAGTTATCAATTATCTCCAAGTTGTAAAAATTAGGAGATTCAACACTAATTTCTACATTTTTTTATTCTTTTGCAAAAATCTGGGAAATCTGGCAATGCTGGGCCTGCTGTCCTAGAGGGCAGATGTGGGCAGGAGCTGGGTAGCAGCTGCCGCCTCTTCAGGAAACCTAAGTCCCAGTTGTCGGCAGTTCTTTCCAGCCTGCTGATTTTGTGACCACTTGAGTTTGGGGGCCTCAGAACTAGAGATTTCTTTTTTCTTTTTTTTTTGGAGATGGAGTTTCACTCTTGTTGCCCAGGCTGGAGCACAATGGTGCGATCTCGGCTCACTGCAATCTCCGCCTCCCAGGTTCAAGTGATTCCCCTGCCTCAGCCTCCCAAGTAGCTGGGATTACAGGCGCCCACCACCACACCCGACTAATTTTTTTAGTTTTTTGTAGAGATGGGGTTTCACCATGTTGGCCAGGCTGGTCTTGAACTCCTGGCCTGAGGTGATCCACCCACCTCGGCCTCCCAAAATACTGGGATTACAGGTGTGAGCCACTGAGCCTGGCTGATTGCATTTTGTTTTAAGAGATTTGGCCCATGAGCCCCTATCATGTGTCACGCACTCCCCTGGGGAGAAACAGTGAAGCAGACAGAGGTGACACGACCCTTCCCCTCTTGCAGTCACAGGTTGACTATACACAGAGGTCTCTCAAAGTGTGCCTCATGGGACCCTCAGAATCTGGTTAAGATGCAGAGAAATGCCTGGGCCCCAACCCAAATCTGCTAAATCAGATCTTCCGGGGGTGGAATCCGGAAATCTCCGTTTTTAGCAAGCTCCCAGGAGGATGCCTTAGCCACATGAAAGCTCTTGCAGCCGTGGTGGAAAGGATCATCCACAGTGACTTGCAGCTGTGAGTCCATGAGTCTAGTACATTCTCCTGGGCCTTGAGGGGGAAAGGAATCAGGGTTTACTGAGCCACCCCCATCTTCCAGGCACTGTGCTAAGCCCTTTCCATCCCTCATTTCATTTCATCCTCGCAATAAACCAGGTACTGTTATTACCACCGTGAAACAGGTGGGGAAACTGAAGCATGAGGAGCTTGAGTAACGTGTGTTAGATCACTCAACCAGTAGTGGCAGAGCTGGAATTCCGACCTGGGACTGACTCCAAAGTTCTTGCGTAAGAATACAGCTGCTACGCCCGCCCTTCTTCAGCTGAGACCAACGAGGGAATTCTGATTGAAAGCAAACCAGGGAGGGAAGATGCGCTGGCACTGACCTGTAACAGGTCATTCTGTGCCATGGCACGGCAAGATGAAGTGGAGAACCCATGTCTCATTGGAATCCCGGATCATCGTCTCCACGAAGCCCATCTTCTGGAGCACTCCAGGGACTCACGGCTCTGGGCTTATTGCTCAGTGTCATGTGACAGTAAGTTTTGGCGAAGGCCGTTTGTAAGGTGATTTTAGTGGCTGACTTTGAGTGGCTTCCCTCCAGATTCACAAAGGTTGGGCCACTTTTCCAGAGAACCTGAAAGCAGAACCTGAGAACCTCAGAACCTGAGAACCTCAGAACCTGAGCCCCATCAGCTTTTGCCAACAAACTCCATGGTTTTGTTGTTGTTGTTGCCGCTGCTGCTTTGTTTGCTTGTTTTGTTGCTGTGTAATTAATCTTCTTGCCATTGGCTCTTTCTCTGCCTTTATTCTAGGTTTGTACCAGGCACATCTCCAGAATTGCTGTCCTTTAGAAAAACATCTTGGTTCCAATGGGCAAAGAAAGAAAGAAAGCTAGAATCTTAGAAGGCGAATTCGGAAACCAATCTATCGACGGGATCATTATCTAGGGGGGCGGAAGGGGCAGGGGAGGGCCGTGGTGGTAAATAGAGAACAACTTTTCATAGCTCTCCTTTACAGCAAAATCCAATATGCGTTATCTCTTCCCAAAATATTCATGACGGTCATGAAGTAAACCCTGAGCCTGGAATGGATTTAAGTTTCGTATTCACAAAGCTGTGTATCTTTGGACAGGTTGCTTCCCTTCTCTGAGCCTCAATTCCCCTATCTGGAAATCTCGTTAGATAGTTTTTTTTGAGACGGAGTCTTGCTCTGTAGCCCAGGCTAGAGTGCAGTGACGTGATCTCAGCTCACTGAAAGCTCCGCCTCCTGGGTTCACGCCGTTCTCCTGCCTCAGTCTCCCAAGTAGCTGGGACTATAGGCGCCCGCCACCACGCCTGCCTAATTTTTTGTATTTTTTAGTAGAGATGGGGTTTCACCATGTTAGTCAGGATGGTCTCGAACTCCTGACCTCGTGATCTGCCTGCCTCGGCCTCCCAAAGTGTTGGGATTACAGGCGTGAGCCACCGCGCCTGGCCCTTGTTAGATAGTTTCTAAGATCATTATAGTTCTAACATTCTGTGAATTTAGTGCCTGGCGTACACTAAGTGGAAGGAGAGAGAAAGAAAGGAAGGGAGAGGTGAAGGGAGGGAGGAATGAATTTGTGAAAGCTGTCTTTCGTAGAGACAAGAATGAGTGTCTTTGCTGCCTCCAAGGACACTACCTCTATCTCCTCAGCACATGCTGAGTTGAATTGTTGATAATGTAATAAGCTCTGCCTCATTCTCCCTTGAAATACCACTTTTTAGCCTGTGTTGTCACAGAAGAAAATGAGTCAATTAGAGAATTTAAGCAAGAGTGCTCTTTAAAAAGGACATGTAGATAGTGAATTACAGTCAATTAGACCTGTTGTCTTGGTGGCTGGGTCTCTAGATAGGAGAAGAATGGGAAACGCCCAAAGGTTATTCATCTCTGGCAAGGAAGCGCTGAGCTGTGCCATCTGACGGTGGCATCCAGGAAGTGTGGGAGCATCCAGCCCTATCTCCAGGGAGGCTGGCCTCTTCATCCCTGAGCTCATCTGCAAGGCTTTTTCCCCACTAAGAGGAGCAAAGGTCAAGCACTTTCTCCTTGCCACTGGATAGATGAGACACAAGTCACAGTTAAAATAATGGCATGGCAGGGCTGTGGGACAGCAGGAGACACTGTCCTCAGGGAAATGGTCACTGGGCATTTTGCAGAATGTTTTGAGGAAGGAACTGCTCCTAAGAATAGTTATGTTTCGGCAATTTCAGACAAATCCTAGAAAGTTTCTTCACACGGTGATGTCAGTTGGGCCCTATCAACCTCTTCAAATGAAGCTGAAATTACCTTTTCTAACCCAACCCCACACCTGGTGAAAATACAGTGCTACCCCAGATTCCTGCCAACCTCCATGTTATGGAGACTGGCAACCAAATTTATATATTGAAGTCCCAGCCCCCACTACCTTGGAATGTGCCCTTATTTGGAAATAGGTTGCTGTAGACGTAATTAGCTAAGGTACAGCCACATCCGAGTATGGTGAACCCCTAATCCAATATAACTGCCATCCTTATTAGAAAGAGAAATTTGGAGATTGCCCCACCCCTCGAACCCACACAAACAGGGAGAATGCGACGGGAAGATGAAGGCAGAGATTGGGATGGTGCTTCTACAGGCCAAGGAATGTGAAGGACTGCCAGCAGCCCCCAGAAGCTAGGCAGGAAGCATAGAACAGTTCCTTCCTCAGAACCCTCAGAAGGAACCAACCCTACCAACACCTTGATCTCAGACTTCCAGTCTCCAGAACTGTAAGACCATAAACTGTGTTGTTGAAGCCACTGTCTTACAGTTTGTGGTATTTCATTACGGGAGCCCTAGCGAATTAACACACTCTGCCCCTACTGAGGAGATGGCGTTATGGGAGCTTTGGTCCTCCAGGACCGGCCTCCAGAGCTCTGCCTTTTTCTGTACCTGCTCAACCCAGAAGTGAAACTGGGCTCCTCTTTGCCCGACCCACCACTGGGCACGCACATGAAGCTTATGTGAACTTACTAAAGGTTTGAGAAGGATGCAAGTCAAGGCCACTCCTGCAGTGCACACTCTCCATAGTCCCTGAAGACTCGGACTCTCCTCCTTCATCCTCTCTGTTCCCGAAGCTCAAATTCCTTCTGAGCTTGCTCCTTTTTTTTGTTTTTTTTTTTTTTTACAGAGCAGTTTCCCACTTCCTCTGAGAATTTGCCACCTGCTGCCACCCAGACCCTGAGGAAAGACCCCTTGCTCCAAAGGTCTTTTCAACATATTTCTCCAGGCAGAGCTATTTTCTTCCTTATTGGCACAAAACATTTTTAAAAATTAAATTATTGTCACTGTCATTAAAACAAAAAAGATACTGACTACATTAGTTTTCGATTGCTGCATAACAACTTACTACATATTTAGTAGTTTAAAACAAACACACACATGCATTTTCTCACTGTTTCTGTAGGTCAGGAATCCAGGCACCACTTAGTCGGGTTTTCTGTTTAAGATCTTCTCAAGGCTGCAGTCAAGGTGTTGACAGGGCTGTGTTCTCATCTGGAGGTTTGACAGGGAAGAGTTCACTTCCAAACTAGCTTGGGCTGTTGGCAGAATTCATTTCCTTGCAGTTGGAAGAGGGAAGGCCTCAGCATCTTGTTGGCGGTGGGCTAGAGGGTGCTCTCAGCTCCCAGAGGCAGCTTCTCCTTGCCCTATAGGCTTTCCAACATGGCTGTTCACCTCGTTAAGCCAGCAAAGAGAGTCTCCAGAGTGAGTCAGTTAACAAGATGGAAACTTTCACAATGTAAGGTAATCATAGGAGTTACATTTCATCACCTTTGTCATATTTTCTTGGTTAGAAACCAAAGGTCCCACCCAGACTTAAAGGGAGAGAATTACACAAAGGTGTGAGAGTTAAGGATCATGGGAAGCCATTTTAAAATCTGTCTGCATATGACAATGCAGCAGGTACAATTGGCTGCTCCCCGGCAGCCAGCCCACACCCCAGCTCCAGGGGTAAGCCTTATTGGTCCAAAGGTAACCATGCTCTTTTCCATGATTGGTTTGGGAATGAGCATGTGACCCATCTCCAGCCTATGATGTGAGAAGTGTACTGAGCAACTTCATAGTTTCCTTGCTCCTAAGAGGGAACTAGGAAAAATGATGGTTTCTTTTCTTCCTCAGGATGTTTTAGTGTTTAGTTGGAACCCTGGATCTGCAGCAACCATCTTGCTACCAACTTGAGGGTGAAGCCAGCCATAAGGATAGCAGGCCGGAAAGATGGAAGAAACCTGGGTTTCCGATGTCATCATTTGGTTGCTGAATCAATTGTACCTGAAGCTCACTCTGTTTTACCTTGAGTTAGGGTTGCCGTTGCTTGCAGCTAAATGCATCTTTTTTTTTTTTTTGAGAAGGAGTCTTACTTTATCACCCAGGTTGGAGTGCAGTGGCGCAGTTTCAACTCACTGCAACCTCCACCTCTCAGGTTCAAGTGATTCTTGTGCCTCAGCCTCCCAAGTAGCTAGGATTACAGGCGTGAGCCACCACGCTCGGCTAATTTTTGTATTTTTGGTAGAAAAGGGGTTTTGCCATGTTGCCCAGGCTGGTCTTTAACTTCTGGACCTTAGGTGATCCACCCACCTCAGCCTCCCAAAGTGCTGGAATTACTGTCAAGATCCACCGCACCCAGTCTAAATGCATCTGAATATAACATGACTCTCCTAGAGAAAAACCTGGAACCCAGAGCACCTAAATAGAAGATCTTAATTATGTCAATGAGGAATAGTTAACTTAGCCAAGTTTCTGTTGAATATGAAGAACTGTAAAATAATGTCAGTTCTAGACAAGAACTGAAAAGTAATGTCAGTACTCTACAATGTGTAATTCATAGTTGCCACATGTAATCAGGCTTGGCCAATTGTTTCCAGGAAGACAGCACCCTCATTTCTGAATGAGGATGACCATTTTCCACTAATCCAGAGGTAAAACAGTCATTGTAACTGCACTGAAATTTGCTGTATCAAGTGAGACATGAAGGTAAATGTCATTGGCCCAGAGTAATTAGTCTTTTCCAGTGCTTAAAGGAAGGGAGAGAAACTAATGCCTATTGAGTGCCTTCAAAGCTTCTGCAACGTGCTGGTACCCACGTGTTTCCAATTATTCCTCACAACACTCTGCAGAGGTTATTTTGCTTGTTTTGCTGATCAGGGAACTGAGACTCACAGAGTGACACCACACCCATCAGTATTTCAGGTTTCTGGGGAGGGTCCAGAGAGCAAGGGGGAAGCTGCTAATTGCTTGTTGGTTCAAGAGAAATGTTATCTGAGTAGATTAATGTATGGACTTTCTGATGTCAGAAAATGCAAACTATGTAGCGTAACCTGTTTGCCATTTTTTCTTTGTATCCGCAAACTGACAGCAAAATATATTGCACAAGTATTATAAATCTGTTCAGTTCAAGTGCCAGAGAACATTTACTCTGCTTCCTTCATGAGGTAATTCAAAACTTTGTTTTTAATATTTATTGAGTGCCTGGGTAGGCAAACTGCTATGCTGTCCTATGGGGAATTTCAGATGTGTTGTCTCTGTGTGTGTGTGTGTGTGTGTGTGTGTGTGTGGTGTTTTCTGGTTTTGATTGTTGATGTTTTCTTGATTTTTTTATTTGACAGGAGCATCTTTAGATATTTATTTATTTTATAATTCATACATACATATAGTAAAAAGTTCAGACAGTTCTAAAATATAGTGATGTGTAAATCTCCCCTCACCTGTGAGCCCCAGGCATTCAGCTCCCCTCCCTAGACGCAATTATTGTAGTCAGTTCAAAGCTTGTTTGTGCACACACAAATCTCTATGTATATCCTCTACACCCACCCAGAAGAGCATACTATACATGCCCTAGACTGTGTTATGTTTCTTTGAATGGCTACGATGTAATTTATTAATCCAGTTCCCTAATAATAGGCATTTGGGTAATTTTCATGTTTTTCTCAATGAGTAATTGTACAATTAAAATTCTTGGGGTTTTTTTTGGTTTTTGGTTTTTTATTAAGGCTCTCGCTCTGTTGCCCAGGCTGGAGTGCAGTGGCGCAATGTCAGCTCACTGCAACCTCCGCCTCCCATGTTCAAACAATTCTCGTGCCTCAGGCTCCCGAGTAGCTGTGATTACAGTCGCCCACCACCATGCCTGGTTAATTTTTTTGTATTTTTTAGTAGAGACAGGATTTCACCGTGTCGGCCAGGCTGGTCTCAAACTCCTGACCTCGAGTGATCCGCCTCTCTTGGCCTCCCAAAGTGTTGGGATTACAGGCTAACGTTAGCCACAGCGAAAATCCTTGTATTCATGCCTTTGCCCATGTTTGCAAGTATAACTGGGAGAAAAAATGCTAGAATTGCAGGGTCCAAAAAAAAGCACATTTTAATTTTAACAACTCTAACCCAGTTGCCTTCCAAAGAGGCTGTACACATGTTTCCCTGCCTCAAACAGTGGTGAGCATGCCTGCTCCCCTACAAACTCACCAGCTCGGAGTATTATCAGGCTTCTCATCTCTGCCAATCTGGTAAGTACAAAGGGCGTCTCTTGTAGTTTCGGTTGCATTTTTCTCATTATGAGATTGAGCAGCAGACAATCTCTTTAAAAGACTTATTTTGCTCTGGGTTTTAATCTTAAAATACTCTAAATCCTCTTAGAAGTACGAAGGGTCAGATCTTCAATCTGGATGGATTTACGTAATGGGTCTACGAAAGGGATAGAAAGTTAGTCGAAGCGAGGGGGTGAGGTGGGGGAATCATGCTAAGTCCAAGGCCTCCCCCTCGGGGGCCCCTAGCCCATCCCTGATCCCTCACCCTTTGCAGGGCATGTCCAGAGCTGCCACTGCCCTGTGCCTCCACCCCACAGCCCAGGACCACACCTTAACCTGGAAAGTCAGGCCTCTGGACCTCCTCAGGGCAGCTGAGGGATCAGATGGGCCGATGGGTGTTACTGTGGCCCGGAGCACTGGGTCTTGAGCATGTGGGTGGAACTTTCCCTCATCCCCTGACCACGTCTAACCACATGGCCTCTCCACTTTGATAGCGGCGAGAAGAGTAGCCTCTTGCTTTTGCGTGTTTTCCTAATCACAGCGTGCTTTCTTGTCTGCTATTTCATTTGACTTTTTTCAACCAGCCGCCGAGGTGGGGATTATTAGCACACCCTTTACAGATGAGGAAACTGAAGCCCAGAGAGCTTTGGCAACCTGCCCAAGGTCACACAGCCAGTGAAGGAAAGGGCTGAAATCAAACCAGGCCTGTCTGACTGCAAGGCAGGATCTTATGGCTGCCTCCCGTGGGTAGGTCCAGGACCCAGCTGGTCTCCGTCCTGCGGCTCAGGTGCGAGGAGAGCCTCCCTGGGCCACCTGGGGAAGTCTGACCAACGTGCCAGATCCTCACAGAACAAAGGTTTAAGGCCTGAGCCCTCCCCCTGGCCCGGGTCTTTCCATGTCCAGTGCATTCCTGAATGCTCCCAGTACTCTGGAAAATGGGGATTCATGCTGCCATTTTAACTGGAACCCCATCTGTTCTGACTTCAAATCTACTGCTCCTTCTCCATCCACCCACCCTCCCGGAACCATGCCCAGGAAATCGAGAGATTTTCCTAATAAACAAGTCAGTTACTACAATGCATGTGCTACGCAACCACTGCCCACTTTGCCTCTCCCCCCAGGAGAGAAGGGGACTCCTGAGAGGCCCCAGCAGCGTTATCTGGGCAGAGAAAGTGAGTTTGAAGACCTCACACTCCATCTGGACTTTATCAGCTCCTTTCCTGGGTAGGATTACAGTAAACGATTATCTACAGATCTGGAGCCAGCAAGGACTTTGAAGGCCCCAATTGCCAAGGGGGTGGTGAAATGGGGGAAGGGCTGGAGACACAGGAGATGAAAAAGCAGTGCAGGCATCTTATCTTCCTCCTGAAATCAAACAGGCTGGACCCGAGCAGGGAGGGAGAGGTACCCTGTCTGTGAGGCTGACAGTCTCTAGCCCTGGCTGGCCACAAAAGATAGAGAGAGAACCAGATGAAGGCCCTTCACTGTCTTCTCCTGATCCTCTCTCCCTCCTCCTGGGTTTCTTCTATTAATTCATTCATTCACTTCCATCTTTCAGCCTGTTAGTTACAATACCTGACATGCTCTGAGCTCTCCCGCCGAGCCAAGTGCTTAGCATCTATCCCCTCATGTGGTCTTCACCATGACCTTCTGGGAGAGGTGCCAGAGTTAGGCCCATTTTACAGATGAGGAAAATGAAGCCCCAGAGGCTAATAGGATGAGCCTGGGATCACACAGCTAGTAAATGGTAGGGTCTGGATTCTCTTAAACCTGCATACATTTATTCTTCCATTTCCCCCGTCTGCCTGCTTTCCTCTCATAATTCATTTATGTATTCAGTTTTTCATATTCCCATTACTTGTTCATTTTGAAGTTCCTTCTCTTCTTGCTTATGCATTTCTTCTGTCCCTTCCTCTCTTCCTCCTGTCTCTTCCTTCCTTCCATGACCCCATCCTGAGCCTACTGTGTGCCCTGTCACCCTGCCATCAGGACATGAGGCTCGTGACAGATGGCTGGTGGGGAGGGATATGTGAGACCACCTCCTCCAAGGTCAACCTCCTCAAATGAGGCTTTTGGGCTGTGCCTCCCTATGCCTGATTTGTCCCAGTGTTTGCCAAAAATTCTAGGCTTTGATAATCTCCTTTTGAAGATGTCTCAGCCAAGCAAGTCTTGAGACTCCATTGGTGGGGGAGTAAAAATGGCCTGGGGCAGCCACTTCTTGCAGTTTCCCCTAAGCAAGGCTCTTTCTGTCCTTGCTGTTCTGACATCCATTCCCTCAGCAAACATCATTAAGGACCTATTATGGGCAGCCCCTGGGGCCCACTCCCCTCCTCTAGCTGTCTCTGATTTCATACCTCCCTAGCTCTAGAAAATTCACTCCTAGAGGGCAGGGAATTGGCATCAAAAAACCCATTCACAGCCTTGGGCTCCTTTATTCATTCACCTTTTTTCCTAGCACCTAACACAGGGCCTGGCTAATAAATACAGGATCAAAAGGCAGTGAACCATCATTCTCCGTCACTCTCCAGGAGCTGGCCCACTCACCGTGCTAGACATCGTACTGGATATAGTAGTCCCGCATCGTTGTATCACTCTCATTTCTAGCTGGAGAAGTACCCCTCCTTTTCTAGGTGTGGTTATGGGGTCGCTATCACCCAAAGTGCTCCCCACTCACCTTGTAGTCTTGGGTGGGTATGTGATCTCAGCTAGAACAGTCGAGGTCTCTCTCCCTGGACTTGGAATTGTAAACCAAGTGATGCAGAGAAAGAAAAAACACAAGCCCTTGAGCCCATCACATCCCATCACCGATGAGGCTGTCCAGCAGTTCTGGCCCTCAGGAGCCCCAGAGAACTCCAGTTTCTCTCCTTTTCCAAGTGTGGCTTTCTGTCCACTCTATGGCTGCTCAACATCCCGCCAGTATGCCCTTCTCCCCTTAGTGAATGTCTGTTTCTGTGCTTGCAGGTGATAAATCCTAAATGGTGCCCCAGGACATGGTTTCCAAGGCCAGCTATTGGAGCCTGACCAGAAATGTTCATTCTGCCTCATCAGTGTCTTGGCTATTGCCTTTTTGGAACTGCTCCGACCTCTCCTCTTTCCATCCTGCAGCACCACCTCTCTCAGCACCAGGGAGCTCCTCCGGGAGCACTTCCTCCCATGTCTGTCTTCGCCATTAAGACTGGACACGCCAAGATGACCTTTCAACTTTGGGTCCAAAGGCCCTCAGTGGATGTAAAATAGGTACATGAGGCCTTGAACTGAACATTTTTTTCACTTCACCATACCCTGGATTTTCCCAGTTTAGGAGCATGTTTGTCTTGATAACGTTCGGAACAAAGTGAAAAAAATTGGACTTTGAAGAGATCTTCAGGTGAATTACACATTTAAGTCAGATTTTCCATGTCTTTGTCCCATGTTCAGTAATTCAAGCTGTTAGGAGCCCTCAACTTTGTACATATATTTCCTTCCTATCTCTGCATCTTCATACCTGGTACTTACTGTGGAATTTGAAATCTTTCTGTGGCTGTAAGCAAGAAAGGCAGGAAAAATACAAGAAGTTAAAGGGGATTGGATGGTTCAGATTTGGTTGATGAATGAGATGGTTTAGAGGCATGTCTTCTAAGAGATAATTTTCTATGTGCCAGGTACTATTTATGAGTCCCCACATTATCTTATTAACGCTCATAACAAGCCTTGGGGGTAAACAGATTATCATCGCCATTTCACAGATTAGGAAAGTGAGGTTTCAGGAGTCAATTGCTCAAGGGTCTCCTGCTAGTGAAGCAGTCATCTATCCAAACAGTCTGAATGGCCTGTGCACATGGGCACGTGCCACGGAAGTCAAGGGCAGGAAGGATGAGAGGAGGTGGGCAGAAAGCCAGCTGGGACGAATGAAGGACCTACTATGTGCAGGCCCAGGGTCAGACATTTTATTTTCTTGATTGCACTTCAGCCTCCCAGCAGCCCTGTTTTACAGATGAAGAAACTGAGGCTGGAGAAGGTTGCCCAGGGTCCTATGGAGAGAAAACTCAAGCTCTGGCTGTTCCACTACTCTGGGACACCACCCCCAGTGGGAACCCCACCTTTACAAGGATTCGAAGGTAAGTGAGGACTTATCTCCTGAAACAATTAGAGTACTTACTTTTTTGTTACATATTCCCACTAAAGGTTTGCAGCCCCACCCAGCTTGAGTGTCAGGAGAATGTCAACAAAATCTGGCTCAAGCCTCACAGAATCCACGAAAGACGCCAGCCCCTTCACGGTTGGAGAGTGATTCACAAATGTGTCTTTAAGGACTTTCCCAGGCCAGGCACGGTGGCTCACGCCTGTAATCCCAGCAAGCCGAGGCGGGAGGATCACCTGAGGTCAGGAGTTCGAGATCAGCCTGGCCAACATGGTGAAACTCCGTCTCTACTAAAAATACAAAAATTAGGCAGGCGTGGTGGCATGCACCTGTAATTCCAGCCACTTGCGAGGCTGAGGCAGGAGAACTGCTTGAACCCGGGAGGCGGAGGTTGCAGTGAGCTGAGATCATGCCACTGCACTCCAGCCTGGGCAACAAAGCAAGACTCTGTCTCAAAAAATAAATAAATAGAAACTTTTGCTCACTAATGGAAATGGAAGTGGCACCTGTCATAGGCAGAGACAAATTGTCAAAGTAAACAACTTTTAAGTCTCACTAGACACTCCTGCCCTGGCAGAATCTGGTCAAAAGCTAGGTCAGCAAATTTCAGAGGCAGTATTAAGGACAAAGTAGCAACAATCCAAACTTCCTTTTTAGGTACTCAGAAAGACTAACAGAACATTGAGAAGGGGTGTTAGTCACATCCCCAAACTGCAGGAGGCCAGAAGATAGTGAGGGGTCTTTCAAACAGTCTAAAAAACTGAGACTCCAATGTTGGAAAAGAGAAGGAAGGGAATGGGTTAAAGTGCCAGTTGCTCCCTCCTCAGATAGCAGGGCCCTGGACATCCCTAAGATGTTCCCTTCCTCTTTCATCCTTCCCTGATTCCAGCCTCCCCACCTTCCCCAGGCTGGCTTGCCTGATTTTGTGAGCTGTTCAGCCGGCTTAAAGTGTAATTCTGTATTTCTGATTCTATCTGTGTTCCAGGAGGCATTATCTCTATCTCTGTAATAGCTTCTCAAGCAAAAACATTTTACTGGGTAAAAGAGCAAGGAATAGGCATGACCTGGTGCTGATTTAAAGCAAGATTCCAGGCAAGCCCTAGAGCCCTCTCTAAGCAGCCTCCCTCCTTTCTGCTGTCTAAGGAAACAGCTCCTAATAGCCGTGGTATCATATTGTATCTCATATTTACACGGCACTCTGCACGCATTCACTTATTCAGCGGACATCCTTTGAGGGCCTATTATGTGCCAAGTCTTCTGGGTGCTGGCAATCAACAGTGAACAAAGTCCCGTGAGGTTCTTGCTCTACTTGGGAAAACAGACAATAAACTCTGAAACAAGTAAATAAACACGATCATGATGAGGCTACTGCAAACGCAATGTGGTAGCAGCGTGACGATGATGTGCCATGGGAGACAGGAGGCAACATCACAAAAGGTAGAGTGCCCCCGCCCTCCGAAGAGGTGGCAGGTGAGCAAGAAGGAGCCAGCCAATGGAAAGCTCTGAGAGCAGAGTCTCTAAAAAACAAAACAAAACCGAAAAACCAAAACAGGGCTCAAAGAAGATGTCTGCACTTCTGCCAGAGGGGGCAGAAAGAAGATAATGGTGCTCCAACCAGGGAGACTGTGGAGGCAGTACAGGTGACAGGAGGCGGGGAAACGAGAATTAGCCAGAAACACAGTAGGTTTGCCACGTCAATCAGACACTCAAGTGTGTTCTTGCTCTTCTCAACAACCCATCAAGTAAGGACGATCAGTGTTTCCCATTTTACAGACAGGAAAACTGAAGCTCGGGAAGGCTACCCAGGTACATAGGGGCAGTGGTGGGATGTGAATCTATGGTTTAGGATGCTGACGCCAGCGCTATCCCACCTGCCTCATGGTAGAGCAGTGTCCAGACACAGAGGTGGCAATGCAGCAGCTCAGGCGGCAGCTCCAGCACCCCATGTGTTTTGTCCATCCTACATGGGTTTGGAAAAACTCATTTGAGTTAGTGATCAACTCTGAAACATAACCCTTCACTCAAAAATCTGGCTATCCTCTGAAAATATTTGAAGACCTGGTCATAGTGGGACCATGATTTGAATGACAGCAATGGGCTAGAGCAGTATCTCTGCCCACCTTGAGAGAGGAATGGGCACTCTGTTTTTCCACAGCCCCCACCTCTCCCGATTGCTTGCCCCAGGCCCCTTCACTCCTGTCCATTGCATTCATGGCCTCCCTGTGCATTCGGCTTTGAGACCCCAGCTCTCTAGTGATGAAATATGTGGGAAGATCCACAAAGCCCAGCAAACGAGGAGTGACCAGAGGAATTGAGTTACAGTTCCTCCCTAGACCACTTTCCTGCCTTTCTGATGTAATCACTTTGCGTAAACAGTAGGAAATGTTCAGAAGAGCTGCTACAAGGCCGTGATTAAGAGGTCAGGCCTGGTTCTTAATTCTAGCTTCAGCAAGTCCTATCTGTGGGACTTGGGCAAGTTCTAAAACCTGTTTCTTTATCTGTAAAGCACAAATAATAATAATGCCTACTTTACAAGCAGGATTAGGGGAAACAGTAATTTAGGTAACGTGCTCGGAACGATGCTAGTTTCATGGTGAGCATCCAATAGATGGAGCCGTAGTTGTCTTTCTCATCTTAGAAAGCAGCTGATTCTCCCATGTCATGACAGTGTTTGTGCAATTCCTCTGGAATTCTCTCCTTTCTTCCTTAGGAGAGCATTTTCTCAATGTTCCTCTTTATCTTTCTCCAAATACAAAGACAAATCTAAGAGGAAAAAAAAAATCTTCAAACTGGGTCGCAGATACTCAGCTTCTTGTCAATTCTCATTAGGGTTTAAAAGCTCAGTCTCCTGCATATGCCCAAATATAAAGCAATGCCTTCCATTCCTAATTCAAAGAACGAAAAAAAAAAAAAAACGTGGTTGGATGTGGTTGAATATATAAACTTTTTGGGATGGCAATAAACTAGGCAAAGTCCTGCTTATTCAATTTATTAGCTCAGTTGTGCAACGTAGAAGTAAACAGAAAATTACTTAGAATTTTACAATAATATTCATTTAGAAACCTCACTTTTCTCTGTATACGTGTTGCATGAAACAGCTTTACTCCATTTTTTGCCACACATAAGGAGGCTGAGGAGGGAAGATTGCATGAGGCCAGGAATTCAAGGCTGCAGTGAGATATGAGTGCACCACAACACTTCAGCCTGGGCGACAGAGTGACACTTCATCTCTAAAAAATAAAATAAAATCATAAAAAAAATTTGGGGAAACTTTTTAAAGTGTCTGCTCCACAGACCCCCGTTTTGCATTGTGCAGTTTCATTTTTCAGACCTTTCTCCTGTCTTCCATTTGACTGCCCTGAGATCCAGCACTTTTTGCTTCCACATCTGAGGCTGTCGCTGGAAACAAGGTCTCCATCCATTTGCATGACATGAGCACAGTCGGGATTTGTATTCATTCTGTGGGTGTGTGTATATTCGTGCTCTCCACAAAAGAACCACTCAGCATTGCTTTTTCAAGCCGAGCTTTAAAAGGCTTATTTGCCATGACATCCAGCACTTGTAATTTGAGGTCATACCCCGAGGAAGAATTGCTAAATCTGTGTAAAATGTTTCTGACTCCTTTCCTTACAGATTCTGTCAGATTATCTCTTTAAGAATTCTAAGCCCATGTTGTTTGAGGTGGTTTTAGGCTAACGTACATTCCCCAAACATTTCTTTGCCGTTCAAAATAAAGCAATTGAGAGAGTTCTCCGTAAAAACGAGGCACTTTGCAAGAGCTCAGAACAAAAGACAACTCCCTCTTTTCTAGGGGGTAATTTTGAGAATAGAAAACAGAGTGTTCTGTGTAAGCCTGTACAATCAAGAGAGCCATTTGCTGAAGGCCTGTGTGTGCGAGTGGTTCTCATGTGCTCTCCACCTCCTCCTCATCCTCCCAGGGGATAAAATGAGGCCCAACAAGTGCAAGAGATGGACCACGTCAGCTTGTGAGAGAACAGGGATGGAACCCAAGTCTGCTGGGCTCAGCCTACTCCCTCCCTGCTGCCGAGTTGACCTATTCTACTTCCGTTAAGCCAACTGCCGGGCTCTGATTATACGAAATCAGGTAAGCCAGGACCCTGTGTTGAAGGATCTCCCAGGCCCGCTGGGGTGAGAGTGCAGCAGCAAGGATGGAAGTGCACAGATGCAAGGGTGGCCAGGCCTATGGGGATACAGGCAAGCGAGGCTGAGTGTTGGGGAAGTAGGAAGGAGAGGCTGTTTAAGCAAGTTCTGAAGGACAAAGCCATGTCTGCAGCAAAGATCTAAGTCTGGAAGAGCAGAGGGTGTTTGGGAAGCTGTGGAAAGCACAGGGCACGGTAGTAAGAGATCATCAGTGACCCACCAGGCGGCCCCTGCTCAGGAGTCTGGATACCTACACGAGAGTCTCTGGTTGGACACGCGGAAGGGTTCGGACACTTCATTTCATGCCATTTTTCCAGCTGCAACTCCCAGACCCAGCCTCTCGCTCCCTCATGGCTGGATGTAACGCCGTGTCTTGTCCATCTCCCCAGCTTCTTCCAAATCAGGCACAAACTTTCTGAAGAGCTCCAGCAAGCAGAGGCGAAGGCTGTACTCATATTTGTTTGTGTGTAGAAGTGAGTCCCTGTCCCCCACCCCAACACCAGCATCAGGTCTTATACACACACACACACTGAGAGAGAGCTAACCAAAAGGACACGTAAGTAAGCAGACAGACAGACAGACGCAAACCCACAGACACAATCACACACGCACAGACATGCACGTAATAAGCAGATGACCATAAGATGCTGAGAGGAAGACTCAACAGACCCAGACACAAAAACACACCCACATTTATGCAGAAGCACACAGGTAGGCTCTCTCTCACTCCCTCTCTCTCTCTCTCACGCACACACACTCACACTCACTTACAAAATATACGATGGAAACTGGACCAAAGAATCCTCCCGACTTCTCCACCTAGCCCTTTCCATGACGCTCTTCCACCTCACCCTAGCCTTTCTTCTTCCCACAGAAAATTTCCCTTGCCATCCTCAAAACTGACTCTTCACGCCTTTCTGGGAATGAAGGTGTGGGTACCCTATATGCCTCTGGGAGACGAGGGGTCATTCTCAACTGGGACACCCCAGGTGGAGCTGAAGTGGGACGGAAAGGGTGGGTTTCCCACAGAAATACAGCCTGACCCCCAGATCTGGAGAATCTGGACTTTGCCCTCCTGGAGTGGGGTGGGCAGCATTAGACGCTCTCCAAGGGCTCCCAAGCTTGAGTCGTTTCTGGAGCCAAACCTTCACACTGATCCCAGGGGCCGTGGCTGAAAGACAAGCTGGCCACAGGCAAGCTGGTCAACCTGATAATTGGTCAAAATGATGATTGGTTGGAAATGAATATCCTCGTTTCCTATTTGTCAACTACCACTAATTTTATTTTATTTTATTTATTTATTTATTGAGACAGAGTCTCGCTCTGTTGCCAAGGTTGGAGTGCAGTAGTGGAATCTTGGCTCACTGCAATCTCTGCCTCCCGGGTTCAAGCGATTCTCCTGCCTCAGCCTCCTGAGTAGCTGGGATTACAGGCGTGCACCACCATGCCCAGTTAATTTTTGTATTATTAGTAGAGATGGAGTTTCACTATGTTGACCAGGCTGGTCTGAAACTCCTGACCTCAGGTGATCCACCCACCTCGGCCTCCCAAAATGTTGGGATTACAGGCATGAGCCACCATGCCTGGCCAACTATCACTCATTTCGACGCATCAGTGGGTGGTATGGCAAGTGCTTGGAATTCTTTAAGAATCTCAGCCATGTTTCACGGGTTGTTTCCTCTTTGGGAGGTTAAAGTTGTTTATTTCTTTTTCTTTTTTTTTTTTTTTTTTTGAGACGGAGTCTCACTCTGTCACCCAGGCTGGAGTGCAGTGGCGCGATCTCAGCTCACTGCAAGCTCTGCCTCCCGGATTCACGCCATTCTCCTGCCTCAGCCTCCGGAGTAGCTGGGACTACAGGCGCCCGCCACCACGCCTGGCTAATTTTTTGTATTTTCAGTACAGATGGGGTTTCACCATGGTCTCCATCTCCTGACCTTGTGATCTGCCCACCTTGGCCTCCCAAAGTGCTGGGATTACAGGCGTGAGCCACCGTGCCCGGCCAAAGTTGTTTATTTCTAACCTATTTTCAGGAGAGTATTCCTACTTAACTATTTGTAGCCGATATGAAGGACATACTTCATTCACTTATTTTATTCATTCATTCAACAAATGCTTACTGAAAGTCCAGTGATGGGTGTCCAAGTCCCGGATGGACAAACAGGTGTGAACAAAGCAGACAAAGTCTATCTCCTTGGGAAGCTCACATTTTGGTGAGAGAAAGAGAGCATCAAATAGATATATAAATATTTAATATCATGTAGTAAATGCCATGAAGAGAGGCAAAGAGATAGAGGGAGAAGGGGTATGACCTCAGAGACGGCAATCAAGGAAGGCCTAGATTAGGGGAGGGGAAATTGAGCAGATGCTTTCATGCACTGCTGGGATGCTCCTCACAGGGGACGAGACATGCAAAGACCCTGAGGTAGAGCAGCCTTGGTGTGTTGGGGAGCAGTGAGGAGATCAGAGCGGGTGGTCCACAGGGAACAAGGGAGAACCAAGGCAGGACGTGAGCCTGAGGAAGCAGCCAGGGCCTGAGCACAGGGCCTTGCAGACCACAGTCTCAAACATGATGGAAAGCCGTTGGAGGATTGCAAACCAGCACGATCCCATTCAAATTCTAAAAGGAACAGCTCTGGTCGTTGTGTGAAGAATAGCCTGGGATGGGAAGTGGGCTGGGAGTGGAAGGACAGCGATCGCTTAGAAATATATCACAGGCCTCCAAGTAAAAGTGATGAGAGAACCCCCTAATGTCCACCCAGAAGCATTCACCAAAACAACCTGCAGGCCAAAGAAGAGACAAAGTGAATGTCCAATGACAAAGGCTTGTTAGAACACATCCAGTGTTGGCCGGGCACGGTGGCTCACGCCCGCAATCCCAACACTTTGGGAGGCCGAGGCAGGTGGATCACCTGAGGTCAGAAGTTCGAGACCAGCTTGGCCAACATGGTGAAACCTCATCTCTGTTAAAAATACAAAATTAGTCTGGTGTGGTGGTGTGCACCTGTAATCCCAGCTGCTCAGAAGGCTGAGGCAGGAGAATCACTTGAACCCGGGAGGCGGAGGTTGTGGTAAGCCGAGATCGCAGCACTGCACACCAGCCTGGGCAAAAAGAGTGAAACTCTGTCTAAAAAAAAAAAAAGAAAGAAAAAAAGAAAAAAAGAAAAAAAAAAAGGACACATCCAATGTCCACAAGAGAAGTATCATTGATCACTGCTTACTGAGGGCCTGTTATATGCCTGGGACTATGCAAGAAATTTTAAAGAAAACATCTCACTTAACTTTTACAATCACCATTCAAGGTAGATATAATTATTCCCACTTCACAGACTGGGGAACTTTAATTTTTTTATCCCTGTTTGAAAACATTTTAAAATATCAAAAAGGCAGAAAAAGTAGAATTGGATTGAAACAAATGAGATATTTTAATGTTAAAAAAATTAATCAAAAGACTAAATTTTTTTAGAGACAAGGTCTCACTATGTTGCCCAGGCTGGTCTTGAACTCCTGGGCTCAAGCGATTCTTCCACCTCGGCCTCCCAAAGCTCTGGGATTACAGGCGTGAGCCACCACACCCAGCCTGAAAAAAATTTTGAGCTTTGTCTTTTAGTCTATTTCCTAAGGCAAATGTAATGCACTCTCATCTCAGAAATAGTAAAATAGAAAGAAAGCGAGGTCAGGAGATGGAGACCACGGTGAAACCCCATCTCTACTAAAAATACAAAAAATTAGCCGGGCGTGGTGGCGGGCGCCTGTAGTCCCAGCTACTCGGAGAGGCTGAGGCAGGAGAATGGCGTGAACCCGGGAGGCGGAGCTTGCAGTGAGCCGAGATTGCGCCACTGCACTCCAGCCTGGGCAACAGAGCGAGACTCCGTCTCAAAAAAAAAAAAAAAAGAAAGAAAGAAGGAAACCAAAATAAGCAAAGGGAGCCCCCACAGTCCCACCCCATTATCCACCCACTCGCAGTCCTTTGATGTGGATGTTGCCGTGTGTGCTTTTTTTTTTTTTTTTCTGGTGAGACAGAGATTTACTGTTGTTGCCCAGGCTGGAGTGCAACGGCACGATCTCGGCTCACTGCATCCTCCGCCTCCCAGGTGCAAGCGATTCTCCTGCCTCAGCCTCCAGCGTGGCTGGGATTACAGGCATGTGCCACCACGCCCGGCTAATTTTGTATTTTTAGTAGAGACGGGGTTTCGCCATGTTGCCCAGGCTGATCTCAAACTCCTGACCTCAAGTGATCCACCCGCCTCAGCCTCCCAGAGTGCTGGGATTACAGGAGTGAGCCACTGTGCCTGGCCAGGATGTTGCCGTGCCCTTTTATTGCAGACTCAGTGTTTTTCAAAAATGAGCTCATGCTGGCCAGGTGTGGTGGCTCATGCCTGTAATTCCAGCACTTTGGGAGGCCAAGGTGGGTGGATCCCAAGGTCAGGAGTTCGAGACCAGCCTGGCCAACGTGGTGAAACCCCATCTCTACTAAAAATACAAAATTAGCAGGGCGTGGTGGCACAGCCTGTAATCCCAGCTCACAGGAGGCTGAGGCAGGAGAATCGCTTTAACCTGGGAGGCGGAGGTTGCAGTGAGCTGAGATCACACCACTGCACTCCAGCCTGGGCAACAAGGCAAGACTCTATCTCAAAAAAATAAAAATAAAAAATTTGAAAAGTGAGCTCGTGTTATATATACTATTCTGTGAGATTCCATAATTCACTTAAATCGCCTTAGTAGGAGAGATTGTCTCAAGCATTTTCTTTTCTTGGCCATTTAAGTTGTTTTCTTACTAATGAACAGTTATTGTGTCCTAAGTTTTCCCATTACAATGAAGAGCAAGAAAAAATTATTGAAAATAAATTCAGGCCGGGCGCTGTGGCTCACACCTGTAATCCCAGCATTTTGGGAGGCCAAGGTGAACGTATCACGAGGTCAGGAGATCAAGACCATCCTGGCTAACAGAGTGAAACCTCATCTCTACTAAAAATACAAAAAATTAGCCAGGCGTGGTGGTGGGCGCCTGTAGTCCCAGCTACTCGGGAGGCTGAGGCAGGAGAATGGCGTGAACCTGGGAGGCAGAGCTTGCGGTGAGCCGATATTGCACCACAGCACTCCAGCCTGGGCGGCAGAGCGAGACTCTGTCTAAAAAAAATAAATAAATAAATTCAAAATACAACTGAAAGACAATAGAAAATCTTTGGGAAAAATACAGAAATGCTTTGCACAGAGGAAGACAAATTTGCAGTGTTTCAAATGCTTACTACTGGGGATATCGCTTTTCAATGGTATTTTTGTTTTGGCTAAGTTGTTCTTAGTTTTCTTCCAAATTGCATGTTTGTTCGCATTCACTTTGGTCAAGTAGTTTTTCTGGCTAACTCACATAAGCATTAATTAAAAATGGCCAGTATTTAGTTAGCTTTGAATATGTGTGCACTAGCCCTAGTACAAACCTTATTTTAATGAATCCTCCCAGTAATAGCTGAGCAAGGTCCTGGTGGCCTTTCCCATCTGATGGAAATGGACTCAGAGAGTCAGGGGGAAGAGACCATAACCCAAAGTCACCTGGCTGGGAAGTGGCAGAGGCTTGAGTTTGAGCCCAGACCATCCTGGATGCCTGCATCTGGGTCCTCGCCACTGTCCCTGGCCTCTCCCTCTCCTGCGAAACTTAATTGCTAGTAAGGGAAAGCTAATAACAGGCTTATAATAAAATCTTTACTGATTCTAAAACCTTTTTCTTCTTCGGCTATAAGAGATATCCAGAAGTGTAACTTCAGTTTCTGAATTTAGCAACTAATTTGTCTATATTAGAAAGGTCTTATAGGAGAAGCCAGCGGGACTGGGTGCACGGGTGGGGATCAGAAGCCAGTTGTCGTGAGAGGTTTTCTCCCTCTAGGGAGAGTCTTCAAGCAATCACTGTATCAACAGACACAGATGTTTCCCTTTCTTCATATAATGAAAATCAGGGATCCAAACTTATTCGAAGAGCCAAAGAGGCCCATTCGTACCTATTGGAATGGCAGGTTTTGCAGCAATTGTTACATGTGGATTATACAAATTGAAGAGCAGGGGAAATACTAAAATGTCCCTTCGTCCGATCCTCATGCGTGTGGCAGCCCAAGGCTGTGTTGCAGGAGCAATGACTGTTGTTATGGGCTATTCCACGTATCAGGAATTCTGGGCAAAACCTAAGCCTTAGAAGAAGAGATGCTATCTTGGTCTTGGAGGAGGAGCTTGCTTTAGTTAGACGTCTCATTACTGAAGTTACATATTGCTGTTGAAAATAAACTAATTTGTATGAGTTTAGATGGTAACACAGCATTTGAATATTGGCTTCCTTTCTTGCAAGCTTGATTTGCCTGGTGACCGAATTACTAATGATTAGTTTACTGATTAGGTCCTTCAAGGAAGTTAACTTAAAAGAAACATGTCATCTAAATGCACTTATGGTGTTGAAATGTCCACCTTGTTAAATTGTGAAGATGAATTTCATTCTAAAGAAGATAGCAAGCCAGCCCTGTAGTACTCCCAGTTTGCTGCAGAATCTCACATATTTTGGATGTTACATAAGAGTCCCACTTGCCCCAGTTAATTACACTTTTTTCTGCCTGTTTTGTGGACTGGCTGGCTCTTTTAGAACTCGTCCAAAAAGTGCATGGAATATAACTTGTAAATCTTCCCATGACAGACAACGCATATGTGTGTGTTTAAACCAAACCTAGAAAGCTTACAATAGAGCTGCATAATAGCAGTATTTATTAAAGAATCACAATTGTAAACATGAGAATAACTTATGGATCCTAGGTTAGTTCTTTGGTAATTGCGAACTATATTTTCGCTGCTGTTATATTAGAATAATTTTTAAATGTCATCTTGAAATAGAAGTATGTATTTTAAGCACTCATGCAAAGGTAAATGAACACTTTTTAAATGTGTGCATTGCTTATTTTTTCCATAAAAATTGTAAACATTAAACTGAACACCTATAATGGATTTTATTAATGACTTATGAGCAAGCTGGTTTGGTCAGATAGTATACCCAAACTTTTATATACTACAGAATGCTGCTTCACTTGTGAAATTCTCTTGTCTAACCTGAATTTACATTCCATGGTGATAACATGGTATATTGTTATTAAAGTAAATGACCGGCCAGGTGTGGCGGCTCATGCCTGTAATCCCAGAACTTTGGGAGGCCAAAGTGGGTGGATCACCTGAGGTCAGGAGTTCGAGGCCAGCCTGGCCAACATGTTGAAACCCCCGTCTCTACTGAAAATACAAAAATTAGCCGGGCATGGTGGCGGGTGCCTGTAGTCCCAGCTACTCGGGAGGCAGGGGCAGGAGAATTGCTTGAACCCAGGAGGTGGAGGTGGCAGTGAGCCACGATCATGCCACTGCACTCCGACCTGGGCGATAGAGCGAGACTCCGTCTCAAAAAAAAAAAAAAAAAAAAAAAAGTAAATGACCATATCAAAAAAAAAAAAAAGGTCTTTATAGTAATGCTGTGGTGCTATATAGAGTATGTTTTCATTTATGTGCATTTAGTCTTGGTTTATAATGTGAACTGTCATGGGAAATAATAAAAAATTAAGTATTAATAAAAGGAGCAAGCAGGGAAAAAAGAACCCTCAAGGACTGCTTTGAGTGCACCAGAACCATTCATTGCCCCCCAGGAAAATGAGCTCAGATGTACACTGGAAATCTGGGAAGACCAGCAGCCTGGCAGGATGCACCCCTAGATAGGGAGTACACCACAGAGGCCAGGCAGGGCCATGGAGTGCAACCTGTGCTGGGCCGGGAGCCAGGACACCCGAGCTCCAGCCCCGACGCAGGTCATTTCACGTGGGTTTTATCGAGTTTCTTGCTCACTTGTTTCTTGGTTTATTGCACAAGCATGTGTTGGGTGCAGCCTCTGGATCCAGTTCTACGTTGGGCAGGGGGAATGCTGAGATGCCAGGGGCACCCCACGTGGCCCTGCCCACAAGGAGCCTGAGGTCTAGAACAGGGACAAGCTGCAAACAATGACTGCAGTATGACGTGCTTGCTGGACACTGAGATTTATCCCTGCGGATACTGGAGTTTCATGAGAATTGTGTAATTTATCATTTCGTTTGATGAGAATAAAAACAATCTTTTAAATGTCATAAAGAAAAAAAGTCTTCTCTCTAGGAACTGTGAGGTCATCCATGAGAGGGTGACGGTCTCTGCAAGGTTAGGGGCAAGGGAGCTGGGCATCACGGAGAATTTCTCCACAGCAGTGACCAGAGCTTTTGAGCTGGGTCAGGCTGTGTGAATTGGAACTCAGTGACTGGAGTGATAGGGAGAGAGGAACGGCAGGCCGAGCAGAGGGCACAGCGGGTGCAATGGCAGAGGGCAGCAGGCTGTGTACCATATAGCTATGGTGAATGCAGCTCAAGGATCCCTGTCCGAAACAGGTGGAGGGCAGTGGGTATGGTCACCGTGCAGAACGTGGGTCAATGGGCTGAGGGCTCACTCCAGCCCACAGTGGGTAGGGCCAAGCTTTGCTCTGGCCCCTCTGTGCACCTCAATTTCATCATCTGAAAAATGGAGGAGAAGGTCAAGGGCCAGGAAGGTCCTAGGGAGTGTTTGTCTGGCTCCTGCATTGCTTCTGGGAAGGCGAATCTACTCCTCTCTCTGACTTTCCCCAGTGCAGGTGGTCCAAAGCTGAGGGCAGTGGCTACTTAAAAGCCAGTTAGGACAACCAGAGGGTTGCTGGTTACACCACCTGGCACACAGCTGGCACTGATTAAATGTCCTCTCCCTCCTCCTTTGAGGGCTTTTCAGTTGGGTTACCACGTCTGAGCTAGATATATTAGGAAGCAATTGCTCCAGAATATCTTCAAAAGATGGCCCGACCTTGGCCCATCCATGATGGGTGGTGCCACATTAGGGCCACACAGGCGAGGCCAGGACAAGAAGCCACGCCTGGGCTCACATAGAAAGAGGAGGATCAGCTGGGCGGCCCTGCCACCCTCCTGTCTGTACAGCCCAGCTGGGCTTTCTCACTTTTGTTTGTCCTCTGCAGGATGCAGAGGAATCCTGACTGACTGGCTACTCGTGGTTTTTTTTTTTGCTGGAACAGACTGTTCTGAGGTTTCACAACACCTCTGCCTCAACCAGCCACTCTGCCCCTAAATCTTGCACCTTGCAAAGGTATCTAGCTACAGGCCCCTGCTCTGAGTCCTGAACGTGCCTGAAGAATGCTTGTTAGGGCATTCTGAATTAACTCAATCATCTTGTCGATGTGGGCCAGAATGCCCGGGCACAGATGAAGCTACCAGCCTGACATCCCACTCTCCAGGAAAGCTGGATTTGGGCTGCACATATGCCACAGCCCAAGTCTCTAAGAGTCAATGCCTAGGGTTCTCCATTTTGTTGCCAAACATTTAAAACTGCACCTTGGCTGACATAGACCTGTTTCTCCTACATTAATTTTCTTCTCATGATGGCTGAAGGCTCAGAAAATTCTAGCTTTGCACATGGAAGCCATTTCCCTACATCTCCACTGATGCATCCACTCATTTCTCCAATGTAGATTTATTGAGCACTTACTACATGCCAAGAAGTGAGAGTAGTCTGCAGCTGGAAGAAGAAATGGTGCCTGTGCTGGAATAGCAACCCCTAAAGCCCCTGAAACCTGTCACCTCTATAATTCAGGTGTTGTGGGGCAATTATACGAGGTAAGGGCTGGGCAAGGTGGCTCATGCCCATAATCCCAACACTTTGGGATGCCAAGGTGTGTGGATCACCTGAGGTCAGGAATTCAAGACCCCGTCTCTACTAAAAATATGGTGAAACCCCATCTCTACTAAAAATACAAAAAAATCAGCCCAGCATGGTGGTGTGTGCCTGCAATCCCAGCTATTCAGGAGGCTGAGGCAGGAGAATCGCTTGAACCTGGGGGGCGGAGGTTGCAGTGGGCCGAGAACTAAATGTACGAGAAGTGTATAGAATGGTGCTGCACAGAGCACTGGCTGAACACACAATATCTAGTTACACAAACCAAACAGCCTGCAATTAAATTCCACCAGAAGGCCGGGTGCACCACTGCCCTCCAGCCTGGGTCACAGAGTGAGACTCTGTCTCAAAAAAAAAAAAAAAAAAAAAAAAACAAAGGTAAGACCTGAGGATCTGTACCCAAAGAGATCCGGGTTTGAATCCTGCTCCCAACATTCCCTGCTCTGTGAAGATATCCATTCCCCCTCTGAGCTTCAGTTCTTCTCTTAACAGGAAAAATGATCCTGTAATCCCAGTTACTCGGGAGGCTGAGGCACGAGAATCACTTGAGCCCAGGGGGCGGAGTGAGCAGAATAACCCTCAGAGGGCTGTTGCGAGGTCCATTGAGACAAGATGCATAAAGACATCAGTGTAAGGAATTCCCATAGGAAGGGCCCTACTCCCACGGCTGCTGCCACACTGTGGTTGATGTTTCATTTTGTCCACTGCATGATCTTGACCACTTCACACTTCCATTTCCTGAACTCTAAAATGGTGATAATAAGATCTACGTAACAAGCTTTACACAGAATATTTAAGAAGAGAATGTTTGTAACATTAAACGGTAAACATATGGCACAGCATACATCTTTTTTTTTTTTTTTTGAGACAGTCTCACTCTCTCACCCAGGCCGGAGTGCAGTGGCACAATCTCCACTCATTCCGCCTCCTGGATTCAAGTGATTCCGAGCACGCCACCACACCCGGCTAATTTTTGTATTTTTAGTAGAGACAGGGGTTTCGCTGTGTTGGCCAGACTGGTCTCGAACTCCTGACCTCAAGTGATCCGCTCATCTCGGCCTCCCAAAGTGTTGAGATTACAGGCATAAGCCACCACTCCCAGCCAGCATACATCTTATTATAAGAAAACAAAATGAGTCCATGCTCCTTTTGACTATGATAAGGTAGAACACTTTTGCTACTCTGCTTTCTATAAATATTCCAAAGAAAAACACCTGTGGCTACTGTAATGCCAAGTACCACGCTCTGTGCACTCACATCTTGTGTTATTTAATGTGCTTTGGGAAGTGGTCATGATCTCTGCTCTGCAGATGATAAAACAGTGGCTCAGAGAGGTTCCAGAGCTTGCCCAGGGTTACACACTAACAAGCTGGGATTGGACCCAAATCCATTTAACTCAAAAGGCCTTGCACTTGCCACTGTAGGTTCCTGACAGCCCACAGGTGGTGTGCATGTGAGTCTTCAAGACGCTATTCACTCAGGGAACGTAGCAGCCACAATATATAGAGTAGCCCTGCCAGCTCTGATTTTCATTACCACTCATGGTTCAAGCAGTGAAGCACTTGCCCCTCCGAGTTCCATCCCCATCAAGGGGTCCCTCTCAAAATCTTTACAATTAGGCAGCTGCCCTTCACTTTCCTTCTGGGGTAGTGTGTTCACATTTAGCAAATAGACATGCAGGATGCCTAGTTAAGTTTGAATTTCAAATTTAAAAAAATACATTTTCAGTATTAGGATGGATTATCTAGGGGAAAACAGTATTTGATTTTCTTAAATCTGATAACCCTCCTTTCAGCTGACCACCAAGTTTGGCTGGGGGCAGAGCATCGGTCAAGCTTGGATAAGAAGAGGGGCAGAATGAACCAGGCAGACTCTGCAAATCTTTATTCAAGGCTGTCAGAAGTTTAACCTTCACTGTTAATCCCCTCCTTATCCCAGCTCTGAGGGCCAATTCAGGGTTCACACCTGCTTCCCAGAGAAAATGCAAGTGGATCAGTCAGCTTGAGAGAAGTTAACCTTTTCTCTTCTCCCTTCCTTGTGAGAGGAGTAATAAATCCAGGAATTGCTAGGCACTTTCCAACACTTCTTTCCCAAGAGCACAGACCAGACAAGAATTGGAGTCTAGAAATTAAAGATGGAGCTTCATCAAGGAGAGGACCAGAAAGGCCAGTTCAAAGGGAACAGCATGTGCAAAACCTCAGAACTTTGCAAGGAGGTGTTGTGTGCAGAAAAATGGAGAGATTTACCGGGCACAGTGGCTCACGCCTGTAATCCCAACACTTTGGGAGGCCGAGGTGGGTGGATCACCTAAGATCGGGAGTTCGAGACCAGCCTGACCAACATGGAGAAACCCCGTCTCTACTGAAAATACAAAATTAGCTGGGCATGGTGGCACATGCCTGTAATCTCAGCTATTCAGGAGGCTGAGGCAGGAGAATTGCTTTAACCTGGGAGGCAGAGGTTGCAGTGAGCCGAGATCACGCCATTGCACTCCAGCCTGGGCAAGAAGAGTGAAACTCTGTCTCAAAAAAAAAAAAAAGAAAAAGAAAAAGAAAAATGGAGAGATTCATGTGTAACTGAGGCCTCAGATATTCCGGGGAGTGACTGGGAAGAGAGAGGCAAGCAGGTCCCAAAACGTAGGAGGCTGTGGATGTTGGTTACTGATTTTGGATTCTATCCCAAAGACAATGAGGAGTCATTGAAAGATTTTGACCAGGGGACTTACCTGACTGATGATTTAATTTTGCTTTTATTTGATTACTAGGGAGGTTGGACTGTTTTTCCATGTTTGCTGTTTGTATTTCTTGTTTTATATATTTTTGTTTGTAATAACTTTGAACATAGAAGGGTTTTAATCTCTTCCAATTTTTATAATGTTCCTCATTTCCCTTTTTAAAGATTTTATGATTTTTAAAGTAAAAACCAATTTGAATTTTATACAAATATGTTGTTATATTTTTAAGTGTAGATTCTTTCAGTATTTTTGTCTTAAGAAAGTAACTTTCTCTTCTGAGGAGAGATTCCAGATGGATAGTAGAGTTAAATTTAAAAAAAAAAAAAATGCGGCTGGGTGCGGTGGCTCACGCCTGTAATCCCAGCACTTTGGGAGGCTGAGGTGGGTGGATTAGGAGGTCAGGAAATTGAGACCATACTGGTTAACATGGTGAAACCCTGTCTCTACTAAAAATACAAAAAATTAGCCGGGCGTGGTGGCAGCTGCCTGTAGTCCCAGCTACTCAGCAGGCTGAGGCCGGAGAATGGCATGAATCCAGGAGACGGAGCTTGCATTGAGCCGAGATCATGCCACTGCACTCCAGCCTGGGTGACAGAGTGGGAATACATCTCAAAAAAAAAAAAAGCATAGGTATTTTTCTTCTAGTTTTTTTCAAAAAGCTTATATGTACATTGTTTGTTAGGTTTAACCGTATAATCCATCTGGAATTTATTTTGAAGTATGGTATGAAGTGATGATCTGTCTTTTTTTCTCAAATACTCAGTTTCCCCAATGCCTTTTATTTATTAAATTCATGTCTTACCCACTGTTCGGTGGTACTTCCTTATCATAAGTGGGTTTCAAATGCCCAGGAATTGGTTTCAGAAGGTCTATTCTATTCCAATAACCAATTTGTCCATTCCTGTTCAAATTCTATATCATTTTCATTACTGTAACTTACTAATGCATATATAACATCTGATAAGAATGCTCACTCACTTCTTTTACAAAATCGTCTTTTACTATTGTTCCAAGTAAACTTAGAATCCATTTGTTGCATTCTAAGAAAAATTCTATTGTGATTTGGACAGAATTAGTTTGAAAGAATTGCCATGATATGTCACTCAAATACATTATTTCTAAATGACCTTTTTTTTTTTGAGACGGAGTCTCACTCTGTCGCCCAGGCTGGGTGCAGTGGTGCAGTCTCAGCTCACTGCAAGCTCCGCCTCCCGGGTTCACGCCATTCTCCTGCCTCAGCCTCCCGAGTAGCTGGGACTACAGGGGCCCGCCACCACGCCCAGATAATTTTTTTTGTATTTTTAATAGAGACGGGGTTTCACTGTGTTAGCCAGGATTGTCTCGATCTCTTGACCTCGTGATCTGCCCGCCTCGGCCTCCCAAAGTTCTGGGATTACAGGTGTGAGCCACCACGCCCGGCCTCAGATATTATTTCTAATACTCACAAAACTCCATGAAGTTGGTATAATTATCTCCATCTTACAAATGAGTAAACTGAGGCTCCGAGAACTCACCAGCCTGCCTAAAGCCACACATTTGGATATGTCTGAGATGCAAGCCCACTACTTTGTTCTTGCAGTTCAAATGCTTCACTCAGCAGAAAGCTCAGTAAATTCAAAAAATAAAGACATTTTGGGATACTTACGTTTAGCAAACAAGTATTAAGTACCTGTTATGGCCACGTGCAGTGGTTCATGCCTGTAATCCCAGTACTTTGGGAGGCCGAGGCAGGCGGATCACTTGAGACCAGGAGTTCAAGACCAGCCTGGGTAACATGGCAAAACTCCATCTCTACTAAAAATACAAAAATTAGCTGGGTCTGGGGGTACACACCTGTTGTCTCAGCTACTCAGGAGGCTGAGGCACGAGAATCACTTGAACCCAGGAGGTGTAGGTTGCAGCAAGCAGAGATCACACCACTGCACTCCAGCCTGGGCGACAGAGCAAGACTCTGTCTCAAAAAAAAAAAAAAAAAAAATATTAAGTACCTGTTATGTGCCAGATACTGGGGATAAAAACGAGTAAGACACAATCTCTGCCATGAAGGTACTTGCAGTATTGGAGAGACAGCAGGAGAAAAGTATACAGATAATTACGGTACAGTGTAATAAGTTATGCCAAAACAATAGTTTCTTGTATTGTATGCTTATCATGTGCCAGCCACTGTTCTAAACCCATTACCTACATCTTCCCATTTTATCATATGAGGTTTAGTTTCTGTTGCATCCATTTCGCATATGAGAACACCAAGGCATGAAGATGTTAAATAACTTGCCCAAGATAGTGAAGTTGCCAAGAGGCAGAGCTAGTATAATGGATCCTCCTTGTTCAACCTGGATAGGTTTCCTGGGGTAGATACAGATGGCTTGAGTCTGGAAGGATGCCCAGGAATGAAGCAGGCAGCAAAGAGGGAAAAATTGAGTTCACAGGCATGGAAACTATTGCTTGCATAGCTATGGGCAAGAAGGCCCAGGGTGCACTGGGGAGAATGAGGGTTATCATAACCATAGCAACTGATGTTTATTGAGCACCTACTAGATGCCGCATACTCTCCTGAGTGCTTTGCATGTGGCAACTGATTTAATTTTCACAACAACCCTGTGCGGTATGTGTCAGTCCATTTTATAGACAGGAAAAATGAGGCACAGCAAGATTAAGTAGCTTGACCCTGAGCACAGGGTCACACAGCTAGTAAGCAGCAGAGCTGGAAATGCAGGTAGAGAAGGAATATAGTTCAGATCATGAAAAGTCTCAAAAAAAAATTTGAATTGGAACCTATAAACCTGGAGAGTCACTAAAGGGTTTTGAATAAGTGGCATGGTCAGATTTACAATGAACTGGGCAGAAAGATGATAGTCACCTTCATTTCAGCCAATAGCCAGGCAGCACATTGTATTTCTATGATCTCACTGCAACACCAGGACCAATCAACCCAGGCAGGTATTATTATTTCCATTTTTATATTATCAAACTAGGGCTCTGAGGAAGCAAATGACTTTACCATCACTAGATGGTGGTGGAGATAGAACTCAGATTCTGGTGCATCTAACACCAAAGACCAGCTCTCTCCATCTCAGACAGTAGAGAAAATGCCAAGGAAGTGGGGAGCAGGGGCTTGTCTCCCCCATCGCTAGTGGGTCACAGCACTCACCCATGTAGGGGGTGAGAGTTCCCTGGCAGGCATGTAGGTCACCTCCTGACAGTAATTAAAATGGAGAGTTGCAAAGAGATAAAACTTTACAAAGCATTCTTGGCATTCTTGCCCATGACTAGACCAATATTAACTTTCGTTTGGGAGCATTGATGGGCAGTTCCTTCAGGATTTGAGTAACTCCTTCCATTTTTCCTTCTGTACTGGAAAATCTCCACCTTCCGAGTCTAGACACCCGTTGTTTGGAATGACAGTAGGAGCCTACATGCTGAGAGGCTGGCCCTGGAACCGATGCTACCAAGTGAGCATGGCCCATCTGGAACACATTTGGGCACCAAGGGTCATAATCATTTGTGATCCTGAGAACATGCACCAGAGACAGTTCACTGGGAACTTTAAAGAAAAACCAAGAAGGCAGAGTCAGCTAAGTAAACATGTAAAAAATACTTCTGTGTGAGGGAGATGGGGGAGAAAAGTAACTGATATAAAAAGCAAAGAAGGCCGGGCCTGGTGGCTCACGCTTGTAATTCCCGCACTTTAGAAGGCTGAGGCAGGCAGATCACTTGAGTCCTGGAGTTCGGGACCAGGCTGGCCAACGTGGCAAAATCCCATCTCTCCAAAAAAAACACAAAAACTAGCCGGGCATGATGGCATGTGGCTTTAGTCCCAGTTACTCAGGGGGGTTGAGGCAAGACGATAGCTTGAACCCAGAAGGTCTAGGCTGCAGTGAGCTGAGATGGCACCACTGCACTCCAGCCTGGGTGACAGAGCAAGACCCTGTCTCAAAAAAAAAAGAGGAAAGAAAAAGAAAAGAAGCAGCCTGGAAATGAAACCCGAACCTACGGAGAGGAGAAACCGTTGTCTCCATTTTGCAGGTAAGAAAATCGAGGCTCTGGAATATTAAGTAGCTTGCCCAAGATCAAGCAGCAGCTGAGTTGGTTTCCAATCCATAGCTGTTCTTCAAAGCATGAGCTATTGAGCCCTAAACTATTCTGTAATTAGAAGAAAAGGAGACTTGAAAAGTTAAAAAAAATTACAGTAGGCCTGGTACAGCAGCTCATGCCTGTAATCCCAGCACTTTGGGAGGCCGAGGTGGGTGGATCACGAGGTCAGGAGTTCAAGACCAGCCTGACCAAGATGGTGAAACCTCGTCTCTACTAAAAATACAAAAATTAGCCTGGCATGTTGGTGGGCACCCATAATCCCAGCTACTCAGGAGGCTGAGGCAGAGAATTGCTTGAAGGCAGGAGGCAGAGGTTGCAGTGAGCCGAGATCATGCCACTGCACTCCAGCCTGGGCGACAGAGCAAGATTCAGTCTCAAAAAAAAAAAAATTTACAGTAAATGTGTTAGACAAAATCAACACCTACTTGGATATAAAAAGTACATTCCATCTGATCATAAAATAATCCAGAACCTAACATATGTGAGCAAAGAACAGCATAACGTGTGCAACTAAAAACCAATTTGACCTTTGAGAACATTCAAAGAAATGTAAATGAAAACAAGAATTTGCTATTTAATATCAAATAAATTCCGTAGAAAATAATGATAACACCTAATGCTAGGAAAGATGAGTAGAAACTAAAACACAGCAGCAGAGCTGTTAGGCAGGTTTAATTGGTTCCGCCTGGTTGAAAAATAATTTGGCAGCATATTTCAAATGTTAACCACATTTTCATATGCCTCAACTGTAATGCCAAGCTTGGAAATGAATCTAAGTAAATAATGCAAAATGAAGGCAAAGCCGTACTGCAGCCTTCTCTACGATAATAACAAAGAAAACAAAAGTCAGAAACCATCAAAATGCCCAACAATACAGTAACTGTCGCCTTCATTAGTCATGGCGCATCTATTTAGAAGACTTTGATGGTCATTTAAAATTTCAATTCTCAACACTATGTAGCATGATGGAAAATGTTTTTGCTGGAACATTAAGAGAAAAGAACAGTCTACCAAATGGCATGTAAGCTATGATTGAGATGATGAAAATGTGTATCTGCAAATGGACAGAGAAAATAAAGGAACATGGACCAAAAAAAAAAATGAAAACAGTTAGGTTGTTTGGGTGGTGGGATTGAGGCTAATTTTTTATGTTACAGTTGATGCAATATTTGTGCAAGGAAGGAAAAACATCACACTCATAAAAATGATAGCTCTGTGATTGTATCAGGCCAAATTCCTCCAGTGCTAAAAATACATTAAGAACTTCTGGAGAGCTCCATTAACTCTTTAAATTACCACTGTGGGACCATTGAATGTTAAAATAACAATAATAGTAGTATAAAAAAAAGGCCAGTAAGTTAATGCTGCTTCCAAATTTACCAAGTTAACTCCCAAGACATAACTGAAGCATTAAGACAATCCGGCCCAACAAGCCCAAATATAGAAGAGTCAGAGAGTCACACAGTGTGGCTAGCCGTGTATGGACAACCACAAAACACCACTTACAGGTTGGCCTTAATGCATTCCTAATTCTCACCATATTTCCCACAGCTAAAGCTTGCCCCCTGTATGAGGTCTCTCCCTTCCCCACCTTCTAAGGCATTTCATGTTTACAGTTTAAGTTTTAAACTAAGGCTAAAAATCCTAGCTTATGTGCTATACTGCTCAGATTGTCTCCCACTGGTTGAACTTATCTTCTTAATGCAATGCTGCAAGCTACGAGGAAAGAGCTATGTCCCTACTTGGTGAAGCGTTCCCAAAACTCTGGCCTCCTCTCAGGCACCGGGAACGCTTACATGTGGTAGTTCCTGTGGCCACTGTAACACATTACCTCCAAGTTGGTGGCTTAAGACAGAAATGTAATTTCTCACAGTTGGAGAGGCCACAAGTCTGAAATCAGTAGCAATAGGCTGGAATCAGGAAGTCAGCCGGGCCACGCTGCTTATGCAGGATCTTCCAGCTCCCAGTGGCCGCCAGCATTCCTTGGCTTGTGGCTGCATCACTTCAGTCTCTGCCTTCCTGGTCACATTCTGCTTTTCTGTGTCAACTCTCCCTCTACCTCTCTCTTACAAGGACCCTTGCAATGGCATGTAGGGTCCACCCAGATAATCCAGAATGACCTCCCCGTCTCAGGATATGTAACTTAATCACATCTGCAAAGTCCCTTTCGCCATGTAAGGTGACATTTCCAGGTTCTGGAGATTAGGACTTGACTCTCCCTTGGAAGGGGGCATTATTCAGCCTGCCATACTGTATGTAACGGACATGGGGGATAGAATGAGGCAGTTCTCTCCTGGAAGCTAGGCCAGGACATAAACCTCTCCTATGCCGAAAAACCTCTAGGAATGTAAGCGGACTCATTCCTCCATCCTTTCTCTCAGCAACCATCTGCGCTGTTTACTTGACCAGGCTCAGTTTGGGGCACCAGGGACATAGATCTAAATAAGGACAAGCTTTGCCCTTGAGTTGCTCAGGGCCTAGGGTGTGTGAAGGGGTGCGGTGACAGCCAAGTAAAAAACTACCATGGGATGTGCCCTGTGCCAAAGCAAAGGTTTGTGAACAAAGCACTGTGAACAGTCAGATGAAAGATGATTCAGAGACCATGAAATGTGACTGCGGTCTTAATTGATAAGCAGGGGCCAGGCAGGCTGAAGAAGAGCAGGAGGACATCTCAGTCTGGCCTAGAAGAGCAGGAAGGAATAAGATAACAGAGGCAAGTCTGTCTGGGTTGAGGCACTGGGGGGCCAGGGCCGGGGGCAAGTAGGAGCATGAGGCCAAACCAGACCTGCATCAAGAGATGGGACTGAGAGCTGTGCAGAGCCATAGAATGTTCTGAGCAAATAGCGTGCTCACAGTTCCACCTCACAGAACTAATTAACCCTCTCACCCAACAATCCAGTTCACAGGAATTGCCCCTGCAAACATGCACAGCCACACAGATAAGGATTTGAGGATGTCCACTGGAGCATTGCTTCAACAGCTAAATTTCTATGCAGCCTGAATATCCTTCAGCACACACTGGTTCAATAAATGCCAAACTATAGGATATTAACCCATTTTTGTTAAAATGAAGAGAAGCCCTGTATACTGACATGAGGGGGATGTTGCTTGGGGAAAACAGTAAGCTATTGAACAAAAATGCATAGTATGATTCCTTTATATATATATATTTTTTTTCAGACAAAGTCTCATTCTGTTGCCCAGGCTGGAGTGCAGTGGCACAACCTCGGCTGGCTAATTTTTGTATTTTTAGTATAAGAGACAGAGTTTCAACATGTTGGCCAGGCTGGTCTTGAACTCTTGACCCCAGGTGGTCCACCTGCCTTGGCCTCCGAATGTGCTGGGATTACAGGTGTGAGCCACCACGCCCGGCCCCTCCACTTGTTTTTCTAAAGAAACCCCAAACTGTATGAATCTAGGTAAATATAGACAGAGAGAAAAAGGTCGTAAGAATACATAAAAATGAATGATAGCGAATCTAGGAGAATGGATGCAGAAAAGGAATTGAAAGGAATAACTCTTGACCCTATTCACAGCTGGGATTTTGACGTTTTTATTCATAAATATAGAAACCAAAAGAGAGAAACAGATGGCCTTAAAAAACAATTTCAATAAAAACACAGGGCAGGCCAGGCGCGGTGGCTCATGCCTGTAATCCCAGCACTTTGGGAGGCCGAGGCGGGTGGATCGCTTGAGGTCAGGAGTTTGACACCATCCTGTGAAACCCTATCTCTACTAAAAATACAAAAATTAGCCAGGAGTTGTGGCTCACGCCTGTAATTCCAGCTACTCAGTAGGCTGAGGTAGGACAATCGCTTGAATCTGGGAGATGGAGGTTACAGTGAACCAAGATCGCGCCACTGCACTCCAGCCTGCACGACATGAGCGAGACTCCATCTCAAAAAAAAGAGAGAAGGTGAGATTGAAGGGCTGAAGGAAGCACCAAGTTTCTTCCAAGGATGAAGGGCACCACTACACTCCAGCCTGGGCGACAGAGGGAGACTCTGACTCAAAAAAAAAAAAAAAAAAAAAAAAGGGCAACAAGGTAGGACAGTTTCCAGTTGTTCTTTTGAGAAGGGCCTGCACAGCATATGTGAAATGTTGACTGACCCTTGTGGCTGAGGCGAGAGGCAGGGAGGCCGGTCACCGGTCAGGAGGCCCCAAACAGCCCAGGGCAAGGGAAAGGCCCAGGGGAGTGCCCAGGAACTATAGAAGAAAGTAGAAGACGTTTCCAGACAGAAGCAAGTCCACGTGCGGCCCATACTAAGTGGCAGAGAGGAGCCGCAGGCTGTAGTGTGGAGGCTGACTGCTGTGGGGCTGATAAACCTTGTGCAGTGGAGTGGATGGCGGGGCCTCTCACTGAGAGCCAGGTCAGGGAGAATGAGTGATGCTCCAAGGGAGGAGAGGAAACAGAAATGCAGGCTCTGCTTTTGGAGATGTTTGAAAGGTTGCCCTTCTTCCGAGTTGGCTATCTTTCTGAGAGAATGGTCTCTTTGTTCTGCAGAAAAAAGGGGCAGCCCATAGAAGAGTTTGTCTGTGTGGCCCAAAGGAAAGAGCTCCAAGGACTCAGTAACTCTTTGGGGTACTAGAGCAGACCCTCTTGTGTCCACAGGCTGTTCCTTCCGGTGGGTTCATGGTCTCACTGACTTCAAGAATGGAGCCGCAGACCTTCATAGTGAGTGTTACAGCTCTCAGAAATGGAATGGACCCAAAGGGTGAGCAGCAGCAAGATTTATCGTGAAGAGCAAAAGAAGAACCCTTCCACAACATGGAAGGGTACCTGAGCAGGTTGCCAATGTGGCTGGGGTGGCCAGCTTTGATTCCCTTATTTGTCCCCACCCATGTCCTGCTGATTGGTCCATTTTACAGAGTGGTGATTATTCCATTTTACAGAGTGCTGATTGGTCCATTTTACAAACCTCTGCCTAGCCACAGAGCCCTGGTTGGTGCAGTTTTACAGCACACTGATTGGTGCATTTTAAAAACCTCTAGCTAGCCACAGAGCGCTGATTGGTGCGTTTTTACAGAGCACTGATTGATGCATTTTACAAACCTCTTGTAAGACAGAAAAGTTCTTCAAGTCCCCACCTGACCCAAAAGTCCAGCTGGCTTCCCCTCTCACTCTGACCTAGGAGTCTCAACAGTCTCCCTTACAGAAGAAGTTTTACAAGTTAATGACACCCAGCTCCTTCCCCTGGGAGGCACTCGGGCTGCCTCCTGTAAGTGACTCATTATGACCCAGATGCTTTTAAGACATATTTTAAAGCTACATTAATCAAGACAGTTTGGTATTCCTGAAAGTATAAGTACATAGATCCATGGAACAGATTACAGAGCAGGGCCTCTACCAAGCCCACCCCTCCCAGTTGTAAACTCATCCATAGCTTAGCTCCAGATAAAATTCACAGCTCCCTAGCGGGCCCATGCAAACCTTTGGCTTTATGGACAAAATCTGGGAGCAAGACCTAAAAGTGAGGGTACCCCTCCTGGGCTCCTCACCTAGCCTTTTCTGCAGGCAGCTGTAAGTAAGAGACAGCTAAGAACATAAGGAGGCCAGTGGTTTCGCTTTTCTTAATAACATTTGTAGGGTTTCTCCCTTTGGTAATAAATGACGTACGTGTCTTTCCTAGTAGAAATGATGATAGCTATGTGATCAGTTTTCAAACTCCAAATTTAGCCAGCCATTTCGTGGTGCCTCTGCTGAGTGTTTCTCAGACATAGCCCAGCCCCGGACAATAAATATCGGTTGAAATGAATAACCTTTATTGCCAAAGTTGTCCAGCGTATGCTCCTGTTATGCAACTAACAGGCCCTGTGTTGTCTGGGTTTCCAGTCACATCATTGATCAATTCCAGTACCTAGGCCGCAACCAAAGCTTCATCTTCCCTGGAAAACCCACAGGCTATTATGTTTTTGTTAAACTAATGTGAAGGGAAAGAAGAAAACCAACAATTCTGCCAGTGCCAGCCTCCATGAGTTGTGCTATCTGCTTTTCATGTGTTTTCTCATTTGACACCAGGGTTGGCAATGGGGTTGTGCTTTGCTTCATTTTATGGATAAGGAAAGTGAGTCTCTGAGAGGTAAAGTGACTTGACCAAGGTCACACAGCAAGTTGGTGGCATAAAGCCACAAGTGGTCCATCTGACCCCCACTGGCTTGTCAGGGATGGTGGGGAGGGTGTGTGTGTGTGTGTGTGTGTGTGTGTGTGTGTGTGTGTGTGTGTGTGTGTGTGTGTGTGTGTGTGTGTGTGTGTGTGTGTGTTTTGAGTTGGAGTTTTGCTGTTTTGCCAGGGTGGAGTGCAGTGGCACAATCTCGGCTCACTGCAACCTCCGCCTCCCGGGTTCAAGTGATTCTCCTGCCTCAGTCTCCCGAGTAGCTGGAACTACATGTGCGTGCCACCACACCCAGCTAATTTTTGTAATTCTTAGTAGAGACGGGGTTTCACCATGTTGGCCAGGATGGTCTCGAACTCTTGACCTCGTGATCTGCCTGCCTCAGCCTCCCAAAGTGTTCGGATGACAGGCGTGAGCCACCGCACCCGGCTAGCACGTGTGCCTTTATGTCATCTTCTCTGCAGGCTGTTTCCCAGTGGCCTGCTGCTGAGACTGACTTCTGCAGCCAGAGCTGCCGGGACATCATACACACTCCGCTCCACCCTTCAATGAGTTCATTGTAATCAAGACATTACCTGCTATATTTGCTGCAATACACATCTATAATTCAGCCTGTCATTTGGAATAAGGAACCTGGGACTATGAGGGACACTCAGTCTTCCCAAATGCCCTCAGCCAACAGAACTACATTCTGCTCCATCTGTGGCCAAGGCTGCTAGCTGCCCTGAAGTACTTTCTTTTGTTTTCTTTTTTTTTTTTTTTTTTTTGACAGAGTCTCACTCTGTCACCCAGGCTAGAGTGCAGCTGCATGATCTTGGCTCATTGCAACCTCCACCTCTTAGGTTCAAGCACTTCTCGTGCCTCAGCCTCCCCCTGTAGCTGAGATTACAGGCGCCGCCACCACACCTGGCTAATTTTTGTATTTTTAGTAGAGATGGGGTTTCACCATGTTGGCCAGGCCAGTCTCAAACTCCTGACCTCAAGCAATCCACCCACCTTGGCCTCCCAAAGTGCTGTGATAACAGGTGTGAGCCACCGCACTCGGCCCTTGAAGTACTTTCTCTCCTCTTCCTCTTTGGTACCAGAACCTCTGATTGTAGCTGGGCACGTGGAATAAAGATATTTCTCAGCTTTCCCGGCAGTTGAGCGTGATCAGGTGGCTAAGTTAGGGCTAATGGCACAAAAACAGAGGTGCTCTTCCCTTTCTCCTTTTTCTTTCCTACTGTCTGGAATGCAGATATGATGGCAGTATCTCTAGAAGCCATCTTGGACCATGAGGTGGAAGCCGCATCTTGAGGATGGCAAAGAAGCAAGAGAACCGGGGCCTGGGTCCCCAATAACCCTGGAGTTGTCCAAGCAGTCTGGACTGCCTTCTTGTCCACCTCCAGATTCCCCTTATGCAAGAAAAATAAACTTCCATCTTGTTGAGGCTACTGTTATTTTGGGTTTTCTGGTATCTGCAGCTTAACCTAATTATACCTGTTAATTAGTCTTGTGTCAAAAGCTCCTGAAGGCAGGGCCCTTATATTAACCACCTTGTACCCTCCAATTCTAGCCCAGTGCCTGCCCTGCAAAAGAGGCTCAAGCACTGACCAAAATGCAGAGTTAGAGGCGGCCTCAGGAAGCACCTAGACGTCTACCACTGCTTGAAGCTGATATTTTCATCACCCTCAGAACCTGCCAACTGCCTGTGACTGGACTCCCCGCCCTCATGCAGGTACCAAGTCCTGATGGTACCAAGTCCTGGTGGTACCCAACTACCTTCACTGTCTACCTTATCTCCATGTCTCTGCATGTGCTATTTTGTCTGCCAAGGGAGTTGTCCTTTAATTCTCCAGAAAACTCTTCCCTAAGTCTCAAGATTCTTCTCCTCAAGAAGTCCTAATCTGAGAAGTCTGACATCGTTCCCCAAGCCCACCATGCCCCCAGGTTGAGTTATGGACTTCCACAGCACAGTCATACCATTGGCATTATTGAATTTATCTCACTGCCCTGTAATTGACTTTAAAGATCTGCCTCCCCCACTAAACTGTGAACTCCTTCAGCATGGCTTGGATTCTAGCCCAGGGAGAATAAATATTAATGAAATGATGGAAGCAACACAGCGTGTGCCAGGACTGCAAACTCCAATGCCTATAGCAGAAGAGGGCTGGGTAGGAGCCAGCAAGCTGGAGGGAGCTTGTTCCATCAAATGGGGAAGCAGTCATATAGCAGTTGTCGGCATGAAGGAACGGGATCCAGTGTTGCCACTTTTTTCAATTTTTCAAGAGAAACTGGACATCTCTATATTCATGTGGAGGTTCCTAAGCTTAATGTCTAGATTTGCCCCCACTGGACACACTGTGCAGGCCCCTGTTACAGAAACTCCCTGTGTAGGGTTTTGGGGACAAGCAGCTTGGATACTAATCTTGACTCTACCACTAACTGGTTAGGCAACTTTAGGCTAACTGGGCCTCCATTTCCTCTTCTGTAAAATTACAATAATAATAGAATTTTATCATATTGTCATGATGATTAAATAATGATGACCTCAGAATTAAAGCATTTAGCACAGTGCTAGGAGTCCGGTAAGTACTCATTAAGTGCTGGTTATTAATATCATTAGATAATTGCACATATAACTATATAATTACAACTTTGATAAGGACTAAGGGAGAAGGAGGGAAATATACTGAGTTCTGAGAATAGCAAACAGGGAACCCGACCTAATGGAGAGCATCAGGAGGGACCTTGGAAAATTGCACTGGAGGCAGGGGTGAGTTAGAGCCAAAAATAATTTTGGGGGACTTAGCTTCTGGGTACAAACTACAGCAAGTACAAAAGCCCAAGTAGAAAGAAATCAAAGCCAAGAAGGGAAATGGAATGAGTTCTAGAATTCTTAATCCCTGATGGTAGAAAGAATAACATCTCTTTAAGGGAAACTTCTACTTGTTAAATTCTTCAAGAAATTGCTTTATCTTTAGAGCTAACTCTGCAGCAGGCACTGGGGCTAGGCCCTGTTGAACCTTCTACAGAGATAGGGATCAACTCGAGGCCCAATAATGTATTTGTTTATTTGGAAAGCATTCAAGTTTATTGTGCATCTGATGCTGCCCTCAGTGCTAAACAAATGCAGTGAAGAACCAGAGTCAACAGTAATTTGACATCAACTTGTGCAACAGCTGAACCCAGTATGAGGAAGCAATGATAAAGAAGGCTTCAGTGGACCCTATTCTTCAGGGGGCTGGGCTGAGCTGTGCTCAGTTCTGAGCCTTCCAGTCCTCAGTGGGTCTAAGCAGAGATCCCTGAAAGTCGTGCTGAAGGACCCAGGCGCTGCAGCCCATGCTTCTCCACATTCATTGCCCTTGCCTCAGTCAGACTTTTCACAGAGCCTGAACAGCAAGTGGCTGGAGATCATCTTCTTAGACCAAGCAGTGGAGTCAGGGGATCCTGAGCTGCTACTTCAAGGAGGATCCTGATGATTTAACAACTGGGAGAATGGGCAGGTGGTTATCATCCTCCAGGGAGTACCTAAGAGGCCACTCAGTCCTCACCAGATCGATGGCCTGGACCACCAGAAGACTGACTGTCTCTGAGAAATCTACGTTGTGGGGGCTGTTTCCATGTCTTTTAATTTCCCCATTTAAAATACAAATTTTACATGTTCCTTGTAGAAAAACGAGAAAATATAGGTAAATTAAACGAGAGAGAAATAGAGAGAGAGGGAACGAAGGAAGGAAGGAATGAAGGAAGGAAGGGAGGGAGGGAGGGAGGGAGGGAGGGAGGAAAAGAGAGAAAGAAGGGAAGGAAGGGAAGGAGGGGAAAGGAGGAAGAAGTCCTTCAAATTCTGCAACCCAGCAATAATATGGCAGGTACCACTCCAGGCCTAATTCTAAATGTCTCTGCCTAATATATATACCACTTGGTAACCTGCTGTTTTCTCTTAATAATTGTCCTCTGAGCAGCTCCCTATTTAAACCAATATGTGTATGTAAATATCACATGCATCGGCAGTAGAGCGTTCCATTTTATGAATACACTGTAATTTATTTAACCAGTCCCCGATTTTGAATGTTGAGATTCTTTCCAAGTTTTCCCTATTATAAATTATGCTTATTTTGAGAGACGGGCATGAGAACAAAGTGGAAGCAAAGTCAGGACTGGGGCTCTTGTTAACAATGAGATGTTTGTCATCCCCTTCATGCTAAAGCATGCCTGCTCAAAGGGTTGGATATCTCCCCACGGGGAGTGAATATTGGTTTTTGGAGGGTAAAAAAATCTTACTCTTTTCATGTATAAAGCACATACACATGCAGTACATAAAACAGACAGTAGATCTATGATATTAAAATTTCATAAGGTGAGGAAGATTGAAGATTAGGGGAAAACCGTCCTCTAAAAGTGCCTCCCTAGGGGACGATAATAAACACTATGTTACAAAAGTGTTAAAAGTCCACTCAGACTAGATCCATTCTATTATTTCCTACTCACCAGTGACTTCTAGCCTCCAACTGCCAGTGCAGAAGAGGCAAATCGCTGACTAAGGTAAGCAATGCATAACTTTTCTCATTACATCAGGATGGAGGATTCAGCAAGTCTGTGTGAGACAACACTCAGAAGATATAAACGGAGTCATCCCTTCCCTCAACAAATTTACACCAGGTGGGGCAGCTCTGTTTTAGTTTCCTGCTTCACGGGCCCATGGGCTTTTAAACATAACCAGAGACAGCCACGCTCCTGGAAAACATATTGGCAGTTGAATGGAGTTCAAGGCAAGCTCAGGACCAGCACAGGCGTGCTCCTTGCCATCTGAAACGACTTCATAAACAAGCAATCGAGGTGGTGAATTTACACTTATAATATCCTCATTAGCTCCTTTGAATTATGATTATGTTTTCCTGTTTGGACTTTTTTCCCACAGATGATAGAAGTCTTAATATGCCAATAAAATACATCTGAAGAGACTTTCAGAGGGAGATCTCAAAGCCCTTTATAAACATTAACTCATTAATCCTCTTCTTATCCTGAGTGATGTGCAGCTGTCAGTCTTATTATCCCATTATACAGGAGAGAAACTGAGACAGGGAGATTAAACGCCTCTCTGCAGACCTGCACCAAGGAGTGGCCAGAACAAAGGCTTTACCCAGACTTCTGAACAGCCCATTACACCAACAGGTGGCAGGGAAGGAGCTGAAATGTAGGAAGCACCTACTCTGTGACAGCCATTGGTTTGCATTATTCAATTTTTTCTTTTTTTTTTTTTTTTTTTGAGACGGAGTTTCGCTCGTGTTGCCCAGGCTGGAGTCCAATGGCATGATCTCGGCTCACTGCAACCTCTGCCTCCTGGGTTCAAGTGATTTTCCTGCCTCAGCCTCCAAAGTAGCTGGGATTACAAACATGCGCCACCACATCTGGCTAACTTTGTTTGTATTTTTAGTAGAGATGGGGTTTCGCCATGTTGGTCAGGCTGGTCTCGAACTCCTGACCTCAGGTGATCCGCCCACCTCGGCATCCCAAAGTGCTGGATTACAGGCATGAGCCACCATGCCCGGCCACATTATTTAATTTTTAATCTTTCTTGAACCCCAGTTAGATGCACAGAAACCCTGCCAGCTGGGCAATTTAAGAGATGTGCCCAAAGTTGCCCCAGATAGTCAGAGGCAAGGGTAAGAGTCGACCCCGGTCTGTCTGTGGTGCTAGATAGCATAGGCTCAGCCTGCTGTGTAGGAGTCAACTCTTTATACACACACACACACAGGCCACATTTACCACAATGTGTTGCACATTGAGAATGGCCACTTGGGAAGGTGTACAAAATGTCAGATTTCCAGGGGGTTTTCAGACTTTAGCTCCTAGTAATGCATGAAAGGTTTGCCTTTGGTATGCAGTGGACTTTGAGGACAATGAGAGTAATGAAATGTCCAAAGTGTCCAGCTCCAGAGCGCCATCCCTTCTACCCACAGCGGGGAGGTGTCAGCTGCCTTAAGGGTATTATTTTTGCTATTATTACTAAGCCGCTACATGAGTACCCTTGTACCATCCCTCCCTGTAAATCAGCTTTTTCGCCTTCTCATGAAGAAATGGGAGAGTAGGGGAAAAGACTCTAAAAACAAATTTAAAAAACCAATTGACCAACTGCCAAGGTCCTGGGTGAGTTTGAACAGCCTCCATCAGGAAGCTCCAAGCACTATGTAAACTGATCATCTCAAGTTACTTCAGTATTCATCTGTAGAATTTTTCAATTATGTATGACTAATTTTGCACAAAGTCATTATTTAAAGCAATTTGTCTCTGTGTGAGAGGCAACACCTTCCCCTTCCTGAAAGGTGGGTGGGGAAAATGTCCTAATCTGCCATGCATTGGCTTGAGTTATTAAGCGGTCACAGGAGTTCAAAAGAGAAAAATAATGAGCAGCTAAGTCATCACATGTAAGAATTCCTCCTCTATATTATCAAAATACAAATTAATTATAGATAAGATCAAACGAATTCTCTTTAATGTATGGTTTTCCCAGAGAAGGTAATGAAAATAGTGCATGGCCGGTGGGAGGGGAGTTCAAGGATACGTAGAGGGATCTTTTATGAATGTTGACGGCGTTTCATTGGAGACACGGTGCCTGTGAAGGCTGCAGAGGGGCCTCTGGAGAGTTCTGGGACATGCAAATAAAATGTGCTTTATTGCACTAGGTGCCGATTCCTGTGTGATCTCATCTCCACAGGTCACTCTCAAGATAATGATAAAACCACCCCATACAATTACTCCTCCAACCTGTGCAGTCAACAGCTAGAGAAACCGGCAGCCAACAGCCTTGCCCATAGAGCTTGCTAAAGGCATTGTGGTCATGGCCTTCACGGGACTTTCATTCTTGATCTTTCAAGCAATGACCACAGCTGAAGTAAGCCCATGATTCATCCTCCTTTGGGGAAAAAAAAGAAGAGTAGCGAGGGCCTCCTCCTCCCCACCCTCCCCGCCCCCACCTCCTTCCCGGTTGTATGTAACCCTAATATTCACATGACAGCAAACATTTTCAAAATAATAGTCCTGTATACTTAAGGTTAATCAGGACGGGCGCCATCCAACTTGCAAAGGTAGCAATTTTCCTTCATTAAAGCCAAATCAAGAAAGAGAACTTTGGGATTCCTTAGGGCTAATTACAAGGTGTTAATAATAACAATATAATGGCAGCAATTTTCCAGCTTTGCTCAAACCCATAATCTGCTTGAGTGCCTTATAGGATTGTCTGTGAGTTTATATAAAGCCGAGTGTTAGTCCAAAAATGTTTTCAGTAATTTCATTTTTACATCATGTCTCTCCTGAGTGTTTATGATGATGTGGTAATTGTTGGTGGAGAAGGTTCTCTTTGGGGAAAGAACAAGTAGCAGCTTGACACCTCCAGGACTCCTTTTGTTTCCCTTGAAGTACTCCCTGGGAAGGAACGATGGGTCGGCAGGATGAACTCAGTGGCCCCTGAATGCTCAGAAACTTTAGGTAGGGTGGACGCCAGCGTGTTCCTTGTATTCATCCAGACTGCTTCCCTGACCGTGAGCCAGTGGGGGAAGAAAAAGGCAACGAGATCATTGGACGTGAGAGATTTGGGCAGCCATATGCCGGGAGGCAGGGGAAGTGCCACGGTGCCTCCACTGGTGGTGCCTCCTCAAAGCCCACTTGCAGCTGGTAGGAACTTGAGGCTCAGAAAGCATGATAAATGATAAATGCCCAATTTTGCTTAGTGTGACCATTTGTTTCACTAACCGATTCTCCTTATGGGCTAGTGACCCAAGAGCTTTCTTCTCCGGATTTTGACTCCATGGGTGTGGGACTGCTCACTAAAAACCCAAAAAGACAGAAAGATTAGCTGGTGAGGGCTGCTGCATGTTTTCTTTTTATTCATGTATCTCCCTCCTCTTGCTACCAGTGGAAAGACTACACACTGATTTAGAAGAGAAAGGCCTTTTAAGAGGCAAGACATTTAGCATCTCGCTCACTCTCTTTCCCTCTTTAGGCAGCCTAGGGGAGAATTCTTCTAAATTTTGGACAGGAAAGAAGCAAATTGTCTGGCATTGCCAAGCTGGGGTCTTAAGCCAGTTTTTACAACCAGTTTCTAAACCGGATCATAAAAGTTGGTGATGGAAAAGCTGAAACAATACAAACTCCGTGTGGTTTTTGTTGACTGTTTAAGGATGCCAGGAGACACATCAGACCAAAGAAATGAAAATTTGTACTAATTGGATTAGAACCACGAATAAACAGGCACCATCTGAAGTTAGGTGTGTTGAGAATTTATGAGCAGGGACAGTAGGAGCTACACTATTTTGGAATATGTGACTTTCCTCCCTCTTGGTCTTCCAGGGTGGATATCAGACATGAAAAGGAGCAATGGGGACGCAGAAGGAAGGAGAACTTGCTGGAGTTCAGTGTCCTCCTCTAGAAAACAGAAAATAATGTCCTATTACAGAGTCCTCCTGCAATTCAAATTAGGTCACCTTCATAAAAGCATATGAGTTGAACCATGAAACCTCAGTGCCCTTAAAGACCAAAGAGGTCTTTTCTTGGTCACACTGAGCCAGGGGCTCCCAGACAGCTGTGGCCCAGAGAGAAGAGTAGACTTGCTGAAGACCACAGTTTACTCAGGGGAAGAAAAGAGGCAGATGTTTTTCTCCAGGCCTAGAACACCCCTAATTTGTTTGAAAAGATTTTAAGGGAAACACAAGCTTGAGAGGCAGCAGAGATGCCTGCAAGGTAAAGATTGAGTAATCCGGCGCCCGCGGCAGCCTCACAGAATTAAACACACAAGGTATTCAGAGACGGAGATGTCAAATCTTTGGCAGGCACCCTCAGTTGCCTCCCGACAGTCATTCCCTGTCTTTCTGGTTAACAGAATGCTAATTTTGTTTGAGTAGCAATATGCCCATCCTCGGGGGATGAATCATGGATGGTTTAAGCCAGGGGTCAGCAAACAACTATCTATGGGCCAAATTTGACCCACTACCTGTTTTCTGTACAGCCTGAGAGCTAAAAATGTTTTTCTCAAGACAGTTGTCCCGGCTTATTTGCAATTTCACTCTCTGTAGTTTCAGTTAGTTACCTGTGGCCAATCACAGTCCAAAAATATTAAATGAAAAATTGCAGAAATAATTCATTATTTTTAATTGCATGCCATTCAGAATCGCATGATGAAATCTGGCACCGACGCACTCCATCCCACCTGGGACGTGAATCATCCCGTTGTCCAGAATATCCGCACCTTCTATGTCACCTGCCCGTTAGTCACTTAGTAGCCATCTTGGTTATTAGATCCCAAAATCATAATAGATATAGGGTTCCGTACTATCTGCAGTTTCAGGCATCCCGTGGGGGTCTTAGAGCATAATTGCTCATGGATAAGGGAAGACTACTATGTCTTGAAATGGTTGAAAAAAATCAACAGATGAGTCATTGTGAAACAAACATGAAAATTACATGAAATTCAGATTTCTTTGTTCACAAGTTTTATTGGTATGGTAACCAATTGTCCTAGTTTGCTGGAGAATTGAGAGGATCCCTTGAATTCAGGACTTTTAGTGCTAAGATTGGGAATCTCTCCAGCAAACCAAGAGTTGGTCATCATGATAGTCACTTTTATAGTTGCCATGTAAATGACCGGATGAAATTTTATTGATTTCAACAAGATGAAAATTTGAATTTCAGATAAACAGTGAATACTTAAACATATCTTGAATATTGCATGGGACATACACTAAAAAACCATTTGTTTTTGAGAAGAAGTTTTTTGTTATTGTTTTTTGTTTTGTTTTTGAGACAGGGTCTCTCTCTGTTGCCCATGCTGAAGTGCAATGGCACGATCACAGCTCACCACAGTCTCTATCTCCAGGCTCCAGTAATCCTCCTACCTCAGTCTTCCAGGTAGCTGGGACTATAGGTGTGCACCACCACACCTACTAACCTCTCAGGCTTAAGTGATCCTCCCACCTTGGCCTCCCAAATTGCTGGGATTACAGACGTAAGCCACTGTGCCAGGCCTGATCTGGAATTTAAATATAACTGGAGCATTCTGCATTTAGACTTGATAAATGGCAGCCCTATCCACACCTGTTTGTTACATATTAGTGATGGCTGCTTTTCTATGACTACGGCAGAGTCAAATAGTTGTGACACAGACAGTATGGCCCACGAAACCTAAAGTATTTACTATCTGGCCCTTAACAGTGAAAGTTTGCTGACTCCTGGTCCAAGCCAGTCATGGTACCTTAATTCCCCCTTGCCAGTGGTCGTGTGCCTGAGTGACCATGTGAATGGGACAAAAGAGGCTTGCTAGGGACTTCCAGGGAAGATTTCACCCCTGACAAAAAGTAAGAGCAGATTACAGAAAAAGACCTTTCATTTTATTTCCTCCTTCCTTCTTTTATTTCAGCTTGGGAAGCTGGTATATAAGAATGTGATGTTTGGGGGCCGGGCGTGGTGGCTCACGCCTGTAATCCCAGCACTTTGCGAGGCCAAGGATGGCAGATCACAAGGTCAGGAGATCGAGATCATCCTGGCCAACATGGTGAAACCCCGTCTCTACTAAAGATACAAAAATTAGCTGGGCATGGTGGTGCGCACCTGTAGTCCCAGCTACTCGGGAGGCTGAGGCAGAAGAATCACTTGAACCCAGGTGACAGAGGTTGCAGTGAGCTGAGATCATGCCACTCCACTCCAGCCTAGCGACAGAGTGAGATTCAGTCTCAAAAAAAAAAAAAAAAAAAAAAAAAAGAAAGAAAAGGAAAAAAAAGAATGTGATGTTTGGGGTTGTGACAACCATTTTATGGCAGAGCAAAAACCTTGCCCACATACCCAGGATTCAGAAGCAGAGAGGTACAAAGATCCTAGTACCACCCAGGGACTTCGTTCTCCCAGTTAGGAATTCTTAACACTGGGGTTTCTGAGGTTGGTTGGTGAAAAAATGACATCATTATTTTCACAAACTCCTAACTGAAATTTAGTATTTTCTTTGATCAAGAATGTGTGCAGCAATGGACAGCAGCATTAGCAGTACCTGGAGTGCTGCTAGTAGACGTCACTGTATTTGTCCATCCTACAACCCTCAAAGATTAACCCCCATCCCACATGCATTCAACTCATCCCAACATCATCAAGTGTTTCAACCTATTACAGCATCAACTCAAAGTTCAAAAATCTCATCAGTTCAAAAGTCTCAAATCTCTCCATCTAAATCAGGTAGGGGTAAGACTCTGAGCATAATCCATCCTGAGGCAAAATTCCTCTCCATCTCTGGGCCTATGGAACTAGAAAACAAGTTATCTGCTTCCAAAATGCTGTGATGGAACAAGCATAGGATATCATTATAGTCATTCCGGTTCAAAAGGGGAGAAGATAAAAGAGAAAAAGGAATTACCGATTTTGACAATTTTTAAAATCCAGTTAGGAAAACATTACGTTTCAAGGCCTGGGAATAATTCCATTAGTTCATGGCTGTACCCTCTGATCTTATGATTCTGCCCTATAAATCATTCTTTTTTCTTGAAGGCTAGCAAATGTTTGGCACTGAGTATTTTTATCAGCCTGTTTCCTGTCTGTTGAATTTTGGGAGACTGACAGCCATCTTTCATTTAATCCTTGGATTGCCAGTACAAACTGGCAGTGTTTCTGCTGATATAAAATTCTCAAGAACCTTGTGGGTCTCTTGTGTATGCCATGGGAATTCACTTCATTAGACAAGAGGCTCCTCCACAGATCTTTCTTGGATAATTTCATCTTTAGTTTTGGCTTCTTGTGCAATGGCTGAGGAGAATCATACACTTAATCTTTTCTAAGAACTCTCTCTGTGACTGAATACTCTGACTTTTTATCCTTCTGGGGCACTAGCAAAAGGTTGGACACACCCTTGTCTTTCTCTTCAGAGCATGTTTTTCTGACAGCAAATCTCCTAGTTTTAGCATCTTTTGATAACATCTTTTAGCATCTGGATAAGCTGAGAATTTCCCAAATGAATACGTTCTCATTTTTTTTCCTTAACAGTTCTTTCCTTCATCTGTTTATTTCCTCTCACATTTTACAAGAAGCTGCAAGAAGAAATCAAGTTGCACCTTCAACACTTGGCTAGGAAATCTCCTCAGCTAAATATGCAGTTTTATCACTTATATACTGTTTTCTACAGAAATGTAAAATGCAATTCAGCTAAGTTTTCTGGCACTGCATGGTGAGAATCGCCCTTTCCTCCAGTTTTCAATTACATATTCCTCAGTTCCTTCTGAACAAAAGTGCCTTTAACATCCACATTTTTACCAACAGTCTCTTTATGATCATTTAAAGTACTCTCTAAGACAATATAGTTTTTCTCTACCATGCTCCTCATTTCCTCCTGAGTCCCTATTAACATCCATATTTCTACTCATGATCTTTTCAAAGCAAGCTAAGCTTTTTCCATCCTGCTCCTCAAAATTTGACCAGCCTCTACCTACCCTCCAATCTCAAAGCCATTTCTATATTTTTAGGAATTTGTTACAATAGCACCCCACTTTCAGTATAAAATCTGAACTGCTTTTTCTATTGATGCTGTAACAAATTACCACAAAATTAGTGGGGGGGGGGGGAACAGAAATCAGCCAGACGAGGTGGTTTACACTGTAATCCCAGCACTTTGGGAGGCCAAGGCAGGTGGATCACCTGAGGTCAGGAGTTCAAGACCAGCCTGGCTAACATGGTGAAACCCTGTCTCTACTAAAAATACAAAAAGTAGCCAGCATAGTGGTAGGCACCTGTAGTCCCAGCTACTCAGGAGGCTGAGTCAGGAGAATTGCTTGAACTCAGGAGGTGGAGGTTGCAGTGACCCAAGATTCAGCCACTGCACTCCAGCCTGGGTGACAGAGTGAGACTCCGTCTCAAGAGAAAAAAAAGGAAAGAAAGAAAACCAACCAACCAACAAACAAACACAGAAATCTTACAGTTCTGGAGAGCAAAATCCAAAATGGGTCAGCAGGGTTGCACTTCTTCTGGAAGCTCTGGAGAAGAATCTAGCTGCTTGTCTTTTCCAGCTTCTAGAAGCTGTCCATATTCCTTGGCCTATGATCCCACATTGCTCTGGCCCCAGGTTCTCTCATCACAGATCTTTCTCTGGCCCTGACACTCACTCCTGTCTCCCTCTTTTCTTTATAAAGGCCCTGTGATAACATCGGCTTCACCCCTATAATGCAGGATAATTCCCCCATCTCAAAATCCTTTTGATCACATCTATAAAATACCTTTAGCCATGTAAGAAAACATTTTCAGGTTTGGGGAATTAGAATGTGGGCATCTCTGAGAGCCGTTGTTCTGTCCACCGTGGCCACCAATAGAAATCACAGGTATTTTCATACCCTATTATAGTTAGAGCACATATTTTGAAATGCCCTTTACATTCATCATGACTTCAAGTTTTAGTAGCTACTAGACCTGCCACTTATTTATTATGTAATGAGTTAATAAAAATCACATCTACAATATTATAAGTTATTATATCAGTGACTCTATTTAAACATAACTAGTTTCCTTTGTAATTGTATGTATTTTATATTAGCATTAAAATATCTTTTCCAAGAAGTTCACCAGACTGCCATGGTATAAAAAAAGGTTAAGGATGCCAATGTCAAGTGTTTTATAAATCGTTTTGTGATTTCAACCACTGGTCATCATTTTCTGTTATTTGCAGTCAAAGGCAATCCTAAATGATGTACAATTACATGTTTCCTGGATCACAGGTCGGTACACACCCTGTACTGGCTTTCTGGATGTGGCACTGGGACTTATCATAGCCTAACTCATGAAGCTGGGAAATCTCATTTTATTTAATGCCCAGTCCATTATGTTATATGAATATAAGATGTAATCATCATCTTTCAGTGTTTGTATGGTGATGGGGAGTATTTCACACACACATTTACTTATTCCAAAAATGTTTCCTAATGCCTGCTTTATGCCAGGACTTTCATTGGGCTGGCCCCTCCTTGCTACATGTCACTTCCTCAAAGAGATCTTCCTAGACCACCCTAGCTAAATTAATGCCCTCCCTCATTTGCTTGTCATCCTTCATTATATCTCATTTTTGGTTATTCACAAACCTTAACTCTCCTTGAAATACATTTACCCATTCTACTTTTTGATGTTCCCCCATTAGAATATAAGTTCCAAGATAACAAGGACTGTGTCTTCTTCACTACATTTGAGACCTACCCATGACAGGAACTTGACACATACTTCTAGCATGAATCATAGCATTGCTCCTGGCCTCAAAGGGCTCATAGCCTAAGACAGAAGTCCAACAAGTGCTTATACTACAGTGGGTGGAAGATGTACAGAGGAGAAGGGAAGGCAGCCTTCCAAGGACAGAAGTGAGCTTTGAGCTGAGTTGCTTACAAGTGCTCAGGAAGGAGGGACAAAGGGAACAGCATGAGGAAAGGCATTCAGACGTGAAAGACCATGATGACTCAGGGACACCAGGACATAGACAATGAACTGAAGACGATAATGCTGGAAAGGTATGTGGGAATTAGTTAGGTTAGGATCACAGACTCCAATGCCTACGCAAAGCCAAATGGGCAACATAAATGAATAAAGGGACCAGGTGTCATGTGATAAATAGCTTCTATAATCAGCTCAGTGTCCATGGACAACAGGGGGCTATAGAGGCAGGGAGAAAGCACGAGCAATTAACAGCATAGTGGCTCATCGGCTCCAGAGAGTTGCTGCCATGCAGGGATGCTGGCCCAAGGTTGCCAGATCTTAGGATTTTTCAAGAGAGGCTGGAAATCCGAACTTTCAGGTGTTATCTCCCAATATGTAAATGGTGGTAACTAATTCATGTCTTAAATGCCTTGTAAGCCAATATTGTACCAGTCAAACAGGAGCTGTCTGTTGGAAGATACAGGCCTCAGGCCACCTGCTTGCAACCTCTATATTCATTGTAACGGACTAATAGTTCAGGCTTGATTCCACTGGTAAATAGGAAGTTACTGGCTTTTTAAAGCGGGGAGTAACATAATCAGATTTGAGTACTGGGAAGATCATTCCAGAGGAGTGTGGAGGATAGATTGAAAACATGGAGGCCAGAGACCAGCCAGGAAGCTATTGAAATAGTCTAAATAATAAAAGCAGAAGGCCTGGTGCAGTGGCTCACACCTGTAATCCCAGCGCTTTGGGAGTCTGGGGCGGACAGATCACCTAAGATCGGGAGTGCGAGACCAGCCTGACCAACATGGAGAAACGCTGTCTCTACTAAAAATACAAAAAATTAGCTGGGCGTGGTGGTGTATGCCTGTAATCCCAGCTACTCAGGAGGCTGAGGCAGGAGAATTGCCTGAACCCAGGAGGCAGAGGTTGCAGTGAGCCAAGATCATGCCATTGCACTCCAGCCTGGGCAACAAAAGCAAAACTCCATCCTAAAAATCAAAGCAGAACTCCGATAGTGGCTTTAGAAATGGAAAGAAGACAACTTCTATGAAGCATATTTAGGAATCAGAGTAAATAGAAGTCAAGGGTAATCATCATGCTTCTCCTAGAATGTAAGTCTCATGAGGGTAAATCGCTCCTCTGCCTCGTTCTCTACTGCGTATGTAATGCTTAATAGGAGGTGCTCCATAAGCATTTGTCAGTGTCACCAATGATTCCGTTCCAGGTGACCAGATGGATGGTGGTGCCAGTTATTGAGATGGGTAATGCTGGAGAGGGAAGATGAAGGGGTTCACCCACTGGAGATGCTCAGGAGACAACTGGATAAACCTTAGGATAGATTGGGTTGGATATGGATATTTGCCTTTGAATCCTATGGATGTAGGTGATATTGTCTTTCTTTCTAGTCTCTCTGCAACTTGGGAGCTGCTAGGCTGAAATGTGACTAATCCTTGTTCTACTCCCAGAGTTGGTGGAGACATAATGATGGGCCCGGTGCTGTCAATGGCATCAGGGAGAAGCTCCCAGGCTGAGGGCACCTGCGCAGTTACATCTCCATCAGACCTCACTGGCTAATATTCTCTACTCCAATGCACTTGACTCAATGCAGTTCTCACAACTCCTACTTAGAACCGATTTTGGAGGGACTATGTCTCACCCTGACTGATACTCCCTAAAGACCAGATAATTGTAGGATGAATTAAGAATAGCCCTCTCTTCAATCTGCAAACATTTAACAAACACCTACAATGTATAAAACACTGAAGGGCCCCAGGACTGAAGGTGGTGCAAAGCAGCTGTTGTAGTAGCTGGAAAAGGGAACACCTTCATGAAAAATGCTTGTTCTCTGCAAACTGTGCCCAGAGTTTGGCACTCAACAGACATTCTTAAAAGGACAAAACAACCTGGCATGATCCTTATGATTCGTGTTTTCCAGAGAAGAAAGCTGAACTTTAGGGAAATTCAGGAACTTACCAAAGGTCACATAGGAAATGAACCTATATCTACCTTATTCCAAAGCCTCTGCATTTCATGACACGATGTTTCTTCCCATCGGGCTTGGGTGACTTGGCTTTAGTGTCTGTGGTAAAAGCATGCCAGTTTTCAGACATTATTTCTCCTCTCTGGCCTCCTTCTGCCCTTTTAGAGTTGGCCACAATCTCTTTCTTCCCAACCAACCCATGACCCAGACATTGAATTTATGCTCTATAGTGGGGGCGGCTGGCATTTGAAGCTGTCTCTGCTGACAGCCTTCCTTAAAATGTCTCTTCTTGTCACCAGGCTTTGGGAGAAAAATAAGCACCCCCTGCCCAGTCCCTAATTCAGATGATCCCGGCTCACTGACGTCAGCACCAGAAGCTCTGAGGAGTTCACTCACATTAGCACCAGGATTGGAAATCAAAGGTAGCTATTTTTGGATCCAACTTCAATCGCTTTCTCTTGGAACCCCCTCAAGGCCAAGAGAGCAAATAATTTAATATGATTAGATTGAAACAATCCCAGAAATTGGTCTCTTTATCCACCTTGGTACCATTTTTGACAAGGGTATGAGAGTAATCAAAATAAATGGGCATGGCCAAGTGAGTGTAAAGTGTTCCATTTACTCAGGCCTGCAATGCCAACCCAGGGCCAGGGATAAAGACTCCTTGCTGAAAAGGAACTGCAGGAAAATCCTGAGTATGCAGGAATGAAAGCCCACATCACACCCCAGGTCTCCTCTGACCTGCTTTGGATCTGATTTGGGCACAGAGGCCTGGAATCTGGGGGAGCTGCCTCTTAAGTCTCTGTAACAGGTGTCCTCGCCACTTGGCAGGTATTTTCCTGTTCTTCTGCTCTCAGTGATTGCATCCCCGCTGACCACTGAGATCTCTACTAACCTCTCTCTTCCATTCTCTCCCCGCAGGGTCACTGGGTGCCTGGCGGCCTTGGAAAGGTTCAGAACGGATCCCTCTTTTTCAGTTCCCCTGCAACAGCCACAGGTCTCAGCCCCATGTTTGGGGTCCAGAGACTGCTATGATGTTCTCATCTCTGCCTTCTATTTTTCTTCCTTTCAATCCATAGCTCCCCAAGGGACCCACCTTCCCCCGCTACTGAAGGCCAAGCACTTTCATCAGTGACTCTGTTTACTCAATCCAAGACAGGGGTACAGCCTGGGGTTGGGAGTCCTTGGGCATTGAAACCACAGGGAGATCTCCTTCCCCCTATCAGGCCTGGGTCTGTCATTCTCCAGCCCCTGTCTCCCTGTACTAGAACCTGAACTTGGCACTGAACAACTCTCTTCTAGTTTCCCAAATGTGCCATACCTTTGCTCAGACAATTCCTCTTTTGTTTTGGCAGGTGTTTTAAAATACAGTAGGCATGCTGCAGTGGTGCACGCCTATAACCCAACACTTTGAGAGGCTGAGGTGGGAGGATTGCTTGAGGCTAGGGGTTCAAGACCAGCCTGGGCAACACAGTAGGACCCTGTCTCTACAAAAAATACAAAAATTATCAGGGCTTTGTGGTGCATGGCTATAGTCCTAGCTATGGGAGCCTGAGGCGGGAAGATCGTTGAGCCCAGAAGTTTGAGGCTGCAGTGAGCTATGATTACTGCACTCCAGCCTGGGGGACAGAGTGGGACTCTGTCAAATAAAATAAAATAAAACACAAAATACAGTAAAGCCATTAGGAATAACATTAAAACTTCCCATATCATGTAACATTTCGTATTTACTTCCACTCATTTTCTTAAAAGAAATAAAATTAGAGAAAAAACTAAATTCTCCTTAACCATCTACCACCCATTTCAATCTCTTCCTTCCGAGAAACAAAAAACATTCTTCCAATTCATTTTCTTAAACTTTTACATACATGTGTATAAAAAAAATCCATTACTGGCTACATGTCTATACAAATAGCATTTTTGTAATGTGCAGTAATGAAGCCATATGCACGCCTATCATCTGAAAGATAAGATGCAAAAGGGTAGACAGAGAGGTGAGGACGTTTTCCTCCCACCACCACATCCAGGGTCCCAGTTAGCCTTTCCAGGGACAGCCACTGTTCCAAGACCATCTATCTGTCTGGCACTTTGCATTTGCCTGGTTTCCGAAGCCTCCTTAGAACTCACTGCCTGGTTTGTCCAGTCCCCTATAAATTTCCTTCATCCTCAGCTGAGTCCCTCAGACCCTCCTGTGTGTCCACCCCGTCCCCTGTGCCCCGCACAGGTTTCCCTCCAGCTCCTATCATGCTGACTCAGCCCCACCCCGGCCTGGCTGGGAGAGGTGCTGATATCTGAATGCAGTCTAGAAAGTGAGGCTTTTTCCCAGCCAGCCTGCAGCACCTCCTGGACCCTCCCATGCCTGGAACAGAGCTGCTTCTGACACTGGCTTTGAAACCCCTTTGCCAAAAGCCTTTCGTTAGTCCAGCAAATCGCTTTGCCCACACGTTCCCAGCGTATGTCTGAAACCCAAATGGCATATGTCTGTATTTGCGCCTTCATTAAATCTAGATCAAAGATTAGTTTAAGCCAGGCAAAGTTTTTGAGCTCACCTTAGAGCAAGTAAAGAAATCATTTTTGAGAAATTTGTTTGTGTGACCACTGCCACTACCACTCAGGAACAAACAGGCAGATTTCTGTAGGGAATGTGTGGGAGTCTTTGCTGGAGGCAGGACTTCTGGCGTGAAAGCACCTAGGACAACTTGTGAGGGTAGATCCCGACCCCTGACCTCGGCCTCCTAAGTTGCTTTGAATCTTCAGAGACAGAGAAAGAAAAATATTGATTTTCTACTTTAGTTCCCAAAGAGAAAAGAATACGCTATTATATTAGATTTTCTAGAGCATAATTTTTTAGTATTGCCAAGTTATTCCTTTGTTAATGAAAATTGTTACTCAATTCGGTGCAGCAAACTTTTAATGAGCATTTACTATGTGCCAGACACTGTGACAGATTTTTTCTTCTAGTCCCCCTAATTATTACTATTGCTAGAAAACAACTGTTATAGTCAACGGAGTCTAGACCAATCACTTCTTGTCTGTGACTGTTCACTTCCTCACCCAGGGATAAAGAGTCAAGGGCATCACTTAATTGGTCCAGCCCAGCCTTGTTCTCCCTACTGGTAATGGCTCCTAACTTTTCCTTCTGGACACTCTCTTGCCCATCCGCAGTTATATGGTTTGGGTTTCAAGAATGTCCTGGCCCATCCAGTTATTTTATTTTTTATTTCCATAGGTTTTTGTGGAACATGTGGTACTTGGTTACATTAGTAAGTTCTTTAGTGGTGATTTGTGAGATTTTGGTGCACTAAGCAGTGTTCACTGAACCCAATTTGTACTTTTATCCCTCACCCTCTTCCCAACATTCCCCCTCCGCCCCCCTCCCCGCAGCCAAGACATTTTATCATTCTTATGCCTTTGCATCCTCATAGCTTAGCTCCCACTTCTGAGAGAGAACATATGGTGTTTGATTTTCCATTCCTGAGTTACTTTACTTAGAATAATACTCTCCAGGCCAAGCGCGGTGGCTCACACCTGTAATCCCAGCACTTTGGGAGGCTGAGGCAGGTAGATCACGAGGTCAGGAGCTCGAGACCAGCCTGGACAATATGGTGAAACCCCGTCTCTACTAAAAATACAAAAATTAGCCTGGCATGGTGGTGGGCACCTGTAATCCCAGCTATTTGGGAGGCTGAGGCAGGAGAATTGCTTGAATCCGCAAGGTGGAGGTTGCAGGGAGCCAAGATCACACCATTGCACTCCAGCCTGGGCAACAGAGCAAGACTCTGTCTCAAAAAAAAAAACAAAACAAAACAAAAAAAAGAATAACACTCTGCAATCCCATCCAGGTTGCTGTGAATCTGTCCCATCCAATTAGAGCGTCTTTTTCCCTTGGCCATGGAGATTGGCTCAGCTACGGACACAGAAGTTCTGAGGCAGCCAAGAGGGAAACCAAGACCTGGAGACAGTTGTGCCTGAAGCCAGACCTTTATCTGTAACCAGATCTTTGCCTGTAGTTTTTAATTATGGTCCCCAATATATTCTGTCTTTTTTCCTAAGCCAGTCTGAATTGGGTTTCTGTGGTTGCAACCAAATGAGAGCTTAGAGCAAGTATGCCAACCTCACAGGTATCGGTGAGGCTGTCAAGCAAGGTGAGACACCGAGAGAACCCGGAGAGTCACCTTGAAAGTGTTGATTTCCGGCCAGGCGCGGTGGCTCGTGCCTGTAATCCCAGCACTTTGGGAGGCCGAGGCGGGCAGATCACGAGGTCAGGAGATCGAGACCATCCTGGCTAACACAGTGAAACCCCGTGTCTACTAAAAATACAAAAAATTAGCCGGGCGAGGTGTCAGGTGCCTGTAGTCCCAGCTACTCCGGAGGCTGGGGCAGGAGAATGGCATGAACCTGGGAGGCGGAGCTTACAGTGAGCCGAGATTGCGCCACTGCACTCCAGCCTGGGCGACAGAGCGAGACTCCATCTCATAAAAAAAAAAAAAAAAAAAAAAAAAAGAACGTGTTTTTTTGAAGATTAAGCACACACTTGTGAGTCAGGCCTCGACTCTTCAAATCTTCTGTTTATTAGCAGTGTAATTTTAGGAGAGTTACTTAATCTTTGGTACCTTTACTGCTTCATCAGTAAAATGTGAATAAAAAACATCTCTTTCAAAGATTGTTGTGAAATGCACAAACACACTTAAAATGCACTTATAACAATTTATCAGCCAGGCGCGGTGGCTTACGCCTGAAATCCCAGCACTTTGGGAGGCCGAGGTGGGCGGATCACCTGAGGTTGGGAGTTTGAGACCAGCCTGACCCACAGGGAGAAACCCCATCTGTACTGAAAATACAAAATTAGTTGGGCCTGGTGGCACATGCCTATAATCCCAGCTACTTGGGAAGGCTGAGGCAGGAGAATCTCTTGAACCTGGGAGGTGGAGATTGTGGTGAGCCGAGATTGCACCATTGCACTCCAGCCTGGGCAATAAGAGCAAAACTCCATCTCAAAAAAAAAAAAAAAAAAAAAAATTTATTACACAGAGTAAATATTTCAGTATCTATTGGCACTCATTATAATCACTGGAGGTAAGAAGTCAAGCCCTTCTCCTGAAAGCTACAATGCCACAATGTCTCACGTTGGGCCAACCCAGGTAGAATGAACCCATCCCCATTTACTTTGTTCCTCAGTGTTCAACAGACATTCCTTCCACTGAGCAGTTAATCATGACAATCACCTGGTGAGTGACGAAAATATCTGTTACCTTTTGTTGCCTTTGAAAGTCTTGCTCCAGAGATCCCAATCCCCTAAGATCACTTTCATTTTGCAAATGTTACTTCTCTGAGACATGAATTTCACATTCTCTTTTTCAACAAGGGGTACCTCATGTAAAATCCATTTGGTGAGTTATTGAAGAAGACAGATATATTTTATAATCCCTTTCTAATGAAAAATAAATAAAATAAAATAAAATGGAAGAAATAGCCTCTCTGAGCGGCTGCCTTAAGGCATCTAATCCCCACTGTCAGCTCCCAGAGACATCAACTTTGAATGTTGGATTCAGAACCATGTTCCTAGCTTGATCCCCCTTAACCTTCTGGACCCTGGAGAGATCTCGTGGCGCAAGTAAGAAAAGACAGACACTCTAACAGGGCTGGAGATTGTTGGTGAAAAAGAGGGCCAAAGTTCAGCCTTTGTATACACCAAGGTGCTGGACAAACAGCGCCCAAGACCTCCAAGCCATTCTAAACAGCCAGCCCAGGTGGTAATCTAACCTTTCTTGGACTGGAGTTTATGCGTGGCTTGACCATTTCTGCTGCTCCCCAATGTCACTGTGGAAGAATTCTATGAAATGTGAGCCGACACAGTCATACATTGCTCTTGCGAAGGTCTGCCTCTGGCTCACCCTTAGAAATTAACTCACACAGAAATGGCTGAGTCAGCTTTTGGGTTCATCCCTGGAGAAAGGATCCTGGAGTTTGAGGGTAGTCCCCAAATAGGAAGTGGTGGAGGGCAGGGGAGGAGGGAGTGGAGCAATTATCTGGTGAATCTGATTAATGTAGACAGCTGGGGGCAGAAACTTGGCCTATTTGCCTATTGAGTAGTGAGGACACAGTGAGTGTGAAACAGATGTCACACCTGGATACCTTATAGTGTATCTCTTCCAAAGGACTCAGAAAGATTCTTTTCCCTTCTACAATTTCATGGCGTGCACACAGTGGCGTCACCATTCTTATTATTATAACTGAGAAACATCCATGTCCCCAGTCCTGGGCTGGGCAATTTGCACACATCATTTCAAAACCTCTTCCAAGCTCAATGGGCAGGGAGGGACCATTTTCTGCAGTCACCGAATGAGGAAACTGAGGCCAACACACATTCTGAGTTAGTGTCGAGCTAGTAATAAAACACAGGTCTACTTTTTTAAAAATTTTTTACATTGTGTTTTACTTTTTAAAAATAATATGTACATAATTTTTTAAGTACAAGAGTACATCTCCCTCTCACTCCTAACCTTCCTTCCAGAAATGTTCTATGTCTATACCAGCACATAGTATCTATATATGTATGCATCCATATATTATTTTCTTTTATACAATGGCAGCATTCTTTTTTTTTTTTCTGAGACAGAGTTTGACTCTCGTTGCCCAGGCTGGAGTGCAATGGTGCCATCTCAGCTCACTACAACCTCCGCCTCCCGGGTTCAAGCGATTCTCCTGCCTCAGGCTCCCAAGTAGCTGGGATTACAGGCATGTGCCTCCATGCCCAGCTAATTTTTTTTGTTTTTTCAGTAGAGACAGGGTTTCACCATGTTGGCCAGGCTGGTCTGGAACTCCTGACCTCAGGTGATCCGCTCACCTCGGCCTCCCAAAATGCTGGAATTACAGGGATGAGCCACCACACCCAGCCAATGGCAGCATTCTTTGAAAACTGATCCACTTCTGGCATTTTCAGAAATGTGTTATTACAGAAACATGCCAAACATATACAGAAACAGATGAAATAGTAAAATAAATTCCCATCTATCCATCACTCAGCTTTGACAAACATTTATTCTTTTTTTTTTTTTTTTTTAGGATTAAACAAATTTTACTGGGGGTCTGAAGAAAACACAAACAATTTCATTGGAGTCTAAAGGAACTCCCCAAACCTTTATGATTTAGCAGGATACAAGATAAGGGTAATCACCCCAGCCCCTAGACCCATTTATTTTATTTTATTTTATTTTATTTTTTATTATTATACTTTAGGTTTTAGGGTACATGTGCACAATGTGCAGGTTTGTTACCTATGTATCCATGTGCCATGTTGTTTTGCTGCACCCATTAACTCGTCATTTAGCATTAGGTGTATCTCCTAATGCTGTCCCTCCCCCTCCCCCCACCCCACAACAGTCCCCGGAGTGTGATGTTCCCCTTCCTGTGTCCATGAGTTCTCATTGTTCAATTCCCACCTATGAGTGAGAACATGCGGTGTTTGGTTTTTTGTCCTTGCGATAGTTTACTGAGAATGATGTTTTCCAGGACAAACATTTATTCTCTTGTTTGCTCTTGCCTCCACCTTACTTCCCACCCATCCCACCCTGCTCTGGACTTTTTTGAAGCAAGTATCAGATATCATATTATTTTAACTGTAAATAGATCAGGTTATAACTCTGAAAGATAAAGATCTCATTTAGAGTATACACACAATACCATTATCATACCTTTAAAAAAGCAGAACCTCCTTAATATGTCTTGGAGACAAGGATGGGGCTCACGTGCCCACATAAAGCTACCTTGTTCATATGAATGCCACACCTGACCAGCTCCCTGCCAATCAGCATTCAGATTGCTGCCAGTCTTTTGCCACTGGTGAGCCATATGGTATTGGCTGGGCACAGTGGTTCACGCCTGTAATCCTAGCACTTTGGGAGGCCGAGGTGGGTAGATCACCTGAGGTCAGGAGTTCGAGAGAAGCCTGGCCAACATGGTGAAACCCTGTCTGTAATAAAAATACAAAAATTAGCGGACGTGGTGGTGGGTGCCTGTAGTCCCAGCTACTCAGGAGGCTGAGGCACAGGAATAGCTTGAACTTGGCGGGGGCAAGGGTTGCAGTGAGCCGAGATAGTGCCACTTCATTCCAGCCTGAGTGAAAGAACAAGACTCTATCTCCAAAAAAAAAAAAAAAAAAAATCAAAATTTGATTATTTTTGGCCTACAAAAATAACTATTTCATATAGTTCCATCTAATATAGGTAATGTTGCAGTGAGTACCCATGTACATATCCGATAAGAGTTGGGTTATAAGAGAAATGGCTGGAACTGGCATATCTTTAGCAGGATACTAGCTTTCCTACTGAGAATTTGGATCACCAAGGAACAAAACAAAACAAAACTCTCAGGGCTTTTACCATTGAACTAATCTATCTTTCTGCTTCCAAACAATCTCTGTGTACACCCAATTTGTCTGCTAATGTGATCATTTCCACAATGTCCATCTGATTGTGTCATTTTCCTGCTTGAAGCCTTCCAAGACTCCCCATTGTCCTTAGAATAAAAATTTAATCTTAATCTGGCATTCAAGGACATTTACAACCTCATCCAACCTGTTTTTCTATCCTAACCCTGCCACTTCCCTACATTTCAGCCATACCAACTGACTTACCATTATCCAAATAAACAAATCCTACTTTAAAATTGTTGTGCCTTTGCCCAGGCTGTACCCTTATTCTCTGGCTGGAGAACTCCTACTCATCCTTCAAGACCCAATTCCACTGTGCCCTCATCTATGAAACCTTTCAGAGGCTTCCAGGTAGAGTCAGGAATGCTCTCCTCTGTTCAAGAGATGATTCTACGTTAGGTTTTAAGTTTGCATGTCTGTGGTATCCACTAAAGCATTGATCTCGCTGCTGAACAGCACACCCTTACACTCAATAATTTTACTAGGTATGTGACAGGTATCTACATGTCAATATCTAAAGAATTGTGTGGCTTGGATTTAAAGAGAAAATGGTTGAAATATCATTGAACTGCTTCTTTTCACGCAAGCTGGTCTAACCGCCTTATTTTGTTGTTCTGTTTTGTTTTGTCCTAGGCTTTTAGCAGCCTGAAGCCATGGTTTTTAGTTTTTGTCTCTAGTGATAAGCCAAAAAGAGGGATGAGGAAGGGGCTTTACTGGCTCAGGCAGAAATAGAACCAGCCTGGGCGACAGAGCGAGACTCCGTCTCAAAAAAAAAAAGAAATTAAGAACCCATGACTGTATTCTCTCCCTTGGACACCCCTGGGAGTCAGTGGGTTATTAAAAAGAGTCTCATTCTCTGAGGATTAGCTCCTATGCTGTGCCCATCTCGATACTTCAACCATCAGAGGGGTACCAAACAGGGCCAGGAAGGAGCTCACCAGTAAGTTTTTGGGGTTTGGAATTTGCTGGGTTTTGTTTTACTAACTCAGTTGGCTTTTTGTGCCTTTCGTAATTCTCTGCTCTATATCTCTCTCTGGTAATCAAATCCCTAACTACTTGCCCTCCTGCCTTTCTACTTTTTTTCCTTTTCTTTATTTTTTTTTTTTTAATTTTTTTTGAGATGGAGTGTCGCTGTGTTGCCCAGCCTTGAGTGCAGTGGCACGATCTTGGCTCACTACAACCTCCGCCTCCCTGGTTCAAGCGATTCTCCTGCCTCAGCCTCCCAAGTAGCTGGGATTACAGGCACATGACCCATGCCTGGCTAATTTTTTACTTTTAGGAGAGACAGGGTTTCACCATATTGGTCAGGCTGGTCTCGAACTCCTGACCTCAGGTGAGCTACCTGCCTCGGCCTCCCAATGTGCTGGGATTACAGGCATGAGCCACCAAACTTGGTCTTTTTCCTTATTTTTAAAAATACAATATAATATTTGTTAATAGAAAAAATGCTACTGATGACCAACAAGAGGAGACTAAAAAAATTATGACATATCCATGCAATGGAATACAATGTAGCCATTAAAAATAATAGGGCCACATGACATTGCACGTGAGTGCATACAGTATGATCCTGTTGTGTCTTTAAAAAGATACACACATATATAATATATACATTTTTATTATGCTCTGAATTTTTTGAAGATCACCTACAAACTATTAAGTATATGTGGCCTGAAGAATAGGGATAGTGATTGGGAAAAGTAAAAAATATCATTTTTCATTTACGGTCTTTGGGTATATATTTTGAATATAGAGTAAAAACACAATATATTTACTATGTAAACTTTTGAAAACATGAAAAATAAAAAGATGATAAAAATCTCTTGCAGTCTCACCACTGATTGCCACTGTAAATTTTTTTTTTTTTTTTTTTGAGATGGAGTCTCGCTCTGTCACCCAGGCTGGAGTGCAACGGTGCGATCTCAGCTCACTGCAACCTTCGCCTCCTGGGTTCAAGCCATTCTCCTGCCTCAGCCTCCCGAGTAGCTGGGATTACAGGTGCCTGCCACCATGCTCGGCTAATTTTTTGTATTTTTAGTAGAGACAGCGTTTCACTTTGTTGGCCAGGCTGGTCACAAACTCCTGACCTCTTGATCTGCCTGCCTCGGCCTCCCAAAGTGCTGGGATTACAGGTGTGAGCCACCACGCCTGGCCTGCCACTGTTAATATTTTAATAAATATATTTGCAGGCTCTTTTTCTGGTTTATTTATTTAACTGAAATAATGAGCTTGGCCTTTGTAACTTGTGTTCTCCAATTATAACTAGCTCCAGGACATCTTCCTCTGTCACTGTGTATTCTTCCAGGCATCATTTTTGTAGTCTGCTAAGGATTCATAGTTGTTTTACTCCCTTCCTCCCGACCACGCTTCTGGTCTTCATTCCTTCCAGTATCTGTTATAATCTCTGAGTTTGGCAGCAGAAAGTACAGCTGGCTGAAACACAAGGATGCTACTTCTAATCAGAAGCATGTGCCTGACATGCTCACACACACGGACACATGCTCCCAAACTCCTCCATGAACAGAAGGCTCAGTACACATCCTTCCTGTTTCCTAAGGACCATGCTCCTAAGCAGTGGATGCCTATGAAATATTGTATTTCAGAAATCTCAGAGAGCTGATGGAATTTTGCAGACTGGATGGGCCACAGGGCTTATGGACAATGTTCACCAAAAGTCAAACAAAAAAACAAAACCAAGGGGAATCCTAAAAAGTGAGGCATTCAGTCCACAGAAAAACAGAGGGTCCCTCCTGCGCTGCTATTCAAAACCCAGTGGCCCAGAAGAGGACTCCTTTTCTTTCAAAGGGAGCTTCACCTCAGCAGCTTTCTGAATGCCTTTACAGGTCTTCTTTGGAAGTCTTCTGAATGCCTTTGGGTTAGCATTTCTTTCTGCAGGTCTCTGGAAGACCTTAGCTTCAGAAACTATGGGAGGAGGGGTCAGAAGAAAGAAAAATGAGATGAGAGAGATTACCTGGGTGACAGCCCTTTCCAAGCCTGCTGCTAGGGGTGAATGAGCTAATAAAAGGGTTCACGTCTTAATGGGGCAAACCCACAGCAAACAACAAGTCACATGCTCTGTAGCAAATAGCAAGTCACATGATGAAAGACACAGGCCTGAGGGTCTGGGGAGCAGGCCCTTCTCACAGGATCTGCAAGTTCTTCTGGTTGAGTCTGGAATGTAAGTACGTTGATCCCATACCTTCGTCCCTTAGCCTCCCAAACCAGGCATCCAACAAACCTTCCAGCAACCCATTCTCCTTGAGAAGATGTTAGGGCTACACTGAAACCTGTGCCCTAACACATAGAGTCAATGCTTTGGGGGTCTAGGCATATATCCTGATTCATTGTTGTAAATACAGAGAGCTCAGGGATTTGATACAGTCATTCACTCATCGTCGGCCCCCTGCTACTACTGGCCACCTGGCTGCTTGTCACATTTACTGAACACCTATTGTATGCCCAGCACTTGCATTTACCTGGTGCAGTAAGTCTTTATTGACTGTCTACTGCATTCCTAGCCTCTAATAGCCAAGCAGAAATACTAGTTAATGGGCACCTACTGAATGCCTAGAATTAGGATATGTCAACCGATTTAAAAAGGCTATATCAAGTGCTTACTATACACCAGGCAATTGCTGATGAAACTGAGTCCTCTCATTCCACACTGCCCAAACTGACCACACCAATGTGAAAATAATGATAATGGTAACCAGTCCTCACTTTGAGGCAGTTTTTCACTTTGGAGTTGGTTTAGTGGACCATCAGCATCAGAATCACCTGGGATATTTGTTAAAAATACAGATTTTTAAAGCCCACTACAGTTCTGCTAACTCAGAATCTCGTGGGCATGAGCCCAGGCATCTCACAATTCAACAAGCTCCCTGGGTAAATATTAAGCACAATGAAGCCTGAGAATCAGTGTTTTGGGGTCTGGGGCATATCCCGTGATTCAATGTACTAAGTGCAGAGAGGTCAGGGGTTCAATACAGTCATTCACTCATCTTTGGGCTCAGTGATCCTCCTGAAGAAAGGGAATCTGAGATCTCGACTGACTGGTGGGGAAGGTCAATGACTGATAATCACCAAAAGAGGAAACACGAGTGACCAACTAGCATACAGGAAAAGTATCAATGTCTCAGACACCAAAGAATATACCTGGAAAGAAAAGATCATTTCAGCCTACCCAAATACCAAGCTTTTAAAAAAATAAAACCTGGCACTGGCTGTGGGATAAAACTGAACTTGTGTGCTGTTGCTGGTGTCCTACAGTGATGCAAATGTTTTGGAGTACAAGTTGGTATTATGTGTCAACTTAAAAACATTACCCACAGCAGGCCGGGCACAGTGGCTCACACCTGTAATCCCAGCACTTTGGGAGGCTGAGGTGGGCAGATCACCTGAGGTCAAGAGTTCAAGACCAGCCTGGTCAACGTGGTGAAACCCCGTCTCTACTAAAAATACAAAAAAATTAGCCGGGCATGGTGGCACATGCCCGTAATCCTGGCTACTCCAGAGGCTGAAGCAGGAGAATCACTTGAACCCAGGAGGTGGAGGTTGCAGTGAGCCAAGATCATGCCACTGCACTCCAGCCTGGGCAACAGAGCGAGACTTTGTCTAAAAAAAAATTCCAATAGCATAATAATTCCATTTTTGGGACTTTATCTTGAGGAAATCACATTAATCACCGGCAAAAAAAAAAAAAAAAAAAAACACGTTTCTGAATGATGGAAATCATTACAAAGTTACTTGTAATGTACATAGTGAGACCACCGTCTCTACCAAAAATTTAAAAATAAAAATGAGCCAGGCATGGTAGCACACTCCTGTAGTCACAGCTACTCCAGGGGCTAACGCGGGAGGATTGCTGGAGCCCAAGAGTTCCAAGCTGTAGTGAGCTATGATGGCGCCACTGTACTCTGTCTCAAAAATCTAAATATAAATAGACACATAAATCCATGGGGCTTGCTCAGTATAGTACCTTAGAGTAACATTGGAAGGTAGCTTATAAAGGTGCGGAAATTGCTTATGTTATAGTATGATCCCATAGCAAAAAGAACACACTCAGGTAAGATTAGAAGGAAATCTATTAAACTTTGGCTGTAGTTGTTTTCGGAGAGCAGTGTTGAAGTGATTTTTTCTTTCTACTTTTCTGCTTGTTAAAGAGCATATACTATATTTTAATAATTTTTTTTTTTTGAGACATTGATTCGCTCTGTCTCCCAGGCTGGAGTGCAGTGGCCCAATCTTGGCTCACTGCAACCTCTGCCTCACGTATTCAAGCGATTCTTCTGCCTCAGCCTCTGGCGTAGCTGGGACTACAGGCACGTGCCACCATGCCTGGCTAATTTTTGTATTTTTTGTAGAGACAGGGTTTCACCATGTTGGCCAGGCTGGTCTCAAACTCCTGAGCTTGTGATCTACCTGCCTCGGCCTCCCAAAGTGCTAGGATTACAGGCATGAGCCACCGCACCTGGCTTTTAATAATTTTTTTAAAAACTAGCAAGCAAATAAAAACATGCAAGCAAGTATGTTTATTAAAGAATGAAAAGCAACATCAGACCTGGCCACAGTGATAGTTATTTGAAGTCCAGCTCCAAAATGCAGTGCTGCTGGCTCCCCGGAGAGAAGACGAGCTTGCTCTAGGAAGCTTGGGTGACTCAGTCCCTTTCTGTATTGTCTATCCACGGCCTAACCTGCTCACAGCAACTTCTACCAAGTTATCAGAACCAGAAGCAAATTCATCTCTATGTTAACAAATTTAGGGGAGAGACATTTATCACTTCATCAACTAACACCCTTTCAGTTCCCTTCTACATATTTCTCTCCAATGATAGAAGTAATATTTACTAGAAGGCTATCATAACAGCCGGGCGCGGTGACTCATGCCTGTAATCTCAGCACTTTGGGAGGCAGGTGGATCACCAGAGGTCAGGAGTTGGAGATCAGCCTGGCTAACAGGGTGAAACCCGTCTCTACTAAGTATACAAAATTAGCTGGGCATGGTGGTGCGCGCCTGTAATCCCAGCTACTCAAGAGGCTGAGGCAAGAGAATCGCTTGAACCCGGGAGGCAGAGTTTGCAGTGAGCCAGGGTCGGACCACTGCACTCCAGCTTGGGTGATGGAGTGAGACTCAAGTCTCCAAAAAAAATAAAAATAAATGCTGTTATAACGGCCAGGCGCAGTGGCTCATGCCTGTAATCCCAGCACTTTGGGAGGCCGAAGGGGGCAGATCATGAAGTCAGGAGATTGAGACCATCCTGGCTAACATCGTGAAATCCTGTCTCTACTAAAAATACAAAAAAAATTAGCCAGGTGTGGTGGTGTGCGCCTGTAGTTCCAGCTACTCAGGAGGCTGAGACAGGAGAATCACTTGAACCCAGGAGGCAGAGGTTGCAGTGAGCTGAGATCGTGCCACTGCACTCCAGCCTGGGTGACAGAGCAAGACCCCATCTCGAAAAAAGAAAAAAGGCTGTTTTGTGCTAGTTAGCTTCCAATTGACCTCCAAGTTTGATATTTTAAAAATAAATTTTATACTGTATTATATATAATAAAATGAACTCATTTTAAGTGTAAAGTTTGATGACTTTCGATAAATGTGTACAGCAGTGGAAGCAGCAATACCATCAAGGTATAGAACATTTCCACATTTCCATGACCCCAGAATGATCCTTTGTGCCCCTTCCCAGTCAATTCCTGTCCTTTCCACACAAAAAGCAATCGTGCTGATTTATTTCACCATAGGTTAGTTTTGCCTGTTTTTTAACTTTAATAAATAGGATTGTGCACTGTGTACTCTTCTGAGTCTTTTTTTTTATTTTGTCCAATATTGTGTTGTTACATGTAGGATTTTGTTTGCTCCCATTACTGTATAGTATTTCAACGTATGAATTATACAACAATTTATTTAGGCATTCTACTGCAACTTTCATGGGGCTCATTTCAAGTTCAGAACTATTACAGAGGGTGCCGATTTCAACATTCTCAATTATTCAGTGGAATATTATTCAGCCTTAAAAAAGGAAGGAAATCCTGCCTTCTGCAACAACACAGACGAACCTGGAGAACATTCAGTGAGGTAAGCCAGTCATAGTAGAATGACAAACACAGCAGATTCCACTTACATGAGGTATCTAAAATAGACTCAGGGAAACAGAGCGGAATGGGGGTTGCCAGAAGCTGGAGGGAGGCTGCTATTCAGTGAGTATAAAGTTTCAGTTATGAAAAATGGATAGGTTCGAGAGACCTGCTATACAACACTGTGTCGATATTTAACAATAAAATAAAAACAGCTTTTTTTTTTAGAAAATAAAAAGTAGAAACAAACCAGACAGCCATCCACTGATGAAGGAATAAATTAAATGTGGTATATACATGCAAATGACATATTATTCAGCAATAAGAAGGAAGGTAGGAGTCAAACATGCTGAAATATGGATAAAACTTGAAAACATTGTGCAAGGTGAAAGAAGCCAATCGCAAAAGACTACCTACTGTACGGTTCCATATATATATGTATATATATATATGGAATATATATACATGTGTGTATATATATATGGAATATATATACATGTGTGTATATATATGGAATATATATACATGTGTGTATATATATGGAATATATATACATGTGTGTATATATATATATACACACACATATATACACATATATATACACATACATATACACATACATATACATATATGGAAAGTCCAGATTGGGCAAAGCTGAGGAGACAGAAAGTCGATTAGTGATTGCTTAGGGCTGAGGCAGGGTTGGGTATGAGGGAATGGAGAATGATGGCTTATGGGTAAAGGATTTCTTTTGGGGGTTATAAAAATGTTCTAAAATCGATTATGGTGATAGCTTCACAACTGTAAATATATTAAAAGCCTAATGGTATACTTTAAATGGGTGAATTGTATTGTGTGTGAGTTAAATCTCCATAAAGCTGCTTTAAAATACAAAAAACAAAATTGTTGTCTATGTCTTTGGTGGTTATACGGACTCAGCTTTCCTGGATATATATCCAGAAATGGGATCGTCTGTCATAAGCTACCCAAGTGTTTAGTGTTAGTAGATGCTGTCAGTTTTCCAGATCCAGACAGTTTCACCAATTCACAGTCCCCCAGTGATACGAGAGAGTTCCAGTCGCTCCCCATTGTCATCTGTCTTTTTCATTGTAGCCATTCTGGTTGAAAACATGCATGTTTTGGCTGGATGCTGCGGCTTACTCCTGTAATCTCAGCACTTTGGGAGGCTGATGCAGGAGTATCACCTGAGGTCAGGAGTTGCAGACCAGCCTGGCCAACATGGTGAAACCCAGTCTCTACTAAAAATACAAAATTACAGCCACCTGTAATACCAGCTACTTGGGTGGCTGAGGCAGGAGAATCACTTGAGCCCAGGAGGCTGAGGTTGCAGTGAGCCAAGATCGCACCTCTACACTCCAGCCTAGGCGACACAGTGACACTCCAACTCAAGAAAAAAAAAGAATGCATGTTGTTGAATAAGATGGAACTGGCTTTGCTCGTGGTCAGTTTGAGAAAGATGAGTTCCTGAGCAGGTAGCTTCAGTTGGAAAATAATTGTCCTGCTTCCCCATTTTCAGTCATGAGAATAATGTGCCTGAGTATGTTTTTAACATCATTTTATTGAGGTACAATTCATGCACATAAAACGTACAAATCTTAAGTATATAGCTCAGTGAATTTGTCATTGAATTTGTACACAAAAAAAATGATGAGACCATCACCCAGACAAACATAGTAATCAACACTGTAGAAAGTTCCCTTAGGTCCTTTTCAAACCACTCCCCAAGAGATAACCACCATTCTCATTTTTTCCCCATATGTTCATTTTGCCTGTACCAGAACTTCACATAAATAAAATCACACAGTATGTCTTTGTGTGTGTGGCATTTATTTGCTCATCATCATGTTTTTGAGATTCATTTTTCTTCTACCTTATTTTTTATTACTGCTACTTTATTATTATTTTATTTATTTATTTATTTATTTGAGACAGAGTCTCGCTCTGTCGCCCAGGCTGGAGTGCAGTGGCGCAATCTTGGCTCACTGCAACCTCCGCCTCCTGGGTTCAAGCAATTCTCCTACCTCAGCCTCTCGAGTAGCTGTGATTACAGGCATGCTCCACCACTCCCGGCTAATTTTTGTATTTTTAGTAGAAACAGGGTTTCACCATGTTGACCAGGCTGGTCTCGAACTCCTGACCTCAGGTGACCTGCCTGCCTGGGCCTCCCAAAGTTCTGGGATTACAGGTGTGAGTCACCACGCCCCCACCGGCTACTTTATTATTTTTTATTACTGAGTATGATCCCATTCTGTGAGTATACCATAATTTATCCATTTAGACATTTGCATTCTTTCCAGTTTGGAGCTATTATGAATAAAACTGCTGTCAATATTCTTGTAGAAGTTTTTATTTTTCTTTTTCCTGAGTAAATACCTAAGAGTAGGATTGCTAGGTCACTTGATAAGTACACATTTAATTTTAGTATTAAAAACTGCCAAACTGTTTTTCTAAGTGGTTGTATGTTTTACATTTCATATTGGCAGGTGTGAGCTCTGATTGCTTCATGTCTGGGCCAACACAGATGTTGGCAGTCTTTTTGATTTTAGCCATTCTTATTACTGTATAGTGGTATCTCACTGTGGTTTTAATTTGCAAATGACGGTGACTAATCAGGTTGAGTATCTTTTCATGTGCTTATTGGCCATTTGCACATTTGCATAACTTCTTTAGTGAAGTGACCAAACCTGCTCATTTTTTAACTGGGTTGTTTGCTTTCTTATTATTGAGTTGAATAGTTTTTTTTTTAATTCTATTGCAAATCATGTGTCAAATGTATGCATTGTGAATATTTTCTTTTGGTCTCTAGCTGCCTTTTTATTTTCTTAACAGGGTCTTTTGACAAAGGTTTCTATGGTTTTTTGTTTTGTTTTTTAAGAAAAGCTTATGGGTTTTTTTTTTTTCACCTGCTCCTGCACAGGTGAAAATATATATGTGTTTATTTTTTACCATATCGATATATTTAACTTTCTATTTTACGGATGAGAAAAGTGAGGCCCAGAGAGTGCAAGTGCCTTGCCCAAATCCATATACCCAGCAAACAGCAGAGCCAGGACTCAATTCCACAACTTCAAAGCCCGACACTCTGTCCAACTGCAAATTTCGTTTCCCATCAGACCCAGAAAACCAAGGGCAATTGCACAAGATCGTTTGTAGTAAACCTGTTATTTAAGAGGAACGAAGACTGAGCCTCAGGGTCTAGGAGTAACTTATAGGGGCTTCTTGTACTTATGGATAGAAAATACATGGATAAATAGAGATATTAAAGGAAGGGATGCCCTCCCCTCCCGAAAGAAATAAAAATGTGATCCCTCTCGGCACTGTAGCCTCTGATGAGAACATTTAATCAATTAGCATTGCTGTTGCCAAAACTTGCTTCCCACCGAGCCGAAAAGCCGCCCGGCGGCACATCCCAGCGGCCTCCCTCCTCCCGGGCTGGGATTCGCCTCTGCAAGAAACGTCATGTTTTCTCTCCCAGACAACGTTCCAGGAGCCCCAGATGTAAAATCAGAGGTCTCTTATCTGGCACTATTGATCTCTGTGCTAATAAAATGTCAGTGCCCAAGGGAAAACTGAAAGAAAGAATCGTGCTGTCATCTCTGTTCCTGCGGGGACAGGCACCCGTTTGTCGGCTCACTTCATTGCTGCGTCGGCCAGGCTAATATTTCGGGGCTCCCTGGAGGAGAAAGTCCCTGAAATGAGCAGGGACATGCTTTCTATTTCCCCTTTCACAGGGGCTCTCTGGAATTCAAGGATGAATGAATGGGAAGAGATCAACAGGTATGCAGCACTCACCAAATGCTGGGCACTTTACCCACACCAGATACCCCGAAATCCTCCTGGAATCCAGGCACGGAGGGTCACCACATCCGTTTTATTGATGAAGAAACTGAGGCTAACATTTGTGAATCATTTTATACTAAGGACTTGCCAGTGTCCCATTTATTCCTCATGACAAGCCACATTTTACACAGGAAGAAGCTGAGGCTCAGAGAGGTGGAGTGCTATCCCCAGAGTCTCACAGCTGACAGATGAAAGGGCTGATGCCAGAACCAGAAGCCGCTCATAGCCGCCTCGATGCTGAGCATGTGCTGTTTGTTATCCCCCAGTCACAGGCACTGAGGCTCACACTGAGCCTATATTACTGGGTCCAGATGCGCCCCCAGCCTCCTTTGGTTCTGAACCTGCCCTCCTAGCCTTAGCAACTGTGTTCTCTTAGAGTCCAAGTCGAGCCAAAGGAGACATGCTGTATTTTGATGCCCCTTGTGATTTAAGAAAAAATAAAAATAATGAATGAATAATTGTATAACTTCTCCAGCAGAGATGAATAGGAAAGGCTTATCTATGGAAGCATCATATGTTATTATTGTGACCATCTAACATGATGACCACATTGTCAGAAACAGACTCAGATGGGACAGAAAATAATCTAGCCTGCTTAAACAGAATCATTGAGAAGCATTATGGTAATAGCTAATCATCAATAATAAAAATAATACATAGAATCAAAGCCAGCAGCAAATATAGCAAAACTATATTCATCTGTAAGAAACAAAATAAGAAGCAATCGTTCGGCTGGGTGTGGTGGCTCATGCCTATAATCCCAGCACTTTGGAAGGCCGAGGTGGGTGGATCACCTGAGGTCAGGAGTTCGAGACCAGCCTGACCAGTATGGTGAAACCCCGTCTCTACTAAAAATGCAAAAATAACCCAAGCTACTTGGGAGGCTGAGGCTGGATAATTGCTTGAACCCGGGAGGCGGAGGTTGCAGTGGGCTGAGATTGCGCCACTGCACTCCAGCCTGGGCGATAGACAGAGACTCCATCTCAAAAAAAAACCATCTTAAATGAAATAAAATAAAACATAAAGCAATAATTTAAAACAGACTAAAATCAGCAATAACAATAATAATAGTAACAATAGCAACCTATTATGTGCCAGGCACTCTTCTAAGCACTTTTCAGGTAGCCATTATTTAAGCCTTAAAACAACTCTATGAGGTAGGAAGTCTCATAAAGCCCATTTTATAGGTGGGGAAGCTGAGGCATCAGGAAACCAGGGGCTTGTTTCTCAGCAGGACAAGCCCCCATAGGGCTCCATTCCTCAAGGCAGAAGTCCAGGAAGGGTAGGACAAAAACTGGGTCTCCACAGTTTGGGTAGGCACCTCGCTTTGGGGATTCTCTGGGGACAACCAGAAAACACAAAGGGGTGAGGACTTGGTAGGCTCCTAAATGCTTGTGAGCAAAAAGCCTGGTCACAGCTTAGAGGGATGTCGTCCTCTAAACACTGAGTCACTGAGTGACCAACCGGCTGCTCTGGCCAGGCCCTGGTTGGGGCAGGAGGAACTGGAGATGAATGGGTCACCCTCCTCGCCCTGCAGCCTCCTGCAATAGACCAGGCTGGGGCGAGCGGCAGGAATGGAAAGAAGGGGAGCAATCTGAGTGGGTCGGGAAACAGCCAAGAGTGAGAGATCCTGCTCAGGGAGCGCTGGAGACGCACAGCTTTTGACCTTGGACTGTTTGTTTTCAAAATAAGCTCAGCTTCATTATCTGTTCTTTCTTTCACATGAAAACCTGCCCCTTCACAGTTCCATCCCCCCATCTTTTCCTCCAACTAATTCCTGGCTCTCCCAGCTCTGCCTCCCAGCCCCTCCTTGCCCACCCTCATCCCCTTGTTTTGTGATTTAAGAAAATAAAAATAAATGATAGAATAATTGTATTAATTTTCCAGCATAGTTGAATAGGGAAAGGTAAGATATTGAAGTATCATATGTTATTGTTGTGACCATCTGAGATGATGACCACATTGTCAAGGACAGACTCATGCAGGACAGAAAACAAGACACACCCTAGACACGCTCCTCCTCAAGTACCCCACCCTCTCCTTTTATTTAATTTAATTAATTAATTTATTTAGTTAGTTAGTTTTATTTATTTATTTATTTTTGAGATGGAATCTCACTCTGTCACCTAGGCTGGAGTGCAATGGCGTGACTTTGGCTCACTGCACCCTCCACTTCCCAGATTCAAGTGATTCTCCTGCCTCAGCCTCCCAAGTAGCTGGGATTTCAGGCACCCACCAACACACCCGGCTAATTTTTGTATTTTTACTAGAGACAGGGTTTCACCATGTTGGCCAGGGTGGTCTTGAACTCCTGACCTCGTGATCCACCCGCCTCGGCCTCCCAAAGTAGTGGGATTACAGGCATGAGCCACTGCGCCCGGCCTACCCTCTCCTTTTATAAACTTCAGGCCAAGGTCCCTTTTTAGTATTTCCTCATCCAGCAAACGTTCATGGATACCTGCTCTTTACTAGATCCTGCCTGATGTTGACTAGGGCCACAGAAATAACACAGCCCTCTTCTCCTCTCCAGGAACTCCTCTGCTGGAGGGAGAGGCAACAACCCCAGAGGTCCTGCCTCGAGCTCTCTACCAGGCAGCTGCCTGCCCATGCCAGGAGGGCCCTCATCCTCCTAGTCCGGGACACTGTTTTGTGGCTCCAGAAGTTCAATGTCATCGTCATTGCTTTATAAAACTACGTGGCTATCTGTAGCATATTCCTCCCCACACACTTGCTGTTCCCCTCCAAGGAGACACGTGAGATGTGGGAGTATTAATTTATTTGGAGTTAACAAAACTTAACACTTAACAGATGATACCAGGAAAACTGAGTCTGTGGGGGTCACATGACAAGGGCATTCGATTTAATCACATTTTATTTTAACAAGAGAGATTTAAATAGGGTGGGGCACCTGTGAGCATCTTGCCCTGAGGAGCACAATCCTAGTGTTTAAAGATAAAAAAAATTCACTTAATGTGTTCACATCATACCAAGCAAGTACTTCATCTGATGTCCAGAGCAATAGGAACGCGTTCCTGCTGCCGATGACCGTTTTCGTCATGGAAGTGATATAGTGATACTTAGACAGCTACAGAGACAGCACTTCATGGAGGATTTCAGCAGCTTTTCAGAGTAACTTTGACTACAGGTGATTTCCACCTTTTCTGCAAAGTGAGGAATTGAATAAACACACACACACACACACACACACACACACACCCCAACGCATCAAGATTTGTCTTCCCAATAGGCATTTTCAGATGGGGAATGATGTGGCCGTTAATTACTTCACAAAATGTACAGCAAATAAAAATCATTATAATGACTACCTATAAACCCAGGAATGTCATCGAATCAATCCGTGGCTAATGGATTAAAGATTAACGCAACTACAACCACATGTTGTCCTCAGCTGTAAACTGCTGGGGCTAAATAAATAATAAAGGAAATAAGATCATTGTCACCCTGTCCATTAGGTGCATGGCTGATGATCTCCTTAAAGTGCTCCTCAGACCCTAATGAGGTCATTACGGTCACTTCTCTCTGGGCCCCAGACTCGGCGTGTCGTCCTGTGCAGATAAGGAAACTGAGTCACACGAGAGAAGGCAATTGCTGATAGTTCCCACTTGCCCTGCCCTCCTCATGCCTTAACAGAGGTCCCAGGCCTTTGATCAAACTAGGGAGAGGTTAGAAGAAAGGCGAGACGGGCCTCGGAAGAATTTGGATCTGTTGAAAAAGGATTTTAGGACAAGAACGAAACGAGACGCGTTTTCATGGGAACGCAAACCCAGTAACTTCTCAGAGGCAGGGCTTCATGGAGAAACTGCATCAAAAGGAAAACAGTCTGGTCCCAACCTTTATTTCTCCCAAGGCATGAAACTCCTGATTTCAAACCACTTCTCTTTGCCTCTGAAAGAAAACAAGAAAAAGATGGGGCTGTGTAGTTCTTCCAACAGTGAAAAAAAGAAAGAAAAGAGAGAAGAAGAAAGTTGTTTGGGGATTCGAAACAGAAAGGGCCTTCTTCCCCTTTATCGATAATTTTGAAAGGGTCGCTGTAAGACACTGACTAATGACACGTGACCTTTGGATTCTCCACGAGGCAGCAGGCGCGGGCCCCGAACCCAGCGGGGACCCCTCTGCCAGTTAGGGGTCACTCTCTCCATTCAACGCTTTATTAGCCCCCTCAAGTCTCAGGGCGAAGTCCTGCTGCTTTGAGACGTTTACAGCTTTGATTGAGGAAAGCTATTCAGGGCTGGGGCGAGGATCTGTTTGTTTTCAGGAGGAAGCCTCTGTGAGCCTGCCCCCTCCCCCCTGTGTTTCCAGAGTTGCTGGAGAGATAAAAGCCATACCTCCTTTTGACCTTCATTGGACAGTAGGAGCCCCGACTCAGCGTGGAATAATAAAGGCATATCAAGCTGCATAAATTATCCCGTGATTGACGCTCTTTCTTCCAGCTCCGACTTAAAGGGGGGTGTCTGGGGCTGGGGCCGGGAATGAGGAGGGGTTCAGTTTATTTACTCAAGCACCTACTGTGTGCTGCTGATGGGGAACTTCCTAGGCAAGTCATTGTCGCATCTCATCCCTGCAAACAGTCCCAGGAGGTAAATATTATTTATCCCTGTGATGTGCATGAGGAAATGGCAGGAGAGTTACGTGATTTTTTTTTCAGTGACCTACAGGAAGGCAGCAGCAGGCAACAGCGTTTGGCCGTGAGAATATTTTGACAACGCTTTTTTAAAAAAAATCAGCTTTTTAAAATTTACCAAAGTGTCATCTTTACCCAGTCCCTGGGACTGACCCTGACCCCTGGGTTGAGGGATGGAGAGAGGGGGGAGAGAGAGAGAGAAAGAGAGAGAGATGAGATGCAGGGCCAGGATGGCAGAGAGCCACCCGTGGGCTACCTGTTTGTCCAGCGGTATTTATGGAACAGCAGTGTCTAGGAAAAAGGGACCTCGCCCACGAGAACTATGCATCGTAGGAGGGAGACCTAGAGTAAGTTATTTATGAATATAATTTTTGGACAATGTTAAGAACTTCGAGGAGAGGAAAGCAGGGTAGCAAGAGAGAAAGTGTCTCGGTGGAAGAAAGAGGCACAACTTTGGAGAGAGATGTCAGGGAACCCTCCACCCCAGGAGGGGACATTTGTCCTGAATGGTGGGAAGGAGAGCACGGGCAAAGGTCCAGCCAAGCAAAGGCAACAGTACATGAGTCCACGTACTCAGGAGGTGAGAACAGACTCGACACCCAGAAGCTGAAAGAGGACCCATGGCTAGAGGGCAGGGAGTGCGGGGCCAGGCACCCTGCAGGCTCTCCAGAGCCTGGGGTTTATTCTCAGTGCAAAGAGAAGCAACCGGAAGGTTTTCAGTAAAGGAGTGCGGTGAAGCCAGAAGCGAGACTAGGAGCAGGGAGCCCAGAGCTGTCTGTGGCTCCCGACTTCCCTGCGTTCTGACAGGTCACTTGGGCCTTGTCAAAGCTTCTGTGTTCAGAAGTTCTTTCCTTAAGAACAGCTCAGGGAATCACCACTTGCTGTTCAGATTGTCCCTGGAGTTGGAGCGTGACTTTGGAGTATCCTGAAGTCAGACGTGTCCCCTCCCTCCTGAGGATCAATAACTTGAATGCCTTGGGAGTCACCAGGGAATGTACATCTGAAGCAGGGTGCGAGGAGCCCTGGTGAGCTGGCAGGCACTGCTCTGTCCCCAGTGGCGGCCCCTACTTAACTCTTGAAATTGCACCACAGGGAGTGGAGAGGCCGACCCTAGAGCTGCCAGACCTTCTGATTCTATTAGAGAAGCCAGAAATCCAGATATGTGTGCAAACTCTTAGTTTTTGAATGTCGACATCAAATTCAAATTAAACTAACATTCATGAGTTCTGTCCACGAACCCTGAAGCCAAAGAGTCGCATAAGACAAGACCCCAGCCTGTAAGAGCCTCCAGGCCAGAGTCACTACTGCCTCTTGGCTAAACAGAGCAGAGAATTAAAGGTAAAAGATGCAAAAGAAACAGATGGGTCTCATTCTTGCATTCTAAAGTGTTTTGGTAAAGTGGGTCTATTTGGCAGTCTGCTGAAATGGTGGACTTCTTCTCAGAATATTTAAAAATGCATAAAATCAAATAACAAAGGTGCCCAATTATATTTAAGTACAGTTATCAAAATGTTGCCATAAGCTAATACAGGTACTTCTTTGTTAATGTATCAATCAACAAGATCTGAAGGCAGGCACAGCGGCTCACCCCTGTAATCCCAGCACTTTGGAAACCCGAGGTGGGTGGATTACCTGAGCACAGGAGTTCAAGACCAGCCGGAGCAACATGGCTAAACTCCGTTTCTACTAAAAATACAAAAAAATTAACCGAGTGCTGTGGCACCTACCTGTGGTCCCAGCTGCTCAGGAGGCTGAGGCGGGAGGCTTGCTTGAGCCTGGGAGGCAGAGGTTACGGTGAGCCAAGATCATACCACTGCACTCCAGCCTGGGTGACACAGTGAGACCCCTGTCTCAAAAAAACGAAAACAAAATCAAGATATGGTGCTGAGCCAATTACTTCCTTAATTTTGAAGTAATGATAAATGGAAACAATATTTCAAGATATCTGTAAAAGGCCGGGTGCAGTGGCTCATGCATGTAACCCCAGCACTTTGGGAGGCCGAAGCGGGCAAATCATCTGAGGTCGGGAGTTCAAAACCAGTCTGGCCAACATGGCGAAACCCCGTCTCTCCAAAAAAAAAAAAAAAACAAAACAAAAAAAAAAATTAGCCGGGTGTGGTGACACATGCCTGTAATCCCAGCTACTCAGGAGGCTGAGGCAGGAGAATCGCTTGAACCCAGGAGGCAGAGGTTGCAGTGAGCTGAGATTGTGCCATTGCACTCCAGCCTGGGCAATAAGAGTGAAACTCTGTCTCAAAAGAAAAAAAAAAAAAGATGTCTGTAAGAACTGTCAGGTGGCATGAAAACACATGGTGTCTACTGGTGGTAAAATTGCAGTTACTGGTCATGCTACTGTGGGTTGCTGGCAACATTCATAATGAAAGGAAATGAAACATTTTAGTTAGAGGATAACAAAAATAAAAATGTTATGTTTTCCCATGGAACCTCACAGATATTCTCTCTCTCTGCCCCCAAAGTAGTCCATGGACTCCCAGTTTAAGAACTTCTACATTAGATGAGATTCTTTAACAGGTGGATTGTCAAAGAAGAAGCTGCCCTGCCCTCACCTCCCAATGTCAGGAAATGTCTCCCCCAGCCCTCCAGGGACCAGGAGCCCTCCTGGATCCAGCTTCTCCCTCTCCATGCAGTGGACCATGGCCTTCCAGGCCCCTCAGGCTCTGTTCTGCTCATGGGGCCAGCTGCCCTTCCCATCACTCCTGCTGTGGCTCCCTCTAGCCTGGATGCAATCAAAGTCACTGTGTGCTTCATTCCAGGCCTTCCCACAGAGGACCTGGGATGGTCAGGGGTGGGATGTTGGGGTCAGACAAGGACAGGTTCAAGTCTTAAATCTGCAACTCATTAGCGGTAAGACGGCGAACTGGCCACTTAATCTTCAGCCTCAATTTCCCCCATCATTCATTTTCCATGGTTGTAGGGATTCAGTGAAAGAACACTGTAAAATTCTTTTTTTTTTTTTCTGAGACAGAGTCTTGCTCTATTGCCCAGGCTGAAGTGCAGTGGCTTGATCTCAGCTCACTGCAACCTCCGCCCTGCCCCTAGGTTCAAGTGATTCTCCTGCCTCAGCCTCCCAAGTAGCTGGGATTACAGTTGTGTGTGCCACCATACCCAGCTAATTTTTGTAGTGTTAGTAGAGATGGGGTTTCACCATGTTGGCCAGGCTGGTCTCCAACTCCTGACCTCAAGTGATCCGCCCAACTTGGCCTCCCAAAGTCCTGGGATTACAGGTGTGAGCCACAGTTCCCAGCAGTACCCTGTAAAATTCTGGCATATTTTAAACCCTCAAGACACAGTAGCTGCTTTAACTAGGGTTTTTATTACACTGGTGTGTGTCTGTTGCTTCCCACAAAAGCATATTAGCTCTTACTGAGACGCAACCTAAACCTTTCTCTGTTCACTTTATTCAGGTCTCTTCTTAATGTCACGATATCAAGGGGACCTTCCCTGACCACTCTATCAGAACCAACACCTCCCACTTCTGTCTCTGCTGCCTTACCTTACTTTACTTTTCTTCTTTGAGTTTAGTGCCATCTGGTATAGTATATATTTACTTGTTTATTTATGGTCTGTTCCATCCATACCAAAAGAATATATGCTCAGTGAAGACATGGATTTATTTTCTTCACTGCTGTATTCCTTGTGCCTAGAATAGTACCAGATCCACAGTAGGCACTCTGCAAACATTTACTGAATGAGTGAATGAACGAATGAATGAAAAGCCTCTGCAAATATTTTCTTGAGGGCTTTTCGAAGAATTCAGTGAGACAGAATAGCCAGAGCATCTAGCTCTGTGTCTGACATACCAATACTCACTTTTCATCTTCTTCCTTAACTTTTCTGAATTTTAGTTTATTCATCTGTAATATAGGAATACTAAGAATACTACTACTAGCATTAATCATAGCACCAAGACTACTTATCTCTTGGCGCTATTGTAATGTCCAACACCAGAAAGCATTTCGTAAGCTATAATTCATTATATGGGTATGAGTTATTATTGCTATTATAAGAATTTAGGCACATTATCGTCGCCTCTCTGAGCTTCCATTTTCTCATCTATAAAATGGAGCTAATTTTATTTAATTTAAACATCTGCACTTCCTTCCCTAGCTGAGTTATTGTGAGGAATGAATAAGATAATGCATGTTTAAATGCTTTGTAAACTATAAAGTACTATGCAGCTATAAAGAATAATTACTGAGGTACAGCACAGGAGCAGTGGAAATACCATGGGACTTGGAATCCCAAATACCTGGGTTCGAGTCCCTGCTCTATCACTTTCTTTCTTTCTTTTCTTCTTTCTTTCTTTCTTTCTTTCTTTCTTTCTTTCTTTCTTTCTTTCTTTCTTCTTTTTTTTTTTTTTTTATTTTTTTGAAACAGAGTCTCATTCTGTCACCCAGCCTGGAATGCAGTGGTACAGTCTTGGCTCACTGCAACCTCTGCCTCCCAGGTTCAAGCGATTCTCCTGCCTCAGCCTCCGGAGTAGCTGGGACTACAGGTGCGTGCCACCATGCCCAGGTAATTTTTGTATTTTTTTAGTACAGATGGTTTTTCACCATGTTGGCCAGGTTGGTCTGGAACTCCTGACCTCAAGCAATCTGCCCACCTTATCCTCTCAAAGTGCTGGGATTACAGGCATGAGCCACTGTACCCAGCCATGTCACTTTCTAGCCCAGAAACTCTGGATCTTGGTTTCTGCCAACTGCAAAATGTAGATAATAATGCTACTCACAATGCATGCTAAAGGCTCAGCACCAGTGCAGCCCAGATCAGCCCCGGCGGTAGCTGACTTCTTGTTACTGCTTTCCACAGGCCTTTGTTAGGCTCTCTGTGGCCTTCTCCTCACCAGGCCCAGCAAACCTTCCCTTTCCTGTCAGTTGAATGGTGATAATTACACCAGCCTCTCGGGATGCTGTGTTTTTAAATTAATACGTATAAGATGCTTGGAGATCTTCCCTTGAAGCAGGTGGGGAATGCACCCAGATTCCAGAGTAGGTCTTGCTCTCCGGGGCTTCTGCTGGTGGCCAAGGCCTCTGCTGGCCTCTCTAGGTGGGGAGCTCCAAATGGCTCCAGGATCTAAATGTGGGCATCATTTTTGGTGATAAGAAAGATGCCGTTTTTCTGGAAAAGCTCAGCTCCACGCTCCCAGCAGATGAGTCCTATCACTCAGGTCTGAGTTGATCTGAGACACATACAAGAGGCCTCAACCGAGGCCCCCTTGGTTATGTTTGTAGAAGTTGGGAGATGAAGGAAACAAAGCCAAAAAATGTAGCTCCAGATGTGCCCTTACTTGTCTTAACTCAGGGCTGCAATTGTGAGGCAGGCCAAGGCCTCCAAGATGGGCTGATAGTCCAGGCTAGAAATTCAGGCTGGAAGACCAAGCCAGAGGGCTTCTGACCCTCAAGACCGGGCCTGCCCATTGCTTACCGCAGGCAGGACCTGATGGGCCAGCGGGAAAGCCAGTTCCATGCAATCCAAGGCAGAGCTTCCCTGAGTCCCTGCCTGTACTGGGGGCCTGGGGCGATCCAGCCAGGAGTTTGTTGCTCACATTAGTGATAAACTCCCAAAGTCACTGAATGGATTCAAGGTTATTCTTGGACTTGTTACATTTCCACACACTTAAGTTCCCAGGAATGTTTGAAAACCCAGGAGGGTGGGTTGAGTTCCTCACGACGGCGCATAGCCCAGTTCAGCTTTGCCATGAGCCTGGGAGAGTCTGGTCAGGATGCCTTGGGGTCTGTGGTCCCCAACGCCAGCTGTGCATGGAAATCACACCAAGAGGCAGTTTCATTTGTTTGTCTAATGCAAACAAAATATGCCCATAACCCCTCTACCCTGATAACATCTTTTACATTTGGTACCTGTATTTTGCAAAGAATGCAAACACAAGCAAAGTTTTTAGTCAACATTTCTTTTCTTTTGTAGAACTTGTCTTGAGTAAGTCTCGATTTGGTCTGGTAGTGGTATACTGCCTCCTGGGTTCAAACAATCCTCCAGCCTCAGCCTCCCAAGTAGGCAGATTACAGGCGCGGGCCACCAGGCCCAGCTAATTTTTGTATTTTTAGTAGCGACGGGGTTTCACCATGTTGGCCAGGGTGGTCTTGAACTCCTGACCTCAGGTGATCCGCCCGCCTTGACCTCCCAAAGTGCTGGGATTTCAGGCGTGAGCCACCGTGCCCAGCCCTCTTTCCAGCATTTCTTTGCCCTTGACCTGGTCCAGGCTGTCTGCTCTCATCCCCTCCCACCACCCCCATCACTTACAGCTTTCCAGCTACCTGACCTTAGAGGTATTTCTTCAGCAAATCCAGCCAGTTCTGTTGCAGAGCCTTTGTAGTTGCTGTTCCATCTGCCCGGGACACTCTTCCCACAGATGTGGCATCTTGGCTCACTCCCTTAGTTTTTTCAGGTTTCTGCTCAAATGTCACCTCATCAGAGAGATCTTCTTGAACCATCCTATTTTAGAGTCACCTCCCCAGCTCGCCTTCACCTTACGCTGTTCTAATTTCTACTTTCTTCACAGCCACTACTTAATATAGTGAGTGTATTGTCTATTTATTTATCACCTAGTCTCCTCTAGTAGCCAATTAGTTCCATGGACTTGGTCTGTGTGAATCACATACTTACATTCCCATAAGGGAATGTAAAAAAATTAGTCAAAACACAAACCATTTTTTTTTGGTTGCTTTTTGAGACGCAGTCTCGCTCTGTCGCCCAGGCTAGAGTGCAGTGGTGTGATCTCAGCTCACTGCTACCTCTGCCTCCTGGGTTTAAGTGATTCTCCTGCCTCAGCCTCCTGAGTAGCTGGGATTACACGTGCACGCCACGACACCCGGCTAATTTTTTGTATTTTTAGTAGCGACAGGTTTCACCGTGTTAGCCAGGAAGGTCTCAATCTCCTGACCTCGTGATCTGCCCACCTCGGCCCCCCAAAGTGCTGGGATTACAAGTGTGAGCCACCGTGCCCAGACTGTGATTCACTTCTTGATCCTTAGTAACTAGAGGGGTACCAAATACCTAAGAGTCACTCAATACATTCTTGTTGCATAAGTATTTTTTTTATTTATCGCAGGGATCACTTCCTGCCCCTTACCTTTTTCACTCAATTCTGGTATTCCTTTGTATAGCTGGATCTTTGGTTACTTAATGCATCCTGATTAATGGACGCTTATGTCATTTATACTTTTTGTTATCACAAACATGCTGCTATGAATGTCCTTGGGTGTATAATCTTTCCATTCTCTTTTGAGTAGACCCTTCAGGTGAATAAATGTTGACCAGGGGAACTGCTAGGTCAAACAGCATGTGCATTTTTTTTTCTTGTTGTTGTTGTTGAGACGGAATTTTGCTCTTGTTGCCCAGGCTGGAGTGCAATGGCGAAATCTCGGCTCACCGCAACCTCCGCCTCCCGGGTTCAAGAGATTCTCCTGCCTCAGCCTCCCGAATATCTGGGATTATAGGTATGCGCCACCACGCCTGGCTAATTTTGTATTTTTAGTAGAGATGGGGCTTCTCCATGTTGGTCAGGCTGGTCTCGAACTCCCGATCTCAGGTGATCCACCTGCCTCGGCCTCCCAAAGTGCTGGGATTACAGGCGTGAGCCACCGAGCCCAGCCAGCATGTGCATTTTACATTTTGACAGATATTGCCTAACTGATGTCTATTTGCCCATTTGAACTCATATCAGAAGAGTAAGAAAGTAACTACTCAATGCCCTCTGCAATGCTTAATCATTACTAACAATATATTAGGGAAAAAACAGTAGCATAGTTTTGTTTTCTTTCTTTCTTTCTTTCTTCCTTCCTTCCTTCCTTCCTTTCCTTCCTTCCTTCCTTCCTTCCTTCCTTCCTTCCTTCCTTCCTTCCTCCCTCCCTCCCTCCCTTTCTTTCTTTCTTTCTTTCTTTCTTTCTTTCTTTCTTTCTTCTTTCTTTCTTTTTCTTTCTTTCTTTCTTATTTATTTGAGACAGGGTCTCACTCTGTCACCCAGGCTGGAGTGCAGTGGTGCAATTATGGCTGACTACAACCTCAACCTCCAGGCTCAAGTGATCCTCTCACCTCAGCCTCCCAAGTAGCTGGGAACACAGGTGTGTGCCACCATGCCCAGCTAATTTTTGTACTTTTTTTTTTTTTTTTTTTAAGAAATGAGGTTTTGCCATGTTGCCCATGCTGGTCTTGAATTCCTGGGCTCAGATATGGGTGCTTTGGCCTCCCAAAGTGCTGGTATTACAGGTGTGAGCCACTGCACAGGTCTTAGATTTCTTTAATCATAAAATGATTAAACATTCTTTTGTATACTTTGATTCTTATTATTTTGATTTCTGCAAACTGCTGAATTACATCCTTTTCCAATTTTCCTATCAAATTGTTCTTTTATTTATTTCAATCTTTTGTAAAGCAAAAAAAGCAAAAAAAAAATCCCTTTGGCATTTATGTTACAAATTGTCTTTGCAGTTTTATGGTTTGTGTTTTAACTAATTGTTTTTCTTAGTGATTTTTTCATTTATATATAACTAAGTTCTCATTGTTTTCTATTATGGCCCCTAGCTCTGCATCTTGTTTTAGATGCCCCAGGAAACTCTTAAAAACAGATTTAGAAGCCATGGTGGTTCATACTTATAATTCCAACACTTTGGGAGGCTGAGGAAGGAGGATCACTTGAGGCCAAGAGTTTAAAACCAACCTAGACAACATAATGAGACCCCATCTCCACAAAAAATTATTTTGTTTCATTATTTTATTTTTATGTTTTTTAGAGAAAAGGTTTTGCTCTGTCACCCAAGCTGGGGTGCAGTGGCACAAACATGGCTCACTGCAGCCTCCAATTCCTGGGCTCAGAAGCAATTCTCCCACCTCAGCCTCCTGTAGCTGGGACTACAGGTGTTCAACACCACACCTGGATAATTTTTAGATTTTTTGTGGAGTCGAGGTCTCCCTATGTTGCCCAGATTATCTACAAAAGTGTGTGTGGGTGTGTGTGTGTGTGTGTGTGTGTGTGTATATATATATATATTTTTTTTTTTTTTTGAGATGGAGTCTCACTCCCATTGCACAGGCTGGAGTACAGTGGTATGATCTCGGCTCACTGCAACCTCCACCCTCCACCTCCTGGGCTCAAGTGATTCATTTGGCTCGGCCTCCCAAGCAGCTGGGATTGCAGGCATGCGCCACCACATCTGGCTAATTTTTGTATTTTTAGTAGAGACGGGGTTTCGCCATGTTGGCTAGGCTGGTCTCGAACTCCTGACCTCAGGTGATCCACCCGCCTCAGACTCCCAAAGTGCTAAGATTACAGGCGTGAGCCACCGAACCTGGCCAAATATATTTTTTTAATTAGCTGGACATGGTACAGTCCCAGCTACTCTGAAGGCTGAGGGGGGCAGATCACTCGAGCCAGGAGTTTGAGGCTACAGTGAGCCATGATTGTGTCACTGTACCCCAATCTGGGTGACAGAGTGAGACTCTGTCTCAAAAAAAATAGATTCACGAACTCAACCCATACAACTCTGATTTGATGGTCTTGGGTTGGGGTTGGGAGCGGGTCTGTCCCTGCAGATGTGTGAGAATCAGTCACACATATACCACAGGAAGCAGTGCTCCTAGGGAGAGATGAGGCTGCAGTCCAGCTCCCTGCAGATCATGGTGGGGCTGGAGGAATAAGACCTGAGGGCAGCAAGATCCAGCAGAGGTCTGGGGGCTCTCAGGAAGGGCTTGCATCCAAGCTAGTGATCTGGAGGGTTGAATACAGAGGAGGAGGTCCTGGGGTTCAAGGGAGTAGACGTAAGATTGAGATCCAGGGGCACTGAGTCCCCAGGCCTAAGTCTCCATGCTTTGTTCTACATCTGTGTGACAGCAAGGTTGAAATGGCCTTGCTGGCCCTGCCTGCTCTGACAAGCACCAACCAAGGAAGAACTGTTCAGGGTCTGGGTGTCTGCACTTAAAGGTTTCCAGGGCCCTGGCTGAGAAGGGTTGAGTTAGACTGGAGCTAACCTTGACCTTACCCTGCCTTAACATTGCCACCTGGAAAACGGGAACCACAGAGGCAAATAAAATTCTGGTTCTTCTTGCTTTACTGTGGAATTACTGGGTTTTAGGTTGGGTTCTCAGGGGGAAGCCAAGAATCCAACTGGTGAGGTACCACCTCCCTATCTGTTCAAGAGAAGATGAGAGGCTGGATGTGGTGGCTCACACCTGTAATCCTAGCAATTTGGGAGGCTGAGGTGGGTGGATCACCTGAGGTAAGGGGTTCGAGACCAGCCTGGCCAATATGGCAAAAATCCTGTCTCTACTAAAAATGCAAAAAAAAAAAAAAAAAAAATTAGCTGGGCGTGGTGGCACATGCCTATAATCCCAGCTACTCAGGAGGCTGAGGAAAGAGAATCGCTTGAACCTGGGAGGTGGAGGTTACAGTGAGCCGAGATCATGCCACTGCACTCCAGCCTATGCAATGGGAGCAAGACTCCATCTAAAAAATAAATAAATAAAAAATAAAGGAGAGAAGGTGAGATTGAAGGGCTGAAGGAAGAAAGGGCCCAGGTTCTTCCAAGGATGAAGGGCTGTCACCAGAAAGGAAAGCCACTCGGATTTTTCCTCTGGACTCTATGTGTTCCTCTTCAGGTGTAGCCGGCCCTGGCATAAGGATGCCAAGCCGAGGTGTACAGTGAGGAGGTGTACAGGCCTGGCAAACAGGTGGCCTTCCGGCAGACCTGGGGCTGAACCCTGCTCCACTGCTTACCACCTGATGACCTTAGGTGAGTTGCTTCACCTCTGTGAGCCCCAGTGTCCTCACCTGCCCTGTCTCCCTGGCAGACTTGTGACAAGATAGACAATCAGATGAGATAAGGTGGGTGAGGCACAGTCCCTGAACGTGTCCTCAATCAAGCCTTAGCTCCTTTCTCAGAACCTGGCCTGGCCAGCTGATGGCACAGAGCATGAGTTTGGAGAATGAGGAGGACTACAGAGGGCTTGCCAATCATTGCATGCTTTTTTTTTTTTTTTTGAGAAGGAGTCTCACTCTGTCTCCCAGGCTCGAGTGCAGTGGTGCGATCTCAGCTCACTGCAAGCTCCGCTTCTCGGGTTCATGCCATTCTCCTGCCTCAGCCTCCCAAGTAGCTAAGACTACAGGCACCCACCACCACGCCCGGCTAATAATTTTTTTTTTTTTTTTTTTTTGTATTTTTAGTAGAGACGGGGTTTCACCATGTTAGCCAGGATGGTCTCAATCTCCTGACCTCGTGGTCCACCCACCTCGGCCTCCCAAAGTGCTGGGATTACAGGCGTGAGCCACTGCGCCCGGCCCATTGCATGCCTTTGATGGCTAAACTACAGTACATTGATCTGTTCACTTGGGCACATTAAAGCTTGATCCAACTTTTCTTTTTCATTTTCTTGTATATTTTACATACAGATGAGGTCTCACTATATTGCCAAGGCTGGTCTAGAACTCCTGGCCTCAAAGCAATCCCCCTACCTCAGCCTTCCAAAGTCCTGGGATTACAGGTGTAAGCCACTGTGCCCAACTTTTCACTTTAACAACTGAAGTAAGCACATTTAGAGCCCAGCTATGGAGAGGGGACTAAGATCAACATCAGAAAGAGGTAGGCAGGCCTGCCCACCTCCTCACTGTACACCTCGGCTTGGCATCCTTATGCCAGGGCTGGCTACACCTAAGGAGGAACACACAGAGTCCAGAGGAAAAATCCAAGTGGCTTTCCTTCCTGGTGACAGCCCTTCATCCTCGGGGCTCTGGGAGGGATAACAAAAAGTTTCCAGGAGAGGAAAACAAACATGTGCAAAGGCCCTGTGAAGGGAAGCAGCAAGGTGCATTCTGAGAGACCAGAGAAGGCCAAGATACCCAGGGCACAGATGGTAAGGCGCAGAGAAGGGCAAGGTCCTCCAGGGAAGAAGGGGGCTGGCCTGGCAGCCAAGGTAAGAAATTTAGGGGTTACACTAAGAGCACTGGGGAGCCACTGAAGGGATTTGAGCAGACGAATGACACAATTAGATTTGTATGTGTGATGAGTCACTATGGCAGTCTTGTGGAGAAGGAGTTGGAATTGGTTTCGTCTTCAAAATATTTCTTATTCCACTTTGCCCCACCTGCATAATCACCATCCTCTTCCAAGCCACCATCATCTTTCGCCAGAACTGTACCATCAGCCTCTTTTTTTACACAGTCTCTCTGAATCCACTCTTGCCACCCTCCCTGCCTCTCTACACATACCCAATCCCATCTCATACAGCAGACAAAAAAGGTCATTTAAAAATGTAAGTCATGGCCCGGCATGGTAACTGATGCCTGTAATCCCAGTACTTTGAGAGGCCAAGGTGGGGAGGATCACTTGACCCTGGAGTTTGAGACCAGCCTGGGCAACGTGATGAGACTCCATCTCTACAAAAAAGTATTTTTTTAAAAAAATTAGCTGGGCGTGGTGGTGTGCAGCTGTAGTCCCAGCTACTAGGAGGCTGAGATGGGAGGATCATCTGAGCCCAAAAGGTTGAGGCTGCAGTGAGCTGTGACGACACCACTGCACTCCAGCTTGGGCAACAGAGCGAGACCCCATCTCAGAAAAAAGTAAAAATTAAAAAAATACAAATAGGCTGGGCGTGGTGGCTCACGCTTGTAATCCCAGCACTTTGGGAGGCCGAGGCGGGCGGATCACGAGGTCAGGAGATAGAGACCACAGTGAAACCCCGTCTCTACTAAAACATACTAAAAATTAGCCGGGCGTGGTGGTGGGCGGCTGTAGTCCCAGCTACTCGGAGAGGCTGAGGCAGGAGAATGGCGTGAACCCGGGAGGCAGAGCTTGCAGTGAGCCGAGATTGCGCCACTGCACTCCAGCCTGGGCGACAGAGCGAGACTCCATCTCAAAAAAATAAAAATAAAAACAAATATGAGTCAGATTTTCTCTCTCTCCACATGAAACATTTAATTCATGTCTCCCTCCAATTTAGAATAAAACCTCAACTCCTGACTGTGGCCCATGGCACCCTGGCCTTCTGGGCCTGCCACTCTCCTGTCACTCTTCCTTGCTTGGCTAGCTTCAAACAGACTCTCTTTCTTTCACTGTCTCAAACACATCATGCCCTATCCCAACTGAGGGTCTCTACCAGTCCTTAAATCTGGAAGGATTCTCTTCCCTTCCCAACACACACACACTCTTCCCCTTGCCACTGCTTACCAATAGAGGATGGGTGACTTCTCCAGAGCACTGTCCTTGAAACCTGCCACAATCTAATTTATGAATCTTCCCTCTGTTATTCTCTCTCGTAGATCCCTGCTCCTTTCCTTGGGGGCACTTGTCCTTGAGCTTACTGCAAAGTTAAGTTTTACTTTGTCTGTTAACATGTGGGGTTTGTGTGTGATTGTGTACACACTTCAGCCCCATAAGACCCTAGACCACACCGATATTTCTGCCTGCCATTGTACCTCCAGATCCTAGAACTGCATGGCTGGTGCACAGTAGGCACTCAGTAAATATTTGTTGAAGAAAGAATAAATGAATGTCTGGGATTATAGCCTCTATAACTTGGCCTCCAAATATCTGGTTAGAGAAAACCAAAAATAATGCAGAACAAACCAAACTAGAGAGGAAAACCCACGGGGGCAAACCCTGTAGTTTCCAGCAGTAAATTCTTGACCTTCTTGTTTCTCTTTCCAAGATTGTCTGTAAAAAGGGAAAAATAAGGTTTTTAAAAATCCTCCACCAATTACCTCTGAGATGAGACTTAATATGCCAAGTTTTTGCCTAGAGCACATTTTTACAGCTGAGTAATAAACCCCAGAAAAACATGCCTTATGATGGAAACATTGAACGTCGTCTGTTCCAGCAGGGCCATGGTGGCTGCCGAGACGGAGGGACATTCTTGTCAAAGAAGGAGGGAGAAAAGGAAGAAGAATTGGATTGGGTAAATATTTATCCAAAGAAGCAGTGTTGTTGATAATGAGGAATGTTGGCTTCCCTTCACAAACCAGATCTTGATTTGTTTTCTATCCCGATTACTTTTTATGACACTTGGGTTTTCTTCACAGTGAAATGCTTGGTTGATAAGAGAGCGTGAGGGAGATTGGGAGGAACAGATATTTGTATACGTTGGCCCCCTTTGCAGACTTTAGAGGGCCCCCCAGTTTCATGTTCGAGACAAGGGTATAAATATCGCCGTCTTGCTCCCCATACTGCCTAGGAGACTCCAGAAGGAGGCATTTTCCAAGAAAAGGAATTATTTTTGGCTGCCATTGTGGTGCTGGAACCAGACCTCGACTTCAATTCAGAAGACCGAAGTTTGGATCCTACTTCACCCTGACAATAGCTGGCTAAGCCTGAGCAAATAGCTTGTTCCCCCCAAGTCTCAGTTTCCTCACCTGTCAGTAGCAAAGAGAACACCAAGGCTATGTGTGGGTTGGTGGCACGCTGTCCCTCCACCCTTCTTCCTCCATATGCGCTACACCTGGCCAGCAAGGGAACCCTCTCTGAAATCAGTGCCCGGATTCTGACTAAACCCGAGCATGCGGGATGGATAGGAGATGAATCGTAGAAAAGTGGAGGCAGGGCAATGAAAATGACCTCAGTCCTTTCCTGGAGTGAATGGGAAGACACATTCTATGGGAAATCATGACAACAGAATAGGTTCGCTCCAGCCGAATTCGACTTAGAGTTGACTTTTAAAACGCCTTTAATAGTAAAAGTAATGGAGCACTGAAGAAGATTTTGAAAACGAACTCACAGATTTATCCCACGACCCCAACACCCTCAATTACTTTCCCGTCTGCATATTTTCTTTCTGCCCATGTGTGGCCCGCACTTCCCCTTGTAATGGGAAACATGCTCCATGAAAAATGGAGGAAGTGAGCCCGAAAGGCGCTCTAGGCTGCTTCTCTCTCTCTCTCTCTTTTTTCCCTTCATTTATGTATTTTTTACTATGTTTATAAACAAAGCCGAGGAACTCCCCTCCCCTACACAGCAACCTCCTTTTGTTTTTTTTTTTTTAGGTTTTGTTGTTGTTGTTGTTGCTGCTGTATTTAAATTGAAATAAATTACTGTTTCTTGAAAAAATTCATTTATTATTGATTTATTTATTTTTAATATGATACCAACTGGTTTTGAGCTCCCTCTCACCGTGGGAGTTTAGTCTCTGGCCCCAGCAACCTCTGCCAGTGGCAAGAGCTGACTTATTGCTGGTGTCAACACATGGCCAAGTTGGCTTCATCCTGAGCCCTGCACAGAAGCGCAGGAGCCTCGGCAGCTGCGCACAGTTCTAGCCGGCACTCAGGTTGCATTGTGCGACATCGCCTAGGTAACCGATAGCCAGCCTCAGAAATGGAATAGGGTGGGAGCCGGGAAACAATTCCCATCACCCCTCCTCCTCCTCCTCAAATAGTCAGCTGGTCTCTGTTAGTCATTTCAGTCAACGGTTTTCAAAAACCTCTGCTGCCATTTATTAAAATGCCTATTTTGTGCCCAAACAGGCAAATGCTTGCTGTAGTTTATCACTAATACTCCCAACAATTCTTCAAGCTCTGTGTGATTACCTCCCCTTCTAAAGACAAGGACAATGAGGATCAGAGAGGGTCAGCCACTTACCCAAGGCCACACAGCCCCACATTTCTGTCTGACTCTGAAGCCTGTGGTCTTCCTATGGCAGCGATGTCCAGATCAGAACTAATAAGCTAGCAAATGTGGTCTGCTTCTTTCAAGAAAAGACCTGGGTATTTTTGACTTGAGGACCTATTGTCAAAGGCAGAATGGGTAATTTCCATTCCACCTCTCACATTTTAATGCCCAGCATTGCTATTGCTAAATTCTTCTATTTGACGTCCATGAGCTTGGAGATCCATGTGACTGCTCAAGAATCAGTTCTGAGCTCATGCCAAGAGTAGAAATGTTAGTGACTGGGTCTGAGCTGCCCGTATTCTGCTCCATTGAGAATGCGGCTAATTACGAAGTCGGATGGATCCATTGTCAAGGAAATTTACCATATTCTCTTGGACCATTTAAAGGCTGAGCAAACATGCTGGCTGGACAGGTTGTCCTGTACTGATGGCAATCTCTGGTTCTCCCCAGGCCCTAAAGAACTGCCTCAGCTTCCCACAGAGTCTGGAGAAATCCTTCAGAACAAAATGATCCCAATCCTGGGCTTCAGGACTTTCTAAGAGCTCAAAGAAATTACAGGAGCCTGTGGGGAAATAAGTCTCCTCTATGGGTTGAGGAGAAGGGTAGAGCCAGAGGAATAAAGAAAGAGGGGGCAATAGAGCAAAAGGTAGAGGGCAAAGGGAGCTGGAAAGAAAGTCTCAAGGGCTCCCATGAGCATTAATAGAAATTCCAACCTCAGTATCAGCAGCCTGTCCTACCTGGCCCTTTTCTAGGAATTCAAGCCTTGGGAATTCCGTTGCTGCTGCTGCTTCTAACACACCCACTGCCAAATTCTATATCGGTTAGAAAGCAAATCAGTGAGGATTACATAAAACAACACAGTTAATTATCCAGTTGCCTTGTGAAGTCCCTAGCGATTCCATTGGCAAGGCTGTGTCCAAGGCTTGTCCTGCACAGTGGTACATCTGTCTGCCCTCTCTGCCCTGCCCACTTACCCAGACCGGGAGTGGATGGAGCAGCACTGCTCTTCTGTTCTAAGTCGCCTGCTGCCTCAGACCCGGACTTAGGTGTATGAGGCTACTGAAAGGGAACACTGGGCTGAGCGTGGTGGCTCATGCCTGTAATCTCAGCACTTTCGGAGGCCAAGACGGGCAGACCACTTGAGGACAGGAGTTCAAGACCAGCCTGGCCAACATGGTGAAACCCCATCTCTACTAAAAATACAAAAATTAGTGGGGCGTGGTGGTGCCCACCTGCAATCCCAGCTACTCAGGAGGCTGAGGCAGGAGGATTGCTTGAACCCGGGAGGGGGAGGTTACAGTGAGCTGAGATTGTGCCACTGCACTCCAGCCTGGGCAACAGAGTGAGACCCTGTTTCAAAAAAAAAAAAAAAAAAGAACTCTGAGGACAGAACGTTTGGGTGGCATGGGAATAGCATGAGGATAGCACGAAGACAGCATTAGGAGAGACCACTGCCCATCCCTTCATGCAGACCTGCAATGCCAGCATGGCATCCCCCTAGTCCGGGGATGTGTTAGGTAGCATCTCTACGTCTTCCAGAGTTCACTCTCAGTTTCCTCCCTGACTCTCCATTTCCAATGCCACTCCTTTCTTCCAGACTCTTCAGCAATCCCAGAAGCTTTGCAGCAACCTCCTCCCTGGTCATATTGCTTTCAGTATTTTGCATAATGCGGATAGTTTCTTTTTTTTCTTTTTTCTTTTTTTTCTTTTTTTTTTTTTTTTTTTTTTTGAGAGTGTCACTCTGTTGCCCAGGCTGGAGGCTGGAGTGCAGTGGTGTATCTCAGCTCAGGGCAACTTCTGCCTCCCGGATTCAAGTGATTCTCCTGCCTCAGCCTCCCAAGTAGCTGGGACTACAGTGCCCGCCACCACCCCCGGCTAATTTTTTTGTATTTTCAGTAGAGACGGGGTTTCACCATGTTGGTCAGGTTGGTCTCAAACTCCTGACCTCAAATGATCCACCCACCTTGGCCTCCCAAAGTGTTGGAATTACAGGCATGAGCCACCACGCCCCACCCCCAGATAGTTTCTTAAAGAGGTATGTCATAGAACTCTATTACTCCCCTGCTCAAAACCATCCATGGCAGAAGTTAAAACAGAGCAATTATCTCCAGTACTGGCAGAGAAAGGGGGAGCTGAACACTGCAAGTGGGCCTGTGCCCTAGAGCAGGGTTTTTAGGAAGCCATCCAGCAGTGCCCATTCAGGTTAAAAATACACACACCTACCAAAAAAAAGAATTTCAGACCAATATCCTTGATGAACATTGATGCAAAAATCCTCAATAAAATACGGTCAAACCAAATCCAGCAGCACATCAAAAAGCTTATCCACCATGATCAAGTGGGCTTCATCCCTGGGATGCAAGGCTGGTTCAACACATGCAAATCAATAAATGTAATCCAGCATATAAACAGAACCAAAGACAAAAACCACATGATTATCTCAATAGATGCAGAAAAGGCCTTTGACAAAATTCAACAACTCTTCATGCTAAAAACTCTCAATAAATTAGGTATTGATGGGACGTATCTCAAAATCATAAGAGCTATCTATGACAAACCCACAGCCAATATCATACTGAATGAGTGAAAACTGGAAGCATTCCCTCTGAAAACTGGCACAAGACAGGGATGCCCCCTCTCACCACTCCTATTCAACATAGTGCTGGAAGTTCTGGCCAGAGCAATCAGGCAGGAGAAGGAAATAAAGGGTATCCAATTAGGAAAAGAGGAAGTCAAATTGTCCCTGTTTGCACATGACATGATTGTATATCTAGAAAACCCCATTGTCTCAGCCCAAAATCTCCTTCAGCTGATTAGCAACTTCAGCAAAGTCTCAGGATACAAAATCAATGTACAAAAATCACAAGCATTCTTGTACACCAATCACAGACAAACAGAGAGCCAAATCATGAGTGAACTCTCATTCACAATTGCTTCAAAGAGAATAAAATACCTAGGAATCCAACTTACAAGGGATGTGAAGGACCTCTTCAAGGAGAACTACAAACCACTGCTCAATGAAATAAAAGAGGATACAAATAAATGGAAGAAAATTCCATGCTCATGGGTTGGAAGAATCAATATCGTGAAAATGGCCATACTGCCCAAGGTAATTTATAGATTCAATGCCATCCCCATCAAGCTACCAATGACTTTCTTCACAGAATTGGAAAAAACTACTTTAAAGTTCATATGGAGCCAAAAAAGAGCCCGCATCACCAAGTCAATCCTAAGCCAAAAGAACAAAGCTGGAGGCATCACACTACCTGACTTCAAACTATACTACAAGGCTACAGTAACCAAAACAGCATGGTACTGGTACCACAACAGAGACATAGATCAATGGAACAGAACAGAGCCCTCAGAAATGATGCCGCATATCTACAGCTATCTGATCTTTGACAAACCTGACAGAAACAAGAAACGGGGAAAGGATTCCCTATTTAATAAATGGTGCTGGGAAAACTGGCTAGCCATATGTAGAAAGCTGAAACTGGATCCCTTCCTTACACCTTATACAAAAATTAATTCAAGATGGATTAGAGACTTACATGTTAGACTTAAAACCATTCAAATCCTACAAGAAAACCTAGGCAATACCATTCAGGACATAGGCGTGGGCAAGGACTTCATCTCTAAAACGCCAAAAGCAAAGGCAACAAAAGCCAAAATTGACAAATGGGATCTAATTAAACTAAAGAGCTTCTGCACAGCAAAAGAAACTACCATCAGAGTGAACAGGCAACCTACAGAATGGGAGAAAATTTTTGCAACCTACTCATCTGACAAAGGGCTAATATCCAGAATCTACAATGAACTCAAACAAATTTACAAGAAAAAAACAAACAACCCCATCAAAAAGTGGGCAAAGGACATGAACAGACACTTCTCAAAAGAAGACATTTATGCAGCCAAAAAACACATGAAGAAATGCTCATCATCACTGGCCATCAGAGAAACGCAAATCAAAACCACAGTGAGATACCATCTCACACCAGTTAGAATGGCCATCATTAAAAAATCAGGAAACAACAGGTGCTGGAGAGGATGTGGAGAAATAGGAACACTTTTACACTGTTGCTGGGACTGTAAACTAGTTCAACCATTGTGGAAGTCAGTGTGGCGATTCCTCAGGATCTAGAACTAGAAATACCATTTGACCCAGCCATCCCATTACTGGGTATATACCCAAAGGACTATAAATCATGCTGCTATAAAGACACATGCACACGTTTGTTTATTGCGGCACTATTCACAATAGCAAAGAGTTGGAACCAACCCAAATGTCCAACAACGATAGACTGGATTAAGAAAATGTGGCACATATACACCATGGAATACTATGCAGCCATAAAAAATGATGAGTTCATGTCCTTTGTAGGGACATGGATGAAACTGGAAAACATCATTCTCAGTAAACTATCGCAAGGACAAAAAACCAAACACCACATGTTCTCACTCATAGGTGGGAATTGAACAATGAGAACACATGGACACAGGAAGGGGAACACCACACTCTGGGGACTGTTGTGGGGTTGGGGGAGGAGGGAGGGACAGCATTAGGAGATATACCTAATGCTAAATGACAAGTTAATGGGTGCAGGAAATCAACATGGCACATGGATACATAGGTAACAAACCCGCACATTGTGCACAGGTACCCTAAAACCTAAAGTATAATAATTAAAAAAAAAAATACACACACCTGGCTCCAGCAATCTCAATTTTGGAAATCAAACCTTTAAAAATAAAAGTGTGGCAGGGTGCGGTGGCTCACGCCTGTAATCCCAGCACTTTGTGGGGCCAAGGCGGGTGGATCACCTGAGGTCAGGAGTTTGAGACCAGCCTGGCCAACATGGTGAAACCCCGTTTCTACTAAAAATACAAAATTTAGCCGGGCGTGGTGGCATGCACCTGTAATCCTGGCTACTTGTGAAGCTGAGGTAGGAGAATCACTTGAATCCAGGAGGCAGATGTTGCAGTGAGCTGAGATCGTGCCATTCCACTCCAGCCTGGGGGACAAGAGCGAAACTCCATCTCAACAAATAAATGAAAGAGTCTAACTATGAACATTTGCAAAGTTTTCTTTCAAGAATTGTCGGCAGCAGTAACAATTTAGATAAAAAATATAATAATATCCATCAATTAGGAAATGGTTAAATGCATTATAATATGCCACTACTATGGAATATAAAAAGAATGGATTGGGTTATTGATTGACATGATAAAATGTCTAGGATATGAGTTAAACAAGAAAGCAAGTTGCATAGGTAGATAGTCGCATATCACACACGCAGGTACACAAGCACACAAAGGCACCATCAATTTCCACCTTTCTGAATTTATATCTGCTATTTTTGTGTTTGTGTACAGATATGAGCATCTAAGAATACACACGAGACTTTTTTTTTTTTCAAGACAGGGTCTCACTCTGTTGCTCAGGCTGGAGTGCAATGGCACAACCATAGCTCACTGTAACCTCAAACTCCTGGCTCAAACAATCCTCCCACCTCAGCCTCCCGAGTAGCGGCGACTACAGACATCTGGCTAATTTTTTAGACAAGGGCTCCTTTTTGCCAGGTGGTCTCAAATCCTGAATAAGTGATCCTCCTGCCTCAGCCTCCAAAATGGTGATTATGGGATGAGTGATTAGATGGAGTTTCACTCTTGTTGCTCAGGCTGGAGTGCAACGGCAAGATCTCGGCTCACTGCAACCTCCGCCTCCCGGGTTCAAGCGATTCTCCTGCCTCAGCCTCCCAAGTAGCTGGGACTACAGGCATGTGCCACCACGCCCGGCTAATTTTTGTATTTTTAGTAGAGACAGGGTTTCACCATCTTGGCCAGGCTGGTCTTGAACTCCTGACCCATGATCCACCTGCCTCAGCCTCCCAAAGTGCTGGGATTACAGGCGTGAGCCACTGTGCCCAGCCTCAAGATTGTTAATACTAGTTGGACAGCAGAATGAAAAGATGAGGGAGATTATTAATTGCTTTCATGTCTTTGATTTGTTTTGCTGGTCATAGTGAAAACCTATTGCTTTTGAAATTCTAAGAGTCATTTAAGATAAGATGATAGAAAAAAGAAAAGAAAGAAGAAAAGTAAACAGCAGAGAAGGGAAGGGAGGCGGAGGGAAGGAAGAAAGAAAAAAAACCCTTCACTGTCTCACCGCAGCTTTCCAAGGCCTGGCTCCCCACTCCACCTGTCTTTCTCCCCGACTGCTTGTGCCCCAACTCCCCACATCTGTCTTAGCACCCAAATACACAGACCAGGTCATTTCATTTCTCATGCTTTCTTACATCCTGCCCCCTTTGCCAGAAACCACCTCCTCTTTCTCAACCTGCCAAATTCCTTCAAAGTTCACCCCAAATGCCACCTCCTCCAAACAGCCTTCTCTTGCCTCCAAGGGTCCATCAGTCCCCCTCTGGGCTCCCACATGCCTTGTCCCTCTGGTACCACATTCCACTGTACCTGCTACAGGGGCTGCACTTTCAAACGCCTGGCTGGTGGCAACTAGAGTCTGCAGGTTCCATCTAGAGAAACTGCCCTGGACGGCCGAGGGCCACCCTCCTTCAGACTGATGCAGAGAAGCCAGGATTCCAGGTTTCTTTCTTTCTTTTTTTTTTTGAGATGAAGCCTTGCTCTGTCATTCAGGCTGCAGTGCAGTGGTGCGATCTCGGCTCACTGCAACCTCCGCCTCCTGGGTTTAAGCAATTCTCCTGCCTCATCCTCCAGAGTAGCTGGGATTACAGGTGCACACCACCACACCTGGCTAATTTTTGTATTCTTAGTAGAGACAGAGTTTCACCATGTTGGTCAGGCTGGTCTCGAACTCCTGACCTTGTGATTCGCCCACTTCGGCCTCCCAAAGTGTTAGAATTACAGGCGTGAGCCACTGTGCCCAGCCCCCAGGATTCCAGATTTCTATGGGAAGCCCCCTGATTTTTAACTGTTGGCAACTTATTGAAGTGTTCAATAAACTGTCTTCAGGCCAACACAGTGAGAGTGAAAGAAAGAAATTCTGTGAGGTAAGTCTGGCTTCATCAGTATTGGGTAACTGGGTATTTGGTAGATCTGTCTTCCCACTGGAGTGGGAGACTGTTGAAGGCAAGAACCTCTCTGGGTAGTCTTTGCATTCCAGGTTTAGCACCAACCCAGCGCACAGATACTGAAGGAAGAAGGGAAGAAACGCGGGAAACAGCCAGAAGGATGAAAGAAAGGGAAAAAAGGGCACGCCAGGCAACGCGTTTAATCATTTACGAAAAGGACAAGTGAAAACCTTTTTCCATCTTGTTTGCAACTTACAGGTATTGTGTTTTTGTTTTCTTGTTTGTTTGTTTTAGAGACAGAGTCTCACTCTGTCACCTGGGCCCGAGTGCAGTGGCGCTATCTAGGCTCACTGCGGCCTTCGCCTCCGGGGTTCAAGCGATTTTCGTGCCTCAGTCTCTCGAGTCACTGGGACTACGGGCACCCACCACCACGCCCGGCTAGTTTTTGTATTTTTTGTAAAGATGGGTTTTCGCCATGTTGCCCAGGCTGGTCTTGAACTCCTGGCCTCAAGTGATCCACCCACCTCGGCTTCCCAAAGTGCTGGGATTACAGGTATGAGCCACTGCAACCAGCCTTTGTTCAAAAATGAGGGGGTGGGGGGTTGTTTTTGTTTTTATTTTTGTTTTAGAGACAAGGTCTCACTCTGTTGCCCAGGCTGGAGGGCAGTGGTGCAATGACAGCTCACTGTAGCTTCAAACTCCTGGGCTCAAGTGATCCTTTCACCTCAGCCCCCGAAGTCCTGGGATCACAGGCGCTTGCCACCGTGCCTATCTAATTGTTTTATTTTTTGTAGAGAGGAGGTCTCACTGTGTTGATCAGGCTGGTCTCAGTGAAGTCCTGGCCTCATGTGGTACTGCTGCCTTCGCCTCCCAAAGTGCTGGGATTACAGGCGTGAGTCACCGTACCTGGCCTGCAACTTGGGTGTATCTTAATTTTGACCACACAGTATAGATGTCCTATGGACACTGTAAAAATGCCTGCTAGGGAAATGGCAGTTTCCATATCCAGGCACTAAAGATGAGCCAGTGAAACAAAGGATACAGTGATGTTTAAACAGAACTAGGATTTCAAAGAATTCTTCCCCTCTTTTGCAATTACTACTCAGCTAGTAGATAACCAGGTTCAGAGTAAATAAGTTTGTGTTTTGACCAAATTCACCTATTCACTGTTTACTAATGATACTAACAACTCCAAACATCCAGGAAAATGTGGAGGCCTCTATTATCTCTGTCATCATAATAATAATGTGGTCCTCTATTATCTCCACAGTAAATTCTTCCTGCAAACCTGGGAGGTCAGAATGATCACAACCCTCATAGTTTTACAGATAAGGGATCCAAGATTCAGAGAGGGAAAGTAACTTGCCCAAGGCCACCCAGCTGGAAGGAGGTGGGGCAGGATTCCATCCAGATTTTGTGCTGTTGGAAATGCAGTGTTCTCTCCTGTAAATCAGCGTTAACCCCAATTTCAGGCATCCACCTACACAATTGTTCCTAAGAACAATCATTATGATTGTTGGCTTTATCCCAGTATCAACAGTGCTATTATTTAATTAATGTTTAACATAAAATAAGTTCTCATTTTAACACTAAAAATAATTTGTAAAGTGAAATTTATGTCACAGTATTACTTATCAACCTTAGCTGGGTTAACTCTGAAAATGTGTAGAGTGAAAGCAACACTGTGTTATTCCCAGCTTGATGCTGTGGTCTCCTGAAGGTTGAAACCTGGTGCTTTGTCCCCAGGGACATTGGCGATCATTATCGTGGTGTTAAAGTTGTACTAAGACAGTCTCCTGGCCGGGCGCGGTGGCTTAAGCCTGTAATCCCAACACTTTGGGAGGCCAAGGTGGATGGATCACCTGAGGTCAGGAGTTCGTGACCAGCCTGGCTAGTATGGTGAAACCCCATCTCTACTAAAAATATAAAACATTAGCCAGGCGTGGTGGCAGGTGCCTGTAATCCCAGCTACGTGGGAGGCAGAGGCAGGAGAATCACTTGAACCTGGGAGGTGGAGGTTGCAGTGAGCCAACATCACGCCATTGCACTCCAGCCTAGGCAACAAGAGTGAAACTCCATCTCAAAACAAAATAAAACAAAACACCAAACACAGTCTCCTGAGTAAAGTGGAAGGATTAACAGACATCATTGAAAATGAAACCACTTCGTTGTCACGTACTTAGATGTTACTTCATACCCTGTCCAGAGACTCTCCAAAATCATTTCTCTGGGAAAAGCAGGTGCCACCACTTGGGCACAGCTTTCTTGTGCTTCCCAAAAGGCCCTGAGAGTTTTTAGCAGTGTAATTTTCATAAGCCTCTTTCAACTGTCCACACCAACAGCGTTAGCATTAATTGTGTCATTAGCAATGATCCATCTGGTTTCCTCCTGGTCTTCCCATCTGCTGAGACAAAAACTTGCCTCCTTTCTTGAATGGGAGACCTGCAACGGGGAACAGAAGAAATTGTGTTCCTTGCATTTTATATCCACGATCCCATGTAATTCTCCTCAACCCCGAAATAGGGATTAGTGGCCCCCATTTTCTGATGTGGAGAATGAAGTCCCACTCAGAGAAGTAGGAGGACTTGTCCCAAGACAAGCTGGACACAGGATAACATTTGGTTTCCAACCTACCCAGTCTGACTCCTATGATCCTTCCATCCAACTGGAAACCTCAGTCAGCCTGGTGGTAGACAGGAACAAGAAGCTGAATTTTTCATTCACTCCTTTTTATCATAGAACAACTATAGAACCAGAGCAGACTTGGAATGCAACTAAACCCCCTCCTTTTGCTAGTGAGGGGGATGAGGAACCCACAGAGCAGGAATATCTTTTCAAAGTCACCCAGCAAGAGAGTGACAGGTAGAGATCAGAACTCTTCCTTCTTGGTAGTGGGGGTGGGTGGGAGTGGGTGGGGGGTGTGTCTAGGTCTTTACCCTTCACTTTCCCACCTTCCCCACAAAGACTTGCAAATTCACTGGCAAAAGTCATTCGCTGTGGAAAGGTGGCAAACAGAAAAAGTCCCAGTTTTATCAAGCTATAATACATATGCGGTATTCAATTTATAGATAGTATTATCATGATGAGGAATGCTTAACTATATTTAAAGTTTGTGGATCTCATAAAATCGTGAAGATATTACAATGCCTTTTGCAAAAAATTCCACCCATAGCTCTAATTTCTTTTTCCTCTCTAAACAGTGGTGACTATTCTATCTTGGGGTTGGAGGGTGGGTAGAGGATAAGGGAATGACATCTTAACAAATACACAATTAAAAAGAGAAATTATACATATCTTGATTTTTCATGTCTGAGAATCAAACCTTTCAATAAATGAAAATAATGATACCATCTACCAACAGGCTTGTGAGAAGTAAATGAATTGGTGCCTGTTGTGTGCCTAGAACAGTGCATGACACATAGTAAGTGCTCAAAAAGCATCAACCGCTATTATTAGGGGGATGAGCAACTTAAAACTATCAGTTTAATATTTTCCTAAATACATTGGGTCTCTTTTTTTCCATTGTAGAAACACACCTTCATGTAGAAAGATCAAGATATTACTAAAGCAAATTGGCAAAGATAACAGTGTGATGTCAAGTTTCTCTGGCTGATTTTATTATTATTATTTTGAGATGGGGTTTCACTCTTGTTGCCAGGCTGGAGTGCAATGGTGCGATCTTGGTTAACTGCAACCTCCACCTCCCAGGTTCAAGTGATTCACCTGCCTCAGCCTCCCGAGTAGCTGGGATTACAGGAATCTGCCACCACGCCCAGCTAATTTTTGGTATTTTTAGTAGAGATGGGTTTTCACCATGTTGGCCAGGCTGGTCTTGAACTCCTAACCTCAGGTCATCCACCCGCCTCGGTTTCCCAAAGTGCTGGGATTACAGGCATGAGCCACTGCTCCTGGCCTGTCTCTGGCTTTTAGCCAGGGATAAGAGAAATTCAATCTGAGGGATGATGAAGAGAAATCAGTTAGGGGTCTGGAGTCAGATTCACCTGGGGTCACATGCTGACTGAAACACTTCGATGCTACAAAATCTTGGGCAAGCACAACCTCCCCAACTCTTCCCATTTGTGAAATGAGTAACTATAGGGAAATGTGACAATTAATTGCAAGTCTAATGACTTTCTGGGTCTGGGGTGGAATCAACGCTCAGTTTTCCCAGTGGACAGGTTAAAATTCTGCCCCTGCCCTGCAAGAATCCAATCCAGCATTAGTTACAATTCTGAGAGCAGCCCTCATAATTCACAGTTCATTCTGGAGTCACTGGGGAAGGCAACCTTTCAGTGAGTCACCCCTGCAGTCTCCACCACCACCTGGATTTATTCATTTATTCAACAAATATTTATTGAGTCCCTCACCATGCCAAAGACTCTTCTGGGCACTGGACACAGTGCTGTGAATGCATGACAAATCCTGGGGGCCCCCAAATCGGGTCTTCATGGATCCAGGCCCCAAAAGACATGGTTTCCACATCAGTGGGGCCCTGTAAGTCTCAGAGCATTTCCTGGCCAAACCTAAGCAACGTGATGCATTCTCCTACCTAACTCCCTCTGTGACCTCTGGCAAGTGGCCTCCCCTTTCAGACCTACATTTCACCTCCACGGTGAAATGGGGTGATAGACAGGAAGGGGTGGAGGCAGAAAGGGAGGAGGGAGAGGGGATTCACACTCCTAGTAACAAGTGAGGTTTTGGATGTGAAAGCATTGTAATGACTAAAGCTAAATGCACAGTTTTCTGATTATCAAGGCAAGGGCTTTTCCTGCCAATGATGACCAGCAGCTCCCTCCGAAGGCTGGCACAAGCCTGGGGCCCAGCTCCAACACCCCAACTCCTCGCCCAAAAATGACTAACAACACTTAGAATAATTGCTTCTAATTGTCTTTATCCTCCAAACAAAGCAAACCCTGCTTATTCCCCACCAGGCAACTGGGAGAAGGGGGTGGAGCAACTGGACGAGATTATCTGCCTTAATTAAAAAATATAATTATGCCTATTAAGTAACCCCTCAAAGTTCCTTTACCCATCTTCCCCATGTGTAGTCTGCTGCATTTTGAAGCTGAAACAACTTGGAGGCCACCAAGTAAGATAGACTTGGGATTTCTGTTGAATTATTTGGGAATCCATAATCCAGGGTACCCTTTGCCATAATCTAGAGTGGCGGGGCTGAGAGCAATTTATGTGTGTGTCCGTGCTAGTGACTGAGCCCATCCTAGACTCAACAGCCCATCTGTCAAGTTGGAAGAAAATGGAAATAGTAGATACTTCATTGCTGTGAGCAATTCCAGATGCCTCCCCTCTCACATTTACAGCAACCTCTGCTGCAGGCAAAATACATAAATTTTAGAATCAGCCAAATCCTGATTTGCATCTTTGCCTGGTATTTTCTAGTTGTGAAAAAACCGTATCAAGCCTTAAGCTTCAGTTCTTTCTTCCTTCAGGAATAGGGCCCGTACACCACAGGGTTGCTTAAGGAATAAGTGGGAGAGAGCTGACGGTTATTCAACCTTGATTAAAACCTCACCTATGCTCAGCCCTGTATGGGTGGTTATTCTGGTTTTACAGATGGGTAAACTGAAAGGGGTGGGGGAGGGCAGAAATTTGTGAATGGCAGGGCGAGATCCCCTAGGTGTTCTCCTGGATGACCGGGCTGGTTCCCTAGGGCTGCAGCCACCAGCTTCCTGGAACCACCTCTTCCAGGGAGTCCTTTGGGTCTTTCTCTGCAGACAAATCAGCCCCGGCCCTGTTCGTGGGAACTTTCCTCCAATCAGGCCTGGATTGGGAAGAGGCCAGTGAGCTGTACCCAGGGATTGGGAGACAGGAGATACTCCCTGCTGTTTGTCTAAACCTGAAGTTTCTTCTTCTCTTAATCTCCACCTCTTACTAGATAGATCTGCCAATCTGCTTCCTTCTCAAAAGGTAGGTAGTTATTCCCATTTTACAGAAGAAAAAAAAATGACGCTCCAGAAAGTTCCATGCCTCAGATCATTCAATGAGTTCCATGCCTCGAATCATCCAGTATTGGATCATTCGATTTCAAATGTGCACGATGCCCAGGAAGATCTATTGGAAAGGGAGGTAAAAAGTAACATCGATAATGACTTAAGAAATGAGAATAATATCCCACATTTACTAAATACTAGGCACTCTCTCATGTTACAGATGCAGAATCTGCAGTGCAGAAAAGTGAAGTGATTTATCCAGTCTCACAGGAAATACATGGTTCAACCTTACTTGAAGCCAGTTCAGCTCTAGGAGATCTTGAAGCCAGTTTAGCTCTAGGAGATCCGAGGCAGAGCTGTCTCCTGGGTCAGCGCCTGCTTCCAGCACACTCAGCGCTACTCGGTATTTTGTAAGGCTTGTCACCTAGTTCTCACCAGCAACCCCGTGGACTGGGCATTAGCATGCCTATTTTCTGAAAGGGGAAACCAAGACCCAGCAAGGTGACGGCGGAAAACGGTGAGAAGTAGGGTCTGGATTTGAATATAGAACTACAGAAGGCCGACCCACAGCTCCTCCCCTCACACCTGCTGCGTCCAGAACTAGATGTCCCCAAGAACTCGCCATCCCCTCTCCAGGCTGTAGGACCTGCAAGGAGATGCAGCTTCTTTTACCTCTACCTCCCCCGCCCCCATCCTTGTGATGGTCTTTTTCCAGTGGCACCGTGTTGAATTAGGTTTTACCACAGCTGAAGTCAGGCCAACCTCTCCCCTCTCTGCGCCTGGACGACTTCATCTGTGGAATGGGGAGAAAGCTCAGGCTTTAGGGCGCCTTCAGTAATCTGCATCGTGCTTTTGGCAAAGGATCCTTCTCTCCAGCCCCGGCTCAAACCCGGGTTCGGTCCCGACTCCGGACCTTAGGGGGCGGGAACAGGAGGACAGGAAAGAACCAGCCTGGGCTTGCAGAGCTTCGCAAGCAAGATGTTTGTACCCCCAAAACCTCCAGCTGTGACCCTGAATATCTGTCTACCCGACTTCCTGGGCTGTGTAACTCGGAAAGTGATCTCTCTAGACACCAGAGGACCGAACCTTCCCCATTCCCACTCCGCAACACACCAGTAAGAAAAATGAGCTCAGAGAGGGGTAGCCTTTTGCCCGAAGTCACACAGCCAATGTCTTGGGGGGAGGGTGAGCGGTGTTGTGGAATTCCTGGCGGATGTTGGCGCCCGCGGGTCTGCCCGCTTCTTATACCCGGGCTCGGTAGAATAGGCCGCTAACGAGCTCCCATTAGGAGGAATTGTCACTCCTCTGGGAGCTAGGTTGTCCCATTAGGGCGAATTGTCATTCCTCCTGGAGCGAGGTTGTCCCGGCTCCGCGCAGGCTGAGTGCTGGGGCCGAGAGCAATTAACGCGGCTCCGGCGCGGGCAGCCGCCTCTGCCCCGGGCAGCGGGGGCGGGGCAGGGCGGGGGCGGGGCGCCCGGCGCGGCTGGAGCCGGTCACCCGGCGCAGCCCCTTCCCCCGGAGCCCGCCTTTCATCTCCCCGCGCCTGGCGCCTGCCCGAAGCCCAGGCCCGTCTACAGCCCCCTTCGCTGCCCCTCCCCCGCCCCCTTCTAGCCGCTGGCATCCAGCGTTCGGCCCTCGGGGTTACAAACGCTGCGGTCTGCGCGCAGCGCTCCACAGTTTGCAAGGAGTGTTTTCTCCATGGGACTCGCGGTGCGCTTACGCGGTTGCTTCAAGAAGGGGCCTGGCTGGTGGAACACGCCCCGGGGAGCGCGGGAAGGTGCAGGGTTGAGGATCTGCGCTCAGAGGCCTCAGCCTCGCGGGGGAGATTCCTGGGTCTCCCACTTCTACCTGCGCGACCTTGGGCAGATTATTAGCGCTTCCCAGCCTTAGGCATTCATCTGTGAAATGGAGAAAATAATTTGCTAGCAGCGGTTTGTTGGAAGAAACCAATAAGATCCTGGATAGGTCCAGGCACTAAAGCATCCTTCAGAGTTGATGCTTTTTGGTGGCTGAGTTCCGATTGGAACCCCGCTTTTTTGCTAGCAAATATTGCAGCTACGCATACATCCCTGGGAACTAACATTTACTGAGTGCCTTCTACGTGACAAAGCCAGTTCTCCGCTAGATCACTGTCCCCAAACCAGGACACTTCTCAAACCGACCCAAATTCCCAGCCCCGGAAATTTTACAAAGAACCTACCGTAAGGTCTGGGATGCACCTTATCTTTCGATACTTGGCAGGGAGAAAGCATTCGATACATTGTGATTGCTTTTGATATACAATAATGTTTTTAACCTGGACCTCCTATGCCTTCTAGTTACTTTAGGTAGCCTATTGAATTTAATCACCACCAGAGTCATCTCAGGTAAGGATTATTATCTCTTATTTTGGAGATTAAAAAAAATGCTGGCTGGAGGAAGCAATTTAGAGTGCCCAAGGTCACTCCGCCAGGAAAAGGTGAATAAAACGTCCTGAAAACGCAGCCAAAGTTGGATTAAATGCAGACTTGGGGCTTTCCATAAAGGGCTAGCGTTGTGTTGCGGTTCCAGCCCTTTCCCAGCAGAAGTGAGCCCCTTTCCCGATTTGTCTCCACCTCAGCAGAGAGCTGGGGAGGGAACTGGCAAAGACCCCAGGAGCAGGCTGGTTCTCTCTCAGCGTCTTTCCTATTCATGGTCAGAACTTGGCACTCTGATTTTGAACACCAGTAATTTTTTTATCTCTGTTCTCCTATTCCTGGCTTTGTAATTTATTTGTCTCTGCCTGGACTTCAGTATTCCAGAGTAGTAAAGGGGATCTGGCTTTTCCTTTCCCAGAGAAGTTCATTAAAATAAAGGAGTTCCAGTGGTACTGATTTTTATTTCGAATTTCTCAGGAATGAGCCTCTGTGCCTTATAGCTGAAAGATATTAGCAAGGAGTTTTCAGGAATAATTATAAAACACTGGCTGCGTTTAGCCTAACTGAAAGTTGAACCCTTTTGTACACCTTGGCAGCTGAGGGCTAAACGAATTTCAGATTTGCTTCCAAAATATATAGCCTGCATCTTGCCTTGTACATCTAGAAGGTGCAGAACTTAATCTGGATTTACCTGTACTGTATTTGAGATGCATATCAAATCAGCTATCACCAGGTATGACTCAAGGGGAAAATGAATACATCTCCAGGTAGTTTTCATAGTTTTGTTTTTTTTTAAACTTTTTTGAGCCTCCAGTTGGTTAAGAAGAATTGTGCATATTCTTTATAGTGGGAGAGAAACTCAGAAGTTTTAGAAGACTGTGTTTAGGACTTATTTACTCTTTTACTTTTTCAGGACCCTCTTTAATCCAACTGAATTAACTTGCCTGTGCAGACTCTTTTTATCCTCTAGGATTCAGGTAATACTTTTTTCCAGTTCTCTCGGGCCAGCACAGTTTCACTTCAGGGAAAGGTTTGGGGTGAAGGAAACAGTGCCTCAGAGCGACACATTGGGAAGGGTACATAAGGGTCTGTAGGTCTAGGGGTCAAGTTTCTAATACTCCTGAACTGGGAGGTAGCCTCCAAGCCTTGGTTATTTAAATGATTAAAAACAATGTCTCTCCCTTCCAATGCTCTAGGGAATGTTTAGCAAGCATCTGCTGTAGGCGAAGTCCTGAACTGGGTGACTTCCTATTTACCTCGTCAGTCGCAGGATAATCGTTCAGATATAGGAAAAGACAGTCGCAGCCTGAAAAAAGTCGTTTGAAGCTAACCTTCTAGGCCAGGCATTTTGAGGACCAGCGGAGAGATCCGAGGCCTCTAATCCTCGAAGCTCGCTCTCCCCTTCCCCAGGCTGAGACAGTCATCACTGAGGCTTTGGAAAGGAATTACCGAGGGTATAATTTGGGGTGGGGTGGAGACATCTATGTTTTTATAAAAAAAAACAGGTGCCATGAATAAAAATGTGCTTCCCCAAATGGTATGTAGGCCTGGGGTGTGCAAACTTGGAAGCCGGTATTTCTGAGACTTGCAAACGGGAGGGAGGCACTAGATATTGGCGACTGTTCCTCTCCCCCACCCCCATTACCCTCCGAGGCAAACACTGGCATTCAAACACGCACGACAAACACAGGCTCAAACAAACTCATGAATGCACATTTGCACTGTCTTGAGAAAAAGGTCGGATCCGGATCTCGCTCAGAAAGGAGATTCAGGAGACAAGCACAGAGATTTCAACTTTCTAAAAGTGCGCTGGATTTGCTTTCTAGTGAGAGAGGTGGGACAACTAATTTAAATTCTCCACTTGGGAGAGAGGCACTCCTGACCACTTCTCGGGCTCCTTCCGGCCCCTCTTTTCCAGGGGAAAGAGTTATAATAATAATAACAGTGGGCGCTTTTGAGCGCTGACTAGTGGCGAGATACCCTTCTAAGTGCATACATTTCTTTTACGGGGATACTGGCCTGTGAGTTTCAGCATCGACTCTCTGGAATTGTAAAGCCAATTTTGAAGCATAGTAGGGACTTCGTAAATGTTTCTGCAATGCTGTTTGTGGATTTTGAACTTATTCTGGCGGTAGAGGGAGAGTGGATGGGCGCAGGCTCCCTTTTAAAGAAGGGTCAAAAGAGAGAAGAAATGGGACTCGGCGAACTTCCTCTTTAAATAATCGCTCTTAATTAGGTCTCGGGCTTTTCAGTTTCGGCGTGATTATAACCCTTCAGGGATCGCCTAATAACAACTCTGCTGACTGCTCCTGTAATTAACTCCTAATTTATTTCAAACAGGAAAAAAAAAAAAAAAAAAAAGGAGGGGGGCCAGCCCCTTCGGGAAGAGCCAATCAGAGGCGAGCGTCTCTGGCGTCAGCGCCAGGCCCGGCGCGGATTGGCGGCGCGCGTCTCCGACTTCCCCTCGGAGGAAAGGCTCGGCTCCCAGCGCGCCCCTCCCGTCTCCCCAGCAAAAAAGTTTGAGTCGCCGCTGCCGGGTTGCCAGCGGAGTCGCGCGTCGGGAGCTACGTAGGGCAGAGAAGTCATGGCTTCTCCGTCCAAAGGCAATGACCTGTTTTCACCCGACGAGGAGGGCCCAGCAGTGGTGGCCGGACCAGGCCCGGGGCCTGGGGGCGCCGAGGGGGCCGCGGAGGAGCGCCGCGTCAAGGTCTCCAGCCTGCCATTCAGCGTGGAGGCGCTCATGTCCGACAAGAAGCCGCCCAAGGAGGCGTCCCCGCTGCCGGCCGAAAGCGCCTCGGCCGGGGCCACCCTGCGGCCACTGCTGCTGCCGGGGCACGGCGCTCGGGAAGCGCACAGCCCCGGGCCGCTGGTGAAGCCCTTCGAGACCGCCTCGGTCAAGTCGGAAAACTCAGAAGATGGAGCGGCGTGGATGCAGGAACCCGGCCGATATTCGCCGCCGCCAAGTGAGTGCGCGCCGGGGCCGGGGCAGGAGTAGGAGGTAGCGCGGGGTACTGGAGGGAGCGGGGGGCGGGTGTTCCCGGGCTGGGGGTACCGAGACCCTTCTGCGTGCGCTACACTCCCGGGAAAGCAAGCCCAGGGCCTCTGGACTCCTGGGTGCCCGGGGCGTTCTGCGCGCCCGGCGCGCCGTCCGCATTCAAGACACCCTCTGGGTAATAACCGCGCTGTGTGTGTCTCAGACTCCCTCGACATACAGATTGTTCTTTCAAGAGCGAACCCCAGCTGGGTTGACGGGGTCGCTCGGTGGTCCGTTTCTACAGCCCTCGGCCTTGCGCTCTGGCCACTTGGTTTGTTTTTGTTTCACTGTTCCCCGGGGTCTCTGCCTGGGGAGTGAGGGAGATGGATCCATGTTCAGTGAGCACTTGGATGTGCCGGGAACGAGACAGGTTCAAAACTCAGCCCTGAGAGTTGGGCCCCCATTTTAAAGATGAGCTAACTGGGCTTAGCCGGACACTGAGTAGAAACCATTTTCTTTCGTGAGTCCCGCGGGTGTCGAAGCCGGATCCCACGAAGGGATGGTGGCACCAGAGTCTGGTGCGGGGAGGAAATGTCTCCCTGTGGTCTCCGCAGCCAGCATCTCGCCGGCAAGATTCTGAGCTTCGCCGGGAGCGGGCTGGGGCCAGAAGCGCACGGGCTCCTCTTGGCTCACAGTAATAATTAACCGCATTCCAGCAGGGCTTGAGAGTTTGCAAAGTGATGCTCACTAGCTCACCAGATCCAGATCCTCACTAGAACCCCCAGCTGTAGACACTGGACTTGTGACTCCCCTATTTTTCAGACGTGGACGCTGAGGCTTTTGAAGAAGACGGCCTTTGCTTGTCCCGGGTTACCAACAACCACTAATTGGCCAGGGGGACCTGTTGCCCACTCCCTGCTCCTCTGTTTGATATGCCCTGACCGCTTTTGCGTCCTCTCCCCAGAGAGACTAGGTAGATCGGCACCTGCACCCCACTTGAGAATTGAGGCTGCAGAGAATTCTCCGCTTCAGCATCCATTTTTGGTCCCTGTGTCCTTTTACAATTTGGAGACGTCATCCTTTACAGCCTCTTTTATCTCTTGGCTTTTATGGTTTCTCTACCCCCTAATTTCCCTCCACCCCATCCCCTACCTTTAGGAAAGGTGAGGGTGGGGGCTGTGGAGGGACTTTCTCCAAAGCTGAGAGATCCTTTCACTATTTACATCATTCAGCCCTCAAGACTAGACGCACTGTATTTTGTTAACAAAACAAGGCCATATACCCAGGCGTCAGTGGCTGTCCCCCCTGGCAGTCTCTCTCCACCCTGTTAGAAACTCTGAAAGATTCAAAGGGCGAGGAGATTAAGGGACTCAAAGAATTTAAACTCAAGTTTGGATAGTGCTTTATAGTACTTTTCACCGTATTATCTTATCTCCTCTGTAGGGCAGCAGCCGGCCTCTTAACAGATGAGGACATTTCAGCAAAGTTCAGAGAGGAATCGGCAGTTTGGGCCTGACCAAAAAAAAAAAAAAAAAAGCTTGGGACCATTTAACGATCATCTACCAGGTGGCAGACAGGGCTCTGGGTACTCTTAAAATTTTAGTACTGTGGACCACATTGAGGGATTAGTGTTACTTACCCACTTTATTGACTGTGAGGTAGAAGCTCAGAAAATTAAAAGACTTAATTTGTTTAACAAATATTGAGTACATAGCCTATGGCTATGCCCAGCCAATGATACAGGCCTTAAATGGAGTAGTGTCCAGAGGTTAGGAATCCTGCCATCCTTTAGGCCTGTGGGTCTGGGAAGGCAATGACCTACTACCCCTCTAAACATCCTGCCCTGTGCTCAAGCTTCCCTGCTCTGGGTGAGGCAACCTCGGGCCCTGGCTGTGACCTTCCCACGAAAAGAACCAGAAATTCTGAGAAACGAGTTTATAACCTGCACATTCTGCACATGTATCCTGGAACTTAAAGTAAAAAAAAAAAAAAAAAACCAAAAAAACACCATAAAGGATTGTTGGTGCTTTGGGCCTGGAGGTGGCAGCGGGAACCCTGTGGTCGGAGCAGTGGGTCCTGAGAATGCCAGGCGACGGAGCCTGGGGCGAGAGGGAGCTACCCGCCTGGGCCTGATTTTGTTATTTGCAGGAAGTAGGATAAACGCTGTTTTGCCTTATATAATCGCATCCTTCCTCTGGCTGGTTTAAAATTAGGTAGGGGTGGAGGGATGGGGAGTGTTGCATTGGGAGGAAGCCTCATAGCTTCATGGTTTTGATACACATGTGCGATCCCGGTCACCTGGATTTCATAATTCAAATGTAACCCGAAGGAGCAGCTGGAATTACCCTGCCCAGGCGCGTAGTGCTTCAAAACCCCACGTAGAGCCAGGAGCAAAAGTATATACACACTAGGAACTTGGTATCTGAGCTGAGACACCTGGGTCCTCCTGAGAGCCAGGCCTAGTTTAGAAAGGGCGAGAATTTTGCAGGTCTCTTGAGAGTCTCTGACAGTGTTGTTAATTTGTAAATTAAGAAGTGGCTCCCCAGCTCTCTAGTAACTTAGGGATTAGCAAATGCAAAAGTATAGACTTTTATGGTAGTTTCTTATGCTTCCCTTTCCCAGATTTCTGTTCTTTGGTTGGTTACAAAGCCTCTTATCTCTCTTTGATTCAGTAAAGCGATGGGTAATAATGCGACACTAGATCAAAGCCATCTCTTGTTGGAAATGGAAGCTGGGTTGGGACTTGTGCTGTGTCACCCTCAAGTATGAAGTGTAAACTCTTTCTTGGGCCACCAAAGTAACTAAACAAGAAATGCCACATTCTCCCATGAATATATTAGAGTTAATACTGTGGCCACATTTGGAAAATTAGCATAGCTCGTAAAAGCCAAATGCAGAAAATTAATTGTTAAGCATTCTATCACCACAGCTCTATCCTCCTCCACCCGCCCGCCCTTGAGGAAGACAAGCCCAAAGTTAGTTGATGCTGTGGAATCACAAGGATGTCCCAGTCTGTGATTTGCTGTAATTGAATCCATTTTAAATGTGGAGTCTGGATGCTGTTGGCATACCTTTATTTTGCTTGTTTTTCCCCCTGACAAACTAATCATTTACACATTTGCACGAAGCCATAGAATGGGTAGAGGGGATGACTAAGATGTCATCACGTGCTCCTAATTCGGAGGCAGCATGATTTCCCCTGACATTTACATTTATGGGCTAGCTAATTTTTCCCTTCGTCTTAGTAAAGTTTATATTACAGAAGCACCCAGCCAAGAACCTTATCCCACATCCAGATCTGTAAAATGATGTTCAGATTTTATAATCTGTGGACTGGATGCAATGACAGCTGTGTGACTGTTTATTGCGTGGGACTGCCCCCAAATTCAAAGATGCTATTAATTTACCACAGACCTTATCTGCACGATTATCCTTCATAAATATGCTGACGCAATCCACTTTTTCTGGTTCAGAGAGGAGACCAAGGGAAACAGCTAACCCGGTTGCTAAAACCTTTTTCATTTTCCTTCCCATATGTGATTGTCTCCACATCCAAGGGAGGCTGGGATCATCATGAGCCTGGTCTCCCATTTTTAAAGACAAGAGAAATTATGCTCAGAAGAGATAGCGTTTCATTTCTCACCAACCACTTGATTCCCTTGTCTTACATTGAATGTTCTATTTCTGTTATCTCTAATGCTGTTTGTTTTCCATATAGAAGGTTCAGTTACACCATTATATTTCCAAAATTTTTGTTACAAGACTCATTTTTAAAAAACGAAGCAACTTAACCATTTATATATGGTCCCCCTGCCCCCAAGAGACACACATAATTTTGACAAAGGTACCTTTTTCAAAGATGAAACAAAGTATGTCTTTCCATACATAGATGTGTGTGTGTGTGTGTGTGTATATATGTATATATAGATTTTTTTAAAGCTAAATGCTTTCAGTTGAGAGGGGAGGGCCGAAAGGAAAAAACCTAGAGCGATGATGGGGGAGATGGGTTTTTTATTATTATTTTAATGTAACTTTCTTTTGCTAATCCGCTCCCCTCTCTGTTCTCTAGGACATATGAGCCCTACCACCTGCACCCTGAGGAAACACAAGACCAATCGGAAGCCGCGCACGCCCTTTACCACATCCCAGCTCCTCGCTCTGGAGCGCAAGTTCCGTCAGAAACAGTACCTCTCCATTGCAGAGCGTGCAGAGTTCTCCAGCTCTCTGAACCTCACAGAGACCCAGGTCAAAATCTGGTTCCAGAACCGAAGGGCCAAGGCGAAAAGACTGCAGGAGGCAGAACTGGAAAAGCTGAAAATGGCTGCAAAACCTATGCTGCCCTCCAGCTTCAGTCTCCCTTTCCCCATCAGCTCGCCCCTGCAGGCAGCGTCCATATATGGAGCATCCTACCCGTTCCATAGACCTGTGCTTCCCATCCCGCCCGTGGGACTCTATGCCACGCCAGTGGGATATGGCATGTACCACCTGTCCTAAGGAAGACCAGATCAATAGACTCCATGATGGATGCTTGTTTCAAAGGGTTTCCTCTCCCTCTCCAAGAAGGCAGTACCAGCCAATACTCCTGCTCTGCTAACCCTGCGTACACCACCCTAAGCGGCTAGGCCGACAGGGCCACACGACATAGCTGAGATTTGTTCTGTAGGCGGAGGCACCAAGCCCTATTTTCTTGGTGTAATCTTCCAGATGCCCCCTTCTCCTTTCACAAAGATTGGCTCTGATGGTTTTTATGTATAAATATATATATAATAAAATATAATACATTTTTATACAGCAGACGTAAAAATTCAAATTATTTTAAAAGGCAAAATTTATATACATATGTGCTTTTTTTCTATATATCGCTTTCCCAAAAGACACTGTGTAAGTCCATTTGTTGTATTTTCTTAAAGAGGGAGACAGATTATTTGCAAAATGTGCTAAAGTCAATGATTTTTATGGGATTGTTGACTTCTGCTTATGGAAAACAAATATTAGAAATAGACACAATGCACACAGAAAATATTAGATACGGAGAGATTATTCAAAGTGAACGGGACACATCATATTTCTGCATTTTACTTGCATTAAAAGAAACCTCTTTATATACTACATTTGTTCCTATCTCTCCCCCGCCCCCCACCGCCCCACCACACACATATTTTTAAAGTTCTTCCTTTTTTAAGAATATTTTTCTAAGACCAACACCTGGGATGAGAAGAATCCTGAGACTGCCTGGAGGTGAGGTAGAAAATTAGAAATACTTCCTAATTCTTCTCAAGGCTGTTGGTAACTTTATTTCAGATAATTGGGGAGTAAAATGTTAAAACCTGTTGAAAGGAATTGATGGTTTCTGAGAAATACTAGGTACATTCATCCTCACAGATTGCAAAGGTGATTTGGGTGGGGGTATAGTAATTTTCTGCTTAAAAAATGAGTATCTTGTAACCATTACCTATATGCTAAATATTCTTGAACAATTAGTAGATCCAGAAAGAAAAAAAAATATGCTTTCTCTGTGTGTGTACCTGTTGTATGTCCTAAACTTATTAGAAAATTTTATATACTTTTTTACGTGTTGCGGGGCAGAAGGTAAAGCCATGTTTTGACTTGGTGAAAATGAGGTTGTCAAACAGCCCATTAAGCTCCCTGGTATTTCACCTTCCTGTCCATCTCTCCCCTCCCTCCAGTATACCTTTATCCCTTTGAAAGGGTGCCTTGTACAATTTTATATATTTTATTGAAGAGTTATCTCTTATTCTGAATTAAATTAAACATTTGTTTTATTGCAGTAAAGTTTGTCCAAACTCACAATTATTTTAAGAGGTGCTCTCTGTTCTTAGCTGGGCTTAGCTCGAAAGTGCTACCCACATGAGGGGGGGGCTGGTCTTTTTAAATATTTTAATGTAAATCAACCAAGAGTTGTGGCCAGATTCAGCCATGTTGGGGTGATTGGTGGTGGTGAGGAGTGAACTGAAACTACTGAAATACTTTGAAATGTTTCCTCTGGCAGCTTGTTACTCATGGAAAAGAGGTGGAATTGCTGCGAGGAGTTTTTCAGAAAAAGTACGGTGAAAGATGAGCTTTAAATAAGTGGTGAGGCGGAGATCGGCCAGTATCTAAGTCATTTGTACATGATCAAGGGGAAAATCTTGAACTTGAAATCTCCCAGCTACCAACACATCAAACTTAAAACTGAGGAAAAGGGTCCTTATAGCTATTTGCAAATGGACATGGTAACGAGGTGCATTCGCTGAGCTGGGGGATGGAAGGCCGCTCCCCTTTCAGGAGTGTGTCAAATCGCATTCCGTTTACCATTCCTATCTCCTTCCAAGGAGGTGGACTCCGAGCAAACATTCTTCGGTTTGAAGTGGGAAGGTGGTTCATTCAAGTCCCTTTGCTACCCAGCCTCCCTCTCCCAGTGGAAACAATACAGAACTGCTGTCAGGCTTGGGTTTTGAGGCGTCACGATAAAATGGTGATGGGTGGAGGACGCTGAGAAGGATCTTAAACTCAGCTTTCTGTTGCACAAGTAAATCTGAAGTGGTTCCTGATGATTGATACCTTTCCGAGGTCACTGTTCGGATGGGAGGCTCCGGTGACTCGGAACAGAGGCAGAAAGGATGCGAGGACTTCTTGCTGCGTAAACAGCGCGGCGGGCAGATTGGCACCTGGCACCTACCAGGACTGGCGCTTCGTCCCGCGTTTCCACTGTGCCCGCACGCACTTTGAAAGAAGGCGCCGGAAACTCCGTTTTTCCTATGGGGCCGGGGTCGGGCAACGTGGTTCAGAGGTTTCACAAGCTCCAGCGCAGAAGTGATCCAAGCCGAGGGGGCGGCTCGAAGTCGGAGGCTGATTTTGTCTTGCTCAGTCACTCCGCCCGAGCTGAGCCGCTGGAGCGACCCAAACCTACCTGAAAGCGAGTCTCTGCAGTCCCGCTGGACTACTCCGGCTCGAACTCCTAATCTCAGCCCGGAATCCAGCCATATTCATTTAAGGATTGCGTTTTCCAAAGGCCAAAGCCTTTCCCGGTTTCGTCATCAGCCGCCAAGTTGGGTCCCTAATTAGCCTGTCCACCGAGCTTCCTTCCCGGCGCCGCTTGGACCCCGCAGCCCCGGGCGATCTCAGCCCGGGTGGGGAATCCGGAGATGCCGGCTCCAGGTTAAGACTCTCCTCGTCCCCAGGAGGACGGGGTCGCGATCCAGAGTGCAATCCGGAGAAAAGGGGCTGCATCTTGCGTGGCTGGCGGGTTAGACTGAAATCCGTCCGGGCAACTGCGCACCATCCCCATCGCCCCAGACGCCGAAACAAAACCTGAGGCCCGGAGAGGGGAAAAAGAGTTGTTCAGGCTCAAACATACGCATCCCAGCCTCATAGCCTCATCCCATCTCACCGAGCTGAGAACCAAGCCGGAGGTCCACGAAGTCGGGCCGCCCCCTTGCTCTGGGCCTCCCTTCAAGCCTGCAGTCTGGGGTTGGGTTCCGAGTCACAGCGGTCCGGGCCTCGGTCAGGCTTGGTCGGGCACACAGGGCGTTTCAGAGGCCAGATTGACAACCTGTGGCGGCAAAAGGACTCTCCCTCACCAGGGACCCGCGAAGGCGCGCATTGCAAGATGCTAGTGTGCGGGCTTTGGATATCCCTGCATCCGATGCCAGAAGCCTGACACGCAAATTTACCCACCCTTCCATACTTTCAGTGCTTTGTTCGAAACTTTTCAAGAGATACAGCTCTGCTTTTTGGAAAGAGAGGAAGAGCGCAGGGAAATCGCATTTATGGAGCCCCTGCAGAGTGCAGAACTAGGCTTTTTTTTTTTTTTCCCCTCCCGTGTTCTCATTTAGTTGCCACACACTCCTTGGAGAGGTATTATAGATGTCATGTATAGTTGAGGAAACTGAGGCACAAAGAGGTGGCTCACTAAGGTCACAGAGCTGATAAGTAGCGGCAGGGAAATCCAGGCCTCAGTGTGAGCGGAGGAGGTGGGTATGAAAGAGCAAATCAGGCAGGAGGTGTCTCAAATGACGCTAGGGCCTGGGGAACACTCTGGATCCCCAGACCCTGAGATCCCAGGTCTGCAGTCTCTCTCCAGCTCCCCTTCCTATCCCTCATTGCTCCTCTAACACAGTGGACCTGGGGCTCAGATCCAGCCCTCCCTTCTCCCCCTCCCAGCCCTGCCTGGGCGATCTTGGGGGGAATGGAGGGAGCAGGGCGGCAGGAGGTAAGCAGTGAAGGCCTGGCTGAGAGCGGTGGCTGGCGAAACGTCTGCCTGACCCGACTGAAAAGAGGATCCCTGCCTTTGAGCAGAACCTTGTCTGACCGAATGAAAACTCCCACGGCCATTCTTTGCTATAAAAGCCGCTCATTTGCCACGGGTTGGAGAGGCCATTCCCCCACCCCCACTCCGTCTCCACTGTTGGGTTTGAAATAAGCATCAACCTCATTTATAAAAGAACCCGCGTCACACATACACCCTCCCCGAAATCACAGGGCCTGTTTGGTGAAGTTGACTGTGTCTGCTCCTCTCCTTCCATTTTTGTAAGCAAAAATGTTTTCCACCCCCCAATGGTGATGCTGCAGGCTTCTTTAACAAACTAAAGTGGTCACAGCAACGAGGAAAAGCCCTCGGTCAACTCCTGGACCCCTTTACCCCCTCTCCCACCCCCAGCCACCCTCTCACCTCCTCCCTCCCACAAACTAAATAAAAAGCAGTAAAATTACTTTCCAGAATAGCCCGCTTCAAAGCAGAACGGAGGACCAGGCTGCAGGAATCCTGAGTCTTGCCCTGATAAGGTTCGTAATAATCAAATCCAAACTCCATCCACCTCCTTTGACTCTTTCCAACCTCCTCCGGACCTTTCTGCATTTGTTGATGAAAACACTTTGATGTCCTGAGTCCTCCAAACAATTATTATTATAATTTTAAACGACCTGGTATTTTCCATTACTAACGGCTGAGGCTTTGAAGTTACACCTCATAATTTCCTAAATTAAATAAATCATTTTAAGTTTGCACTGGGAGGCTTTTAATAGCAGAGAAAGGAATATCATTATCTTATTGAGACCCAATTGTGGTGGCTCCAGTTTGGCTGTAGCTAGGGGCAAAGTAGGCTCACTCTAACAGACATACTTTATTAACCTCCCATAACTCTTGAAAGAACATTTTTATATTTTCTTTGATTTCCCCCCTCCCTATCTTGTTTTAATGCTGTCCCAACCTTTAATTAGTGCCTAATATGAAAAGCATTATTTTTTTAATGCTATGTAATTTACCAGCGGCAACAGGCCAACTTAACAATTGTTTATTAGACTTGGTTTTTCACACAGGGCAAAGAATGCCGCTCCAAACCCAACTTTTCATGGGTGGTTGCACTAATTAATACAGTGTCTGAGACTCCTAGGGGGTTTTTTAATATTGAAGCCTATGGGGGCGGAAGGGGGTTTTAGAAGTCCAGCTCCTGCCGACGAAGTTCTCCCTCTGATTTCTTTCATGCTGTTTTGATCCTGTCTGTGGAATCAGCACAGACAGAAACTGTTCCCTGGCTCCGAACACTCCGGGATCCCGAGGCAACAGCCCCGGGAACCCCCAGCACCTCCACTTGTGAATTATGTCTAGCGGCCTAGGCTTGGGGTGCAGAGAACCCAAGGCTCACCCCAGGCTTGGATGTAGGGGTTCCCCTCCTCCTGCCTGGAGGGGGAAGGAGCTGGCTTGATGGCTTGGGCTGGGAAGGAGTCGGCTCTTGGGGGCAAATGCCAGGTCTCCCAGGCACCAGGCAGCGCTTGGCTCTGGGCATAGAATTTGCTGAAACTGAGTCAGGGACAGGGATGGGGTGGGGGAAGGCTAGGGGGGGACCCAGGCTAGCTTCCTTCCTGTCTTTGCTTCCTCTGACTTTTCGGCTCAATTTTCCTCATTCTTTTGTCTCTCATTTTCCTTTCTCATCTTTTGCACTCCCTCCTTTTCACCTTTCTCTTCCTTTTTTTTTTTTTTTTTGCTGTCCTGCTTTTATTACCTTTCCTACACTTTTCATTCTTTCTCATGTCTGTCGCACTCTATACCTTTCTAATTTTTACCTCTATCTTCTTATTGTCGGTAACTTCTTTTCAAGTTCTCATTTTTAATTCTCTTTTCCCTCTCTTCCCCCACCCCCTTCTTTGCCTGTCACTTTGCTCCTCCATGGCGTCTCTCAATTTTTTTGTTTTCTAATTGATTCTCATTCCCACCGTCTCCTACTTCCCCCTTTCTTCTCTTTTCCATTCTCTCTTCCCCGGTTCCAGCGATTTCGTGCCGGATTCTGGGAGCCCGGCCCAGCGCGCCAGGAGCGGTGCGCCCAGCGCAGGAGGGTCCTAGTCACCTCGACCCTCCCGGCGCCCTTCCCTCCTTAGCTGCACCTGGCATGCCAGCAAGGGAGTGACCCTTGCCCAGGAAGGGGGCGCGTCACCCGGTTTCCCCATAGAACCGTGGGCGTCGCGGGCGAGAAGGGAAGCGTCCAGGCGCTCGGCCCCTTCCGCCCCGCCCGCTGCCGGCCGCCCGTTTGATGTCGCGGGCCCGGCAGGAATGCGGCCGGGTTATCAATCACCCAGCTGGATCCCGAAGGTCTCTGCCTAATCACATTTAATTGCTCGTGGAGGCCCACTCTCGCCCCGGGCCGGCCGCCGCGCTCAATTACTCCCCAAATACCTGCCATCAATAAATACGCACTGACACCGGCCCGGCCCGCTCCATCGGCACGGAAGATCGCAGCCGACCAGGCGCCCTCCTCCCTGCCCCTTGTCCCCCATCATTAAACTTACACCTCGACGCCCAAAGAAGCAAGCCAAGCAGATAATAACAGCCCCCTGTAACTGAGCGCTTCCCAAGTGCCAGACACTGTTGCTCGGCGATTTACACCAATCAGCTCACGGGTGCTAGTGAGTGCTCGTGGATTTCACCACCGTCCGGCAGATGGTATTACCATCTCCTTTGGAGTCAAGGGAACCAGGCTCAGATCATTCATTAATGCGTCCGAGGTGGGGTAGATAGGCAGTGCCCCAACGGGGATGGGACTTTGCAACCCCGTAATTCCACAGCCCATGGACAAAAGCACGAGGCAATAGTGCCTCCCAGAGGCCAGAGATTGACCTGGGGTCCCGGGCACTAAGGTGTGCTGACCAGCACCTAAAGCCAGGTGCTTATTTAATCAGTGTTCAGGCAGCATTTTATTAGTTCCTCTCACCAACTTTGTGAAGCAGGCACTCTGAGCCCCATTTTCCAGAAGTGAGCTAGGGGGAGTTCACCCTCCAACTGAGGCCCCGGCCTCTCTCCAGCCTGAACACTTCCGCCACTCCGGGCTGCCCTCCACAGCCCCTCCCCCAGCATTCTGCACTCCATTTTCACTCTATACCTTCAAATCAACCCTGAAATTCAAGAACTATGGTTTCTCCCATTTTCCCAGAGCAGCAAACTGCCTAAGGAGGTGACACAGCAAGGCAGGAATCACACAGTGGGTGAGCTCAGAGCCCAGAAATCCATGTCAGCCCCAGTCCCAGCTATTTGCATTACACCATCCTGCTTCTGCTGAGAGTCTTTGCTTTACAAGAGAGCACATCATGTCTACATTTTATGTGGTTTACCATTCATGGGGAGGCAATAATTACACTTCTAAACAAAGATGAAGGGGGTGAGTGTCATCTGAAGTCAGCCTGTGACTTCCTTTATTTCATACCTTTTCTTAATCCCCTGTATTTATGTATAAAATATATGCCAGTGTCCAGATACTCTCATATTCAGGATCTCATGTGGCCCTCAAAGCAATAGGTGGGGAATTACATTCCCATCTTAATAAAATAAAAAGGGTGCTCTGAGAGGTGAGAAAGTCACACAGCAAGGAAACAGAGCCAAGCTTGACAGATAGCTGTGCAGCATCTTTTCACCTGGATGAGGTTAAGTCCTTGCTAGACTGGAACAGTGTGTGTGTGTGTGTGTGTGTGTGTGTGTAACCACCAAAGTGTACATTTCCCTGAAAAGGGTTTCTGGGTTGCAGGGTCTGATATAAAAAGCACTATTTTAGTGGCAAAGCTCTGCCTATTTTTATTTCAGTGCTGAGAATGCTTGATGATGGAAAAACTGACTTTGTAAAGATATTGTGTATAAGACGCTCAAGTGCCTCTCGAAATCCCATCACGGAGAATTAGCTGAAAGGTAGTGGTGATGGATAAGGCAGTTCTTGATGTGAAATTGGCCAATTTGGGGAAAGTCTGAAGGCTGCAAGTGTTCATCTCCTCCTCCCTCCCACCGCCTCAGCGGCTCACCCCGTCTAGTCTTTCCGGTTGGATTTCTTTTTGTTTAGCAATGGGAACAGAGAGGAGCCAAAAAGACAACGTAGAAAATCCCAGGGGTGGGTGTGGGGAATATGATCTCGATTGAGAATTCCAGGAAAGCAACTGGGCGGTGAAGTCATCGAGAATGGATGTGGGGTGGGGGCGGGGCAACATGCCTCAGCCTCTGTGCCCTCAAGAGGTGCTGGCACAGGGTAGTGCGATGTAGCCACCGCCTTTGGGACTGAGCGTGCAGATCTAAATTATTACTAGGTTAGGGGCATCCGTGTCTTGCATAGACACCACTAAGCCGCAGCCCACTTTCATGAGAAGATAAAACTGTTTTTCCCCCTTACAAATAGCAGGAAAATGCCAAGGAAATTAGGCCTCAGAAGGAAAGATTTCCAGAGCCTGGGGCTGCTGAAATATTTTTTCAGGGCACTCATGCCCACATTTTTCTCCACATGCAATCCCTATCTAAGTCTGGAACTAGAAAGAGGACCCACAGGCTATTTTTTAAGAATAAGATTAATAAGATGAATGTGAAATGACACTTTGGGGTCCAAAATGACAATATTAACAACACACAAACTCAACCTTCTTTCTCCTTTAATCAGCAGTAAGTTAATAATTATTTTTGCTGAATTTCAGCACATACCAGTTATCCTGAGTATTGAACCTGTGATGCCCCAGGACTTTCCTGAAATTCTCAACACAGAATCATTAAAATTCACTACAACTAAGAAGAAAAAGAAGAGATGTATTGTACATCTCATTAGATAATAATTGAATTAAATGAGCACTTTCTGTGTGCCAACAAGTCTTTACATAAGGACTCCATAATTTCATTTTAATACACATAGTAGCACAGTCACACATCATCCTCATTTTATAATTGAGGAAACTGAGACCTTGAGAGATTATGTAACTTGCTCATGGTCTTGCCACTGGTGAACGACAAAGCTGAGATTTGAGCTATTGACTCTAAAGGAACTCGCTCTGAAAACTGCTGCTGCAGGGCATTCACCGTTTGGGGTTTGTGTCTCCTATAGCAGCAGAAGCCAGGATGAAAGAAATGGTCTTTGAGTCCATTGGGTTTCTGAATTGATTTAAATAAGAAGTTGTAGACCGGGCACGGTGGCTCATGCCTGTAATCCCAGCACTTTGGGAGGCCGAGGAGGGTGGATCACCTGAGGTCAAGAGTTTGAACCAGCCTGACGAAGACGGTGAAACGCCATCTCTACTAAAAAAAAAAAAAAAAAAAAAAAATACAAAAATTAGCCAGGCGCAGTGTTAGGCACCTGTAATCCCAGCTACTGAGGAGGCTGAGGCAGGAGAATTACTTGAACCCTGGCAGCAGAGGTTGCAGTGAGCTGAGATCACACCATTGCACTCCAGCCTGGGTAACAGAGTGAGACTCCATCTCAAGAGAAAAAAAAAAAGAAGTTGTCATCAGAGGCAAAATGACATTTCAGGCTAATATCGAATCAAGGGCAGAATAACATTGAAGGGCAACACTGTAGAATCTTAGGGCAGAAGAGAATTTTATTATATCATGTAAGAGGTTCAGAGTGAAAGTGACTTGCTCAAAGTCACATAGCAGTTGTGTGAAAGAACAATATTGCAAAAGAAAAAAAAGAGAGAGAGAGAGAGCCATATTTCTAGTTCAGTTCAGCTGAGCTAGATAGAACTAGCTCAAATGGCTCCGGAGATTTGATTTCTGAGCAACCTGAAATCCAGTTCTTCTGTACCTTAAATGTTAAGTAGCTCACTAAGAGAAGCAGCAGGATCAGAAACAGCAGGATGGGAAGTGGGTTTTGGTTTTCAAAAATATCTATCCAGCCCCTGCAGCCACATATTATGAGTCCACATTATACTCATAATATACACTATATATATATGTGTGTGTGTATACTCACATATAAATATATATATATATATACATATATATGTACACGTATATATATATATATTTTTGAGATGGAGTCTCGACCTGACACCCAGGCTGGAGCGCAATGGCGCAATCTGGGCTCACTGCAACCTCCCGCTCCCGGGTCAAGAGATTCTCCTGCCTCAGCCTCCCGCCTCCCGAGTAGCTGGGATTATAGGTGCACGCCACCACGCCTGGCTAATTTTTTGTATCTTTAGTAGAGACGGGGTTTCTCCATGTTTGCCAGGCAGGTCTCGTACTCCTGACCTCGTGCTCCGCACGCCTCGGCCTCCCAAAGTGTTGGGATTGCAGGCGTGAGCCACTGCGCCTGGCCATATGTATATTATTTGATTTTATCAAATACATAATATTTTCCCAAGCTCAGAGTAAAAGTATTTTTAGAAAACATTGCTATTTTTATTAATCTTTTAACATGCCATCATGATCAAAATAGTATGCTTGCTAGGCAACAAGACAAATCTCCAACCCCGTCATACTTTCTTCCTAATAGATTGCTCTGGCTATACTCCTCCTTTTATTTTGGTGCTTACACCAAAGAACACCACATGATATATCTGAGTTTCTGAGCTCAAGTTCAAGCTAGCCACTGACAGCTCTCTACACCTCACTTTAGCATCTGTAAACCAGGGCAGGGATTAGCAGCCAGGAAAGAGATAGGAAGCCCATTAGGTCAAAGGATTTTCCTGTTTCATTCTGAACTGTATCCCTAGTGCTCAGAGCACTGCATGGCCCATAGTAGGTGCTCAGTGAGCAAGGGCCCATTCAGTGAATGAAGGTGAATGTTTTACCAAGTCATATAACAGTTCTGGGAAAATTCAAGGGCTCTGGGTTTGGCTGACTTTTTAAAGCTTTGGAAAATGTACAGGTTTGCCATGAGTTCAAACCTTTAAAAAGTTGGTTTGGTTCACAAAACAATAAAAATGATTTGCCTTTGGCAAGATGGGCCAGGTAGTGTTGTCAAGGCAGTTACAAAAATATTCTTGATTTGGTTCAAGTCTCTGATGACTAGTCACAGATGAACATTAAAGAAACTTTCACAGCCTCAGCCAGACTGTATAGAGCCAGTTCAACTTGTCCTTATATTTCACGAGCGAAAAACGTTTAAAACACGGCATTAAATGAAACCCTTCTGAGTTATAAAATTGTGTAGAGTTAAAACTCTTCTTTAGAGTTTGTTTTACAGTATGGTCCAGTAGTTAATTAATGCACTCTCCAAGAGGGATGCAAGGGGAGAGTGTTCTGACTCTGACTTACAGCTAGTTTGGAAAGAGAGGGGAATCCTCAGAAAACCTTTTATTGTCTTTGAGGCCTCAGTGTTCTTTTCTGTAACATGGGACTCCTGGTTCTTCTTATAGCCCTCAGATGTACGTTCAAAGGCATAATTAAGGCATAGTTAACATTTCTGCCCCCTCGAGGCCAGTAATAGAGGTTTTTGTTGTTGTTGTTGTTGTCGCTGTTGTTTTGAGTTGGAGTCTTGCACTGTTGCCCGGGCTGGATTGCAATGGGGCAATCTCAGCTCACTGCAATCTCCACCTCCCAGGTTGAAGCGATTCTCCTGCCTCAGCCTCCTGAGTAGCTGGGATTACAGGTGCCCACCACCACGCCCAGATAATTTTTTGTATTTTTAGTAGAGATGGGGTTTCACTACGTTGGCCAGGCTGGTCTCGAACTCCCGACCTCGTGATCCTGACCTCGAGATCTGCCCGCCTCGGCCTCCCAAAGTGCTGGAATTACAGGCGTGAACCACCACACCCAGCCCAGTGATAGGGTTTTAAAGCAAAAGAGCACTTGTAGGAATTAGATAGGAAATTTAAAAGTAGTAATTTCAGAATAAAAAGTGTCATCCCTACTAGCCTGAACTATGTTCAACTCTTAGTATCTCTAGGGGTTGAGGGAAACACATCTTTTTTAAGGACTTGATATGTAGGTCACAGGACCCAGAGCTGGGGATACAGTAAACCTTTGTGAAATTTATCTTGACTTTTGAGGTAATTGAAAAGAAATTTGATCATTTCACACATTACTAATTCATACATTGTAAAAATCTCCCCCAAACTCTGACAGTCTCTCTGCACTTATCAGAACATGGATTTCTAAACCCAGGGCCAGAATGAGGTCTCACGTTACTAGAACTTCATCACTTTTCAAAAATATACAGCAGGCCATTTGCTGGTAGGTTATGAAATATGATCATAAATTAAAACTAAATGACTCACATAAAATAAAAGGACAAAGAGCACTTTGTGATGCCGAGAGCTCTGGCTTGATTGTGTTAGTTCATTTATTTGGGTATTTAGAGCATTTCAGAATGCCAAGTAACTCCATCTACTCTCAGTTAATGGTAGGCACGTGGTACTATTACTGCAAAGCTTTGCCTATAGCCCACTGCAGAACCAATGAGTAAGACCAGATATTTGGACACCTCTTTATAGTTTACAATGTTCTGTCACCTACTTTTTTTCTGCGAGGCAGGTAGCATGAAGTAGAGGAGGAAGCAGGCTCACACATTTAGGGATGGATCACAGGTACTCAGAAGAGTCGGGACTTCACAGGAAACAGAAAATTTAAGCGAAAGGACACGTGACTTTTTTATTTTTTATTTTTATTTTTTTAATTTTAATTTTAATTTTTTTTGAGACGAGTCTTGCTCTGTCGCCCAGGCTGGAGTGCAGTGGCGTGATCTCGGCTCACTGCAAGCTCCACCTCCTGGGTTCACACCATTCTCCTGCCTCAGCCTCCCGAGTAGCTGAGACTACAGGTGCCCACCACTTCTACCAGTTAATTTTTTGTGTTTTTAGTAGAGACGGTTTCACTGTGTTAGCGAGGATGGTCTCGATCTCCTGACCTCGTGATCTGCCCACCTCGGTCTCCCAAAGTGCTGGGATTTAGGGGGGGGGCCCCCCGCGCCGGCCTGGTTTTTTTTTTTTTTTTTTTAATGAGTTAGGGGCTAAGAATATCAGTATACCCGAGCGATTGGTGGAGGAGAGATAATGTGGTAATATTTATGCAGCCCTTTTTTTTTTTTTTTGAGACGGAGTCTTGCTCTGTTGCCCAGGCTGGAGTGCAGTGGCATGATTTTGGCTCACTGCAACCTCCACCTCCTGGGTTTAAGCCATTCTCCTGCCTCAGCCTCCCGAGTAGCTGGGAGTACAGGCGCCCGCCACCACAGCCAGCTAATTTTTTGTATTTTTAGTAGAGACGGGGTTTCACTGTGTTAGCCAGGATGGTCTCGATCTCCTGACCTCGTGATCCGCCCACTTTGGCCTCCCAATATGCAGCCCTTTGAAGTTAGTCCTGGCAGGTACGTGGTGGGAGGTGTTTGCTGCAATTGCAACTTTTCTGGTATCATTGGCTTTATATGTGCCCAGTTAATTCATAACCACCCCACCACCACCCCTCCAGGAGAGCAGTCAGATCAGATAAGGCAGGAATACCCTCCAACACACTTGGGGCTGTCAGTTGCTCTTTTGCAATTTTTTTTTCAGTTCCACTATATTAAAATTGAGGGGAATGGTATAGGGAAGAGAGTTAGAAAACCAAATACCGCATGTTCTACTTACAAGTGAGAGCTAAGCATTGGGTGCACCTGGACACAAAGAGGGGAACAATGAAGACTGGGGACTCCAAAAGTGAGAGGGAGGGAGAGGGAAAAGGTTGAAAAACTATCTATTGAGTGCAGTGTTCACTGCTTGGGCTACGGGATCATTAGAGGCCCAAACCTTAGCACCATGCAATATACCCACATAATAAATCTGCACATGCGCCCCCGAATCTAAAATTAAAGACAAAGAAAAGAAAGTTATTTATTATTAGTCTTTCTCATATATCTCAGTTCTTCTTTTCCTCATGAGCACTTCCTTCCTTCCTTCCTTCCTTCCTTCCTTCCTTCCTTCCTTCCTTCCTTCTTCCCTCCCTCCCTCTCCCTCCCACCTCCCTCCCATTTGCAGTGCTCTGCAACCATCAACATGCTCCATCTCTAGAACATTTTCATCATCCCAAAGTGTACCTGTTAAATCCTAACTCCCCATCCCCCTCACTGCTGACCCAGGCAACCATCCTTCTACCTTCTGTCTGTATAAATTTCACGACTCTGGGTGCCTCATATAAGTGGAATCATATAGTGTTCATGCTTTCATGTCTGACTTATTTCACTGAGCATAATATTTTCAGGTTCATTCATACCGTAGCATGTATCAGAAGTTTCTTTCTTTTGGTGGCTGCATAATATTTCATTGTATGTATATACCACATTTCATTTATCCAGTCTTCAACCATTGATGGACACTTGGGTTGTTTCTACCTTTTGGTTTTTGTGAAGAGTGCTGCCATGACCATTGGTATGCAAAAGTCTTAGTTCCTGATTTCCAGTTAAAAAAAAAAGGAGGTCGGGTGCAGCAGTAATGCTTGTAATCCCAACATCTTGGGAGGCTGAGGCAAGAGGATCATTTGAGCCCAGAATTTCAAGACAAGCCTGGGCAACATAGTGAGATTTCGTCTGTAAAAATAAATAAATAAATAGAATTAAAAATTAGCTGGGTGTGGTGGCACGTGTCTGTAGTTCTAGCTACCTAGGAGGCTGAGGCAGGAGGGTCACTTGATTCTAGGAGGTCAAGGCTACAGTGGGCAGTGATTGTGCCACTGCACTGCAGCCTGGGCAACAGACCAAGACCCTGTCTCAAAAAACAAGTTTATGTTTATTTGACGATGTATGTCTATCTTCTCCTATAAACTATGCAAACTTCTTGGAGTCTTACACTAAAAAAGCTTCCAGTTTGTTGGGGAAAGAGCCATGGTATTACACAGTACCTCCCAGAGGAGTGTAGTACAGTCACCAAGGGAAGCGTCAGAGCTGTGGGAGTTGGGAGAAGGAGAACCTGAGTTTTCAGGGTTGGTGGGGGTGGTGAACTTCCAACTATTTCTTGAAGGACAAACATCCCTTTCCAGGTGGAGGTGGGGAAGGAGAACAGAGACAAATGGAATAGAATATTATCAAACTGTGCAGGTGATTGGATTGGCTTATTAGGAACATCAGGAAAGATGAACTAGGGTGGTATTGCCCAGTGTTCAAGGGTATTGGCTCTAGGTCAGTGCTCTTGGGTTGAAATCCTTGCTGTACCTACCTTGTCCTTGGGCAAACTGCTTGACCTCTCTGGAACCTGATTTCTCCATATGCATCAGGTGGATCCTAACAGCACTTAGACAGTTGCTGTGAAAATACAATGAGATAAATTGTATCGGGTACTAGTCATGATGCCTGGCCTAAAGAAAGGCCTTTTACATGGGGAATTCGCTGCCGTGTGTGAAAGATTCTGGTCCCGATCCCTGGATGTTGAGTAGCCTTTAAGAGTCTTCAAGCAGGAGTGATGGCCTCATGGGGTCTTACTGCAGGCAGGGACTGGGGCACCGACCGAAGATTAAAGTAGCTGTTTTCTCTGGTGCCTTTTGGGATAACACGGGAGAAAAGGCTAAACTACTGAATTTCGAGGCAAGCAGGTATGACTGAGCAAGATTTCCAAATCTGACTCATTTTTCCCAAGAACAGCCGGGCAGAGTGTTGGGTTTAATAATTCATCGAGCACTGGTCATCCTTCATTAATCTCCTTTCCTGTCCCCCAGTGCCCACCACAGTATTAGGCACATATAAGTCCTGTCTTATTCTACTTGTGCTGCTATAACAAAATATCAAATACTGGGTAATTTATAAACAATGGAAATTGATTTCTCCTAGTTCTGGAGGCTGAGGAGTCCAAGATCAAGGGGCCGGCCAGGTTCAGTGTCTGGTGAGGGCTGTTGTCTGGTTCTGAGATGGTGCCTTGATGCTGCAGCCTCTGGAGGGCAGGAACACTGAGTCCTCACATGGCAGAAGGACAGAAGAGCAAACAGGGGCTAAACTCACTCCCTTGGCCCTTGTATAAGGGCACTGATCCCATCTATGAGGATAGAGCCCTCATAGTCTAATCACTTCCAGAAGGTGTTGCATTGGGGATTAAGCTAACCTGAGTTCTGGAGAAGACACAAACATTCAAACCACAGCAGGCCCCACATAAACACTGCATGGACTAGAATAATTCTACAGTCATACCTTTTTTCGTCACATCTTCCCTCCCTCCTCTGCTCTCTTCTCTTTGCTTCCAACAAGGTGTCTGATGACAGCCTGAAGGATTACGGGGTGGAAGTGAACATGTGCCAGTTGAAAACATAGAAACAGAAAGCATGCACCAGGAATCTCAAAGCCCCGAGCTTTTACAACCTCTGAAAGACCAGCAGCACTCCCTTACCAAAGACTTCCACTCTGTGCCTCGGCTTTAAGAATCAGTCTCATGAAAGCCGTTTCCAACAAGCATTTAAAATCATCCATCCAAAAGATAACTAAATCATGGCCATTCATTGCTCTCAGCCCATCACACTGCAATGAAAACATGTATTTAACTGAGAAAACACTGAGCCTTCCCTCTCCCTGGCCTCTGTCCCCTTTCTTCTCCCTTTCTTTGAGGGCTCAAAATGTTATGATTCATCTCAGCACTGCTCAGTGCTGCAGTGAATTACAGGCCCCAAAGATTTCCAAACCCGGAGGGGTGCAGGGAGGGAAGAGCCCCCAGTGCATCCCCGGCATTCTCTCTCCAGCCAACTGTGTTTGTGCCTTGACTCCTTTTGATCATTGCTTATAACAGTAGCCAAGCAGAGGAAATTAAGCTTTTGTATTTAAACTAATCCATGACCCTGGATAATTTGTAAGAGACATCTATGAGGGCTTAAAAATGAGCCTCCAACTGCTTGATGTGGAGACATCGCAGACACACCAATGGCTTCCTTGGTGGGATCACAGAATTTCAGTTTGAATGAAAGGATGTCAGAGCATGCGGTGTCCTTTGGGGACATCTGTCTAGTCCAACTCTCTTGGTTTTAATGGAGAAACTGAGGCCAAGATAGGGAAAGGGGCCTGTCTAGAACACTGTAGGGAGTGTGTGGCTGGGTAGGGGTTTACTGCCGGATTTCTGACTCCCTGTACTAGGAGAATGAGAGAGTTGAGAGCAGTGTTGTTCTGAAGTACCCACTAACCGATGGCTCCTGTCAGATGGACTTTGCATGTGCCTGTCCTCTGAGGCCACACTTTAGACTAGCATGCCATGCTCCTTCAAGAGAAGCACCAGCCCCTAGTTGAATGTTACAGTACAGTTTTATTTTTCAAAGGTTTTTATACAGCGGGGTAAGGATCTAACGAAGAGACTAAGGGTTTGAGCTGTAGGGTCAAAGCATGGTTTTTGTTTGTTTGTTTGTTTGTTTGTTTGTTTTTGGTTTTTTGTTTTTTTCTTGAGATGGGTTCTTGCTCTAAACCCATGCTGGAGTGCCGTGGCAGCTTACTGCAGCCTCGACCATCCAGGCTCAAGCGTTCCCCCCACCTCACCCTCCCAAGTAGCTGGGACCATAGGTGCACACCACTACACTCAGCTATTAATAATTTTTGTATTTTTTGTAGAGACAGGGTCTCCCTATGTTGCCCAGGCTGGTCTTGAAGTTCTGGGCTCAAGCAATCCTCCTGTCTCAGCCTCCCAAAGTGTTGGGATTACAGGTGTGAGCCACTGGGCCCAGCCAGAGCACGTGTATCCTCTGTGTCTCAGTCTCCTGGGGTAATAGCAGAACCCATCTCATGGGGTTGCTTGTAAGCATGAAAGAAGTGAATTGTGGTAAAACGCCAACCTCAAGAAATGTGAACTGTCACTATCATTTCCATTTGTCACAGAGGACAGCCAGTAAACGGCGAGTATGTGCTTATAAATGCCAGGATCTTTAAGCCCAGTCTTAGCTTCCCGCACCAGCTTACAATGCCCCGAGTAAAAGACTCTAAATGCGGAGCACCAGAGACACTAGCTTTGAGTCCCAGTCCCACTATGAACCAGCTATCTGACTCCAGGCAAGAGTATCAGCTCCCTCTGCCTCGGCGTTCTCATCTGTAAAATGGAAACATTAGCCCTGGCCTTCCACCTGAGAGGCATTGATTCATTCATTCGGTATCTACAGATCACTTACTCAGCGCCAGATACATGGAACAGCAAAACACAGATGCTACCACTGTGGAGCTCACATTCCAGCAGAGGAAACAGCGCAAGGAAACTCACAAACACAAATGAACACGTTCTTTATTTATGTGAAATCAGCCATAAGTTACATGGAATGTATGAGCCTCCCCTTTTATAAGCGTTTGCTGACTCCCAAATGTCTCTTCTAATGAACAGAAACTGATACTTAGAAAGTTTGTTTTCCTTCATTTTTTATTATGGAAAATTTCAAACATATACAAAGGAGAGAGAATTGCATTAAAAACTCCTATTTACCATCACCCCATTTTGCCAGTGATCAATTTATGTCTAACCTTGTTACATCTAAACCACTCTCACCCACTTCTCTCTTCCAGGATCATTTTGAAGCAAATCTCAGAAGTTATATGATTTAATTCATAAACATTTTAGCATTCATCTCTAAAAAATAAAAAAATATTTTAAAAAAGTAAGCATACTATCATTATCCCATCAAAAAAATAGCAATAATTCCTTAATATCATTAAACATGCAGGCAGTATTTCAATTTCCTTGTCTGTCTTATAATTTAAAAAAAATTACATATTATTGAAATTAGTACGGAAAGAAAGTCCATTAGGATCTGTTGGTGTCTCTTAAAGTTTCTTTTAATGTGTTGGGTTTCCTTCCCCCTCTCCTTTTTTTCTCGCAATATATGTGTTGATAAAACTAAGACTTTTGCCTATATGTTTTCCTGGAATCTGCATCCCTGAGAAATAATTTAGCATTTTCCTCTGTCACCTGTAATTCTCCTAAATTGTCAGATCTAGAAGCTTGATCAGATGAAGGTTTTGGAAACATGATTTTATGGATGGCATTTTGCTCTTCCATCACAGGGCACTTAATAGCTGGTTGTCTTTTGATTGTTTAAAGCTGTTGATGATCGATTCCTAGATGCATTTCTTCATTAGGGGTTGTGAAATAGCAACATCCTATTCTATCATTCTCTACTCCTTTATTAGCCCTGATAGGTCTATAAAGAAAAACTTCTCTCCATCAACTATTTGGTTGCCCTGAGGGATAGTCAGTGTGTGAAAGAGAGGAGGAGTGTTGATCCTTTCTGTTCAGCTATCATTTCTCAAAAGGATGAGTTGGTTCTATAGCCTTCTCCAAAGGACAATGGGCTCATGGGTTTAAACATATTTTATGTGTTTCGATCCATTCCAGTCATTTTCTTGTTGATGAGTAAATGGCCCCCTCTTTGTCCAACACAAGCTTTTCCAAGTTGGCTCCCATCTTTTTAAGATAACATCAATAATCTTTGAAAGCCCCTTTGCTTTCTGGTAAAAGATGATCTAGGCCTACCTTGTATATTTCCTGCCCCAGACAAGGGATCGACCATTTCTCCAAATGAGTGCTGGTCCCTTTAAGTGGGAAATGGAGTTCAAGGTGGCCCTCTGGGCACTAGAGGTGCTCCTTGCTGAGTCCTGGGCTTCCTGTAGACAGGAATGGGGTAGATATAGTCCTTGTCTTCCTGGCTCCCTAATCAGACATGGAAGACAGGAGTGGAGCACATAGTCGGAGGGGTGTTAGGTGCTAGGGAGGGCAAGTTTAGAGTGCCATGCCAGTATTATCAGATGGTCTAGTCAGGACAAGTGCTCAGAGAAGACTTCTGGAGAAAAAGAGGGGGGAGAATTGGGACAAGAGGGGAGCTACTTCCTGCTCAGCCAGTAACTAGATTTCCAGCCTCAGAGGGAGAATTAAATGAGGTGGGATGTGAAACTGATCTGTAAAATGTAACATTCTAGACAATAATCCTCTAGTGGTGGAATTTAAAACACCTAATCTGTGGGAAAGAATTTATTACCAGTGGGCCAACATTGGCACCTTTCAAATCAAAGTGGGGAGACTATGTGTTCACGTAACAATAGCTAATGAGACGTACATTTTCCACTTTAATCTCCACGACAACTCCATGGGGCAAAGACTAATGTGCCCATTTAACAGATGAGGAGTCTGAGGCTCCTGTGAGGTTGAGGAATTTGCTCAAGGTCACCCAACCAGTAGGTAGTGGAGATGAGATTTGAACCCAGGCCTATTCTTATGTTGGAGATCAGTCTCTTAACCATTCTGCTGTGCACCACCACCTTGGAGGCCCCTTTTAAAGGGGTTAAAAGTTCCTTGCTTCTCAACCTGCTGAGAGTCTTAATCTTAACCTTCACCTCTTATCTTACTGTTGGCCACATTGCTCCCTTGTTCTCAGCTCCCAGGAAGACTTGAAACTGCATCTTGGCCCTTAGAATCTGCAACAGAGCAAGTTTCTTCACCTGTTTGTTTCTCTCTGAGCCTCAGTTTCCTTATCTGTGAAGTAGGGATAATAATATTCATTGGTACAGTTATTGGGATGATGGAAAGATATCTATGTAAAGCATTTAACACACTGAGTGTTCAATAAATTGCAGTTATTGTTAGAAATAGTGAACTAATCAATAGGTCACATGTATTCCATCATTTGATGGCCATTACAACCTGAGTGGTAGGTATCATTATCCCTAGTTTACAGAGGAGAAAACCGAAACACAGTAAGTGGGATACCTGTGTCTAATGCCACATAGAAGTTAGTGGTCGCAGCAGCACTTGAACCCAGACAGAGCCTTTGGGCTTGAACACCGCACTTTGTCGCCTTAATAGGAATCTTGTCCAGCAGCTGCCTGCCATGTCAGCCTTGGGGGCTTGTCACTAGCTCCCACCTTGCTCAAAGAAAGTGGAGATCTGCCCAGAGATGGAAGTACCTGCTTCCAGAGGCTCGCTGCAGGGTGATAAGGTGACCCACCTCTCTGATTCCCACTCTGAAACCCTCAACAGCCCAGAGTGGATGCCTTGCTCAACCTGACACTGAACCAGGGGCACTGAGTTCAGTAATTACCAGTTTAATAAATTGCCTTCCTTCTTACAGAGCGCAAAATAAGAACATTGGCATCCCTTTAGTGCAGACCCTGAGAGAAGGATGGTTTTTAAAAATTAACTTTGTATGCAAAACTTTGTGTTAAGCCCCACATTGTAACACCACCAGGAGAGACAGAAGGAGAGGACAAGGGCCGTGTTGGCGTTTCATCAGCAAGCTGTCAAGTTGCCCCCCACACCCCCACCTTTCTCTTTTTTTTTTCCAGAGCTCTATTTCTTCAATCAGGCTTTATTAAGAACATAGGTTTGAGTCTACAGGAACAAATTCTTCTGGCTCTTTAAGGAACATGCTTGAAGGGGAGGGAGTTATTCGGCTGCATTACTGCATAAATGATACAACATGCTTACCAGCATGAATCATCCGACCTAGAGTGACAAAAAAAAAAAAAAAAAAAAAAAGAGCTTGAAAACTAAGCACAGCCAAAATATCGGCAGGCCCCAGCTACACGGGCCAGATTTCATCTCTTTTAAACCAAAAACATAAAAATAAAAATAAATTAAATTTCAGTCTCATGGTAACAATTCCCATGGAGGAAGGCTGAAGTATTTTGTCTACACCCCTCCTGCCCCCTTCCGAATCACACACTCCCCGCAATCAGAGATGGCGAAGCCTCAACCGGGTCACCTCGGCCGGCCCCGGGCTCCCTCCCCCCGCCCAGGCAGCGCCCCCCGCCGCGAGCTCGCGGGGCGGAGGAGCGGGCTGAGCTTTGATTAGCAACACTTGCGGGGGCCGCGGCGCACCCTGACAGCCCGGCAGCTCCGCGCCAAAATGGATGGGTCTCGGGCGGCGAGGGCACGGATACAAATGCGCCGCCGCGTTCTCAGGTGCACAAATGCGGCCTCGGGCGGGCGCTGGTTCCCAGGCGCACGGAGGCGGCGGCCCCTTCAACTCGGGGCGCGGGCGGGAGCGGAACCCGCGTTAATTACTGTACGTTTCCACTGTAAAGAGTGTCAGCCGGGGAGCGGGGCCGCCGCGCCTGCCCGGCCCCGCCGCACAAAGGCTTCATATATTCTGAATGAAGGCGAATCGCAGCCTCGGCCTCCTTGAAAAGAGCCGTGAGGGAGACTTAATTCTCTCCCTTTCAGCTGTGCTCAGACTGTGAAATCCACACAATCGCGCCCTTCTCTTTAAAGGGAGGGAGAAGAGGGGCCGCGGCCGCGCGCCCCGCCATCAGCTGCGCGCACAGAGGGAGAGTTCACTCCGGGGACAAGGGCGGCGCGGCCGGCCCGGGGCTCTTGGGCAGCCGCGTTTCCCATCCCGCCGGCTGCAGCCCCCTTCTCCCGCGGCACTTTCCGGCGTCTTTTGTGGGGCGAGTCCTGGCGAGGGTGTCCGCCGTCAGGTGCACAGGCCCCGTGCTCCCCTCTGTTCGGCAGGAGATCGGGGACTTCCACAGGCGGGCTGGGTCCGTTCCCAGGACCAGAGGCTCTGGGTGGAGCTGTCCTGGGCCTCCCCAGAGGCCTGGCCACACCCAGTTCGTGAAGCTCCTTCAATAATGAAAAAATAATGAAAAGAAAAATGCCAGGAACAAGTACAAATAGATTACACTAAGTGCAAAGTATTGGTGTTGAAAGCTTGATGCTTTTTAACAAACGTAAGCTCAATGCATGTGACACAAGATTATTACAAGATTTAGGAAAAATAGGTATACAGTCATGTGTCGCTTAATGACTGGGATACATCCTGCGAAATGTGTCCTTCGGCCGTTTCGTTGGCGAACATCATAGTGTGTACTTACACAAACCTAGCCGGTATAGCCTACTACACACCTTAGGCTCTAAGCTGTAGCCTATTGCTTCTAGGCTACAAACCTGTACAGCAGGTTACATTCCTGAATACTGTAGGCAACTGTAACACAATGGCATTTGTGTATCTAAACATAGAAAAGGTATAGTAAAAATACAGTGTAAAAGGTAAAAAACAAACAAAAAAACCCTGTATAGGGCAGGTCCATTATCATCCTATGGGACCACCATCATATATGCGGCCTGAAACAGCCTTATGCAGCCGTGATTGTATATTCATTTCCTTGTGGGTCCTAGGTGCCTGCTCAGCAAAGGGGACCCAGGTTTGAGCCCTGTGATGAATCACATCCTCTTCCAGAATCTCTGCAACTGATTATGTAACCCTATCTGGGGAGAGTATCTCAAGGATAAAGTGGACTGTGAACCTGAACCTTGGGACAAATGTCCTCCCGGCCCACTCTTTGTAGCCCTGAGGTTCAGGCTACTCTGAGGCATGTGACAATCTACAACTGCTTCAGCTCTTGAATTCCAGTATTATAAAACTTGACAGGATCTTAGCAGTTTACCTGGTTACCGACCTAGTGCTGTGATTTTTCTGTCATTCTCTCCTTGTCTCCCTTTCAGTCGGCAAAGCTGGGGACAAAATAGGATGACCCTGGAGCCACCTTGGAGTATGACTGTTGCCTTAATACCTGAAGTGTATAGAACACACCATTTGTAGCTTAGCTTGAAGAAATTAGGGGGAAAGGTGCATCCATCCCCAGTGAGTCCCACTGGGTTCCCATGCTTTTCCTTGGAAGAAGGGGGCAAACATTTTCAATGACATCTACTATTTTAGTATCTATCATGGGCTGAACACCGAGAATGGATTATGTTCACAAAACCCGTAGGAGGTAGGTACTATTGGGGCCGAAGAGGGTGAAGGATCTTCTAAACATCGCAGTCAATAAATGGTGGTGGTGGGTTTGAACCCCAGTGGAAATGATTCCCAAGTTCTTTTTGATTATGTCCAGGGCCTCTTTATCCTCTACTAGCAGGGCTGGGCCTATCACACGCTTCCTACCACCCCATCACTACAAACCCTTTGAGACAAGTGTTTTTCTGGGTCCTCTTCTTTCCATTTAACATACAAAGAAATTGAGGGTTCCAGATGATTACACAGCTTAAGGGCATCCAGTAAATAGCAGAGACGAAAACTGTGCTCTTTGCTGTGTGTGAGTGTGTGTGTGTGTGTGTGTGTGTGTGTGTGTGTGTGTGTGTGTAGGGAGGGAGGGCTATAGTATAGAAGACTGACCCTATCCCTAAAAATTCTGATTCTGTAAGTCTGGTGTAGACTAGGAAATCTTTATTCAAGCTCAAAAACAACCAACTTCACAGACTAATCTTAACACTCGCATTTGAAATTGCCAAAATTGCAAACACCTGCCATCTGCAGAATGAATCCTGGGGTTCCAAGGCATCCTCTTGAGGAAAGATTCAGAGAACTGAACTCGTGGGTCCCTGAGGGCTCTTTTAAGGAGACCTTTTTTTGGAATCCCCATTGGGTAGCTCAGAACAAAGGCCCTCTCTGGAGAAGGTGACTGTGCATTCCCCCAGTGCCCAGATTTGCGTGGATTTCTGTGCAGCTTGTGGATTCAAGCAGATCTCTGGGGTCTTCTGTAGCTGGATGGGTATGGTGTGTAGAACAGGCAACAGAACCTAAGGAGCCATTAGTGCTGGGCCAGGGAACTCAGGGGCAAACCTACGGCTCACCTACCTTCTTAATCCCCTAGACTAGCCTTTGGCTATATGGTGACATATAGGACACCCACAGATCCCTATCATTCAATGGCATATATTTATTATTAAGAAAAATTGGAAGACAAGATTTTATAGAAGAATGTATAACTTATTTTCAGGCCCATCATCCAGGAAACTTCAGTTAATAGTCTGGTATGTTTCTTCCTGGTCTGCTGAAGAGTGGGTGCAAGAGCCCGGACCCTCTGGGTCCTGATCATGCTCTTTATTAGCTGAATGACCTTGGGCAGATTTCTTTTTTTAAAAAAATGAGGTAGAATTCACCAAAATACAACAATACAATAAACAATTCTTAAATGCACATTTCAGTGTCATTTAATACGTTCACATTGTTGTGCAACCAACATCTCTATTTAGTTGCAAAACATTTTCATCACCCTGTAACCACGAAGCAGTCACTTCCCGTTCACTACCACTTCCAACCCTTGGCAACCACTAGTCTACTTTCAGTCTCTATGGATTTACCTATTCTGGATATTTCATATAAATGGGACCAAATAATATGTGACCTTTTGTGTCTGGCATAATGTTTAGAGGTTTATCCATGTTGTTGCATGTATCCAGCAATTCTATTTTTTTTTTTTTTTTGAGACGGAGTCTCGCTTTGTCGCCCAAGCTGGAGTGCAGTGGCATGATCTCAGCTCACTGCAACCTCTGCCTTTTGAGATCAAATGATTCTCCTGCCTCAGCCTCCTGAGTAGCTGGGATTATAGGTGTGCACCACCACGCTCAGCTAATTTTTTGTATTTTTATTAGAGACGGGGTTTCACCATGTTGGCCAGGCTGGTCTCGAACCCCTAACCTCATGTCATCCACCCTCCTCGACCTCCCAAAGTGCTGGGATTACAGGCATGAGCCACCACACCTGGCCGTCATTCACTTTTTTAATGGTGGAGTAACATTCCATTGTATGGCTATGCCCCATTTTTGTTTATCCATTCAACAATTGATGCACATTTGTGTTGTTTCCACCTTTTGGCTATAGCAAATAGTGCTGCTCTGAACATTCTTGTACAAGTTTTTGTTAGAACACTGTTTTTCAATTCTTTGGGGTATATAACTAAGGTGGAATTGCTGGGTCATATTCTGTGCTAATAATTCTATGCTTAACTTTTTGAGGAACTGCCAAACTGTCTTCCACAGCACCTGCCCCGTATTCTGTGACCACCAGCAATGTATGGGGGTTCCATTTTCTCCACATCCTTACCACCACTTGTTTTCCCTTAAAATATTATTGTAGCCATCTAGTGGCTGGAAAGTGGTGTCTCATTGTGGTTTGGGTTTGCATTTGCCTAATGGCTGGTGATGTTGAACATCTTTTCATGTGCTTGTTGGCCATTTGTAGATCTTCTTTGAAGAAAGGTCTATTCAAGCTCTTTACTAATTTAAAACATTGGGTGGTTTGTTTCTTGTTGTTGAATTATAAGAGTTCTTTATATATTCTAGACATTAGGCCCTTATGAAATATGTTATTTGAGGCCGGGCACAGTGGCTCACACCTGTAATCCCAGCACTTTGGGAAGCCAAGGTGGGTGGATCACCTGAGGTCAGGAGTTCCAGACCAACCTGGTCAACATGGTGATACCCTGTCTTTACCAAAAATACAAAAAATTAGCTGGGCGTGGTGGCGGGTGCCTGTAATCCCACCTACTCGGGAGGCTGAGGCAGGAGAATTGCTTGAACCTGGGAGGCGGAGGTTGCAGTGAGCCGAATTGCGCCACTGCAATCTCCAGCCTGAGAGACAGAGTGAGACTCCATCTCAGAAAAAAGGAAAGAAAATAAATATGTTATTTGAAAGTAACCTCCCCCATTCTTGAGCAGCTTCTTAACCTTGGGTGCTTCCATTTCCCCATCCGAAAAATAGCAATAGCTACATTATAGGGAAGTTGTGGGGATTAGATGAGAGGATTAATTTGTAGTGGTCAGCATAGTGCCTGGTATATAGTAAGTGCTCAAGAAATGTTAGTTGTGTATATACAGGCAGCATTCTGAAATAAATTGGGTTCATAGTCTTCAACTTGAGATTGTATTATGAGTATCTTTTCATGGTACTGTATATTTTTGACAATATGCTGATTTTTAATGATGGTCTAGTAGTCTATCATTAGAATGAGACATAATTAAACAATCCCCTATTTTTAGGTGTTTAGGTCTCCGCCCAATTCCCATTTAAATCCTTTGAGTTTTGTCAAGTTGTTGATACATTTCCCTTCATGTTCCCCGTAGTTTGATGCTGGCTGGTAAGTATAATAATACAACAAAATCAGCCAACTCATAATTTTAAACATAAAACAGTGAACATCTTTAATAAGAAGATGAAACTTTCTCAGATATATGGACATTGTACATGGACAGATTCACATATATTACACACACACACACACACACACACACACACAGAGGTAGCCAGCTTCCACGATGGCCCCAGTGATTCCTGTCCCTCTGGAGTTCAGGCTCTTGCTCTGCGTGTACACTGGATTCCATAACTTGCTTCTTTCTTTCTTTTCTTTTTTTTTTTTGAGATGGAGTCTCGCTCTGTCACCCAGGCTGGAGTGCAGTGGTGTGATCTCGGCTCACTGCAACCTCTGCCTCCCGGGTTCAAGCAATTCTCCTGCCTCAGCCTCCTGATTAGCTGCGATTACAGGTGACCGCCACCATGTCCAGCTAATTTTTGCCTTTTTAGTAGAGACGGGGTTTCACCATGTTGGCCAGGCTGGTCTCGAACTCTTAACCTCAGGTGATCCACCCACCTCGGCCTCCCAAACTGCTGGGATTACAGGCATGATCCACCATGCCTGAGCTCCATAACTTGCTTCTAATGAACAGAATAAGGTGAAAGGACCAGGTCACGCAAGGCGGTGTGGCGTCATCACACCTTAGGAACATGTGTACGCAGACACACAGTATTTATATTTTGGCACATGGTCACAAGTCTCAGATGCTTGCTTGTTGATCTAATGCTTAGAAAATAATGAAGTATAATGTTTTATTTTTGTTACTGCTTTTTTTTTTGAGACAGAGTCTTGCTCCGTCACTCAGACTGGAGTTGCAGTGACATGATCTCAGCTCACTACAACTTCTGCCTCCCAGGTTCAAGTAATTCTTCTGTCTCAGCCTCCTGAGTAGCTGAGATTACAGACACTCGCCATCATGCCCATATATTTGTAGAGACAGGGTTTCACCATGTTGCCCAGGCTGGTCTTGAACTCCTGACCTCAGGTGATCCGCTTCCCTCGGCCTCCCAAAGTTCTGGGATTACAGGCATGAGTCACTGAGCCCAGCCTTGTAACTGCTTTTGTAACATCTGGAATATGAAAAGGTAAGATGTGTTGCTTATATTAACACAAGTCAAGGACCTTGGCACTGTCAGCGTACACTAGTTGTCTAGCAGACATCACTTTACTCCATGGATGCATTCCCAGAACACTACATGAGGGAATACTGGCATTTTTGTAAATTGAATCATGCTTAACATTGATGAGGACTACTAGCCAAAGGAGCCTATAGTGAGCACTTTTGTACCTGGAATAAATTTGGTAAATAAAGAGGCATTTCCTGACTGGTCAATATTACAATTTTAACATATTCTGTCTTCTTTAGGTAGAAACAACTGCATCATTCCTATTGTCAATATCATTTTCTTGACTTTAACTTTAACAAAATTCACAGGTCTCAATCTGATTTCCATAAATACGGAGTTTCAATGATAGTAAAAAAGGCATGGACAGAAACAAGATTCTGACATCACACACCCTTCCTGAGGAGGAAAACTGCAGGATATCAACAAGTAAATGAACTTACACTTCTAGAGAAAACACTATGGGGCCTGGGCATGTGAGATTTGTGGCAGAACCATCTTGAACTGATTTCTCCAACTGCAGGCCAGGCATGGGGCCCCAGAAGATCAAGGTAAATGTGAGATACTGGCTTGTTATAAGTAAATGTGAGATACTGGCTTGTTTTAAGTAAATGTGAGGTACTAGCTTGTTATAATACCGATTGCAGGGCCTCACTTCCAGGGTTTCTGATTCAGTAGGTCTGGGATGGGGTCTGAGAATTTGTATTTCTAGCACGTTCCCAGGTGACACTGGTGCTGCTGGTCAGGGACCACAGTGAGAACTGCTGGCCCAGACTATCACTGGAAGTATTCATGAGAAACTCTCAGCAGAGGCTGCCTGTCCAAAGAAGAGCTAGGGGGCCAGGGTAGGAAGGGGGACTTCCATTACACTGTACACCATTTTTGTATCATCTTGGTATTTTATCATGCGCATGTCTTATCTGTTCAAATAGTGTAACTTAAGTTCATGTTTCCCAGCACAATGAAGGAAGGTTTTGTTGTTCCCTGAGATGCAAAATAGTTTTGTGGTTAGGAGCAGGGTCTTATCATGTGGCTCAGCCACACTGTGATCTTCTGTAAGGTACTGTGGTAGTTTGAAAATATGTCCAAACTCTTTGATACATTTCCCTTCAAAAGATACAGCCTGTGTCCTCTGCCCTTGAATGTGAGCTATTCTTAGTGGCTTCCTTCTAATGAATAGAATATGGCAGAAGTGTTGTATGACAGTCAAGATATCATAAAAGGACATACAAGACACTGTGGCTTCCTTCTTGGTCCCTCTCTTGGATCATCCACTCTGGGGGCAGCCAGCTGCCATGTTGCGAGGATGCTCAAGCAGCCCTAGGGAGAGGCCTACATGGTGAGAAACTGAGGCCTCCTGCCAACAGCCATTGAGTGAGCCATATTGGAAGGGGATCCTCCAGCTTTTAGTTAACTGTAACTCTGGCCAATGTCTTGACTACAACCTTTTGAGAGACCCCAAGCCAGAACCACCCAGCTAACAGTTTCCAAATTGCTGACCCACAGAAAATGTGAGACAATTAATAAAAGTGGTTTAAGCCACAAAGTTTTGGAATAATTTTTAACATTGCAATGGATAACGAATACAGCAAGTTAGTCTTTGTAAGCCTCAGCTCCTTCATGTGTACAGAGGAACTGATACTAGTGTCGATGCCATAGGGCTATTAGATTTAACTGAGACAGTACAGATAAAGCCTGCAAATGGTGCCTAGCACATGGTAACCACTCAGCAGATGCTAGCTATTGTCATTCATGCCCATCTGAACTTCTGGTCAGTGGTTTCCTCCCTGTCAGATGGGCTTCATCCAAGGCAGTGCACAGAGCTAAATTCCCGGCCAGAGGAGTCACACACCTGTCACCATCCTGTGACTGATGGCCTGAGTTTTGTCCTTTTCTCTGTGCACCAGAGGAAAGAGATGGCCTTCGTTTTCAAGCTATTCTGAGCCGTGTGGTCACACCTGGAAAAATCCCTGCAAGTTGTACAAATAGGCCTCCCTGAAGCTGGGAAGAGGAGAAAACTCACTCTCTTTCCTCTCACTGCTCCTGTAATCGTCCCACCATCAAATAAGCCCACTTCGTCCTCCTGAGTTTTCCCAACAGGATTTTAAAATCACGGCTTAGAGAATCAGGCTGGATTTTAATGACTATTTTAACTGTCAGGGCATTAGAAAGTCTTAGCCCTCCTTCTTATAGCTGGGATTTGTAATGGCTTAAGTTTAAATGATCTCCATAAGGAATTTATTTTCGGTTTAATGGTCTACCCAAGGTCTGACTTTCCAAGTGATTTTCTTGCCAGATATAGAAACAGTGTCAAAAATTTGATATGAGTCAGGTTTTGACTGAGCTGAAAGATGCCGATATGTTGGTGACATGCCTTGAAATAAACAGCAGGGAGGAAAGTGATTGTTTTGGGGGGCAGCCTGTGTATGGCATGCTTGCACACTAACAGAATGGAAGTCTTGGTACTAGGAACTACAAACGTGGTGCAGAACTGGGCTCAAGGCCTGACATTCTGCCAGGGGAGCACAGCACAGAACCAGAGCTGAACCCCAGAGCCAAACCCCAGAGCCAGCAACACAGCCTCAAGGGCTTCTCTGGGACCCTGATCCTCCTAATGGTTTTATTGGGTGATGGTGGGGCAGAGGGTGAGTGTTGAGGGGTTTAAGACATTCTCCTTTCATCAGAAAGATAGGCTCAGAAACTACAGCAGACTCTCGCCTACAAGTGTTGGTAGCACCCTAGACCCCACTGAGCTGAGCTAGGGAAGTTAGAGGCAAGAAAATGAAGGAGGGAGTTCATTAGTTAAGATGATTTTGTTTGCAAGTGGCAGAAACCCAACTTATAATAGTTTAAACAAAAAAGCAAATGCATTAGGCAAATGAAAGGTTTAGGGCAAGGCACTGCCTTCAGGCCTGGCTTGATTGGACATTATTTATTCAGTTATTGGCCTCGATTCCTTTTGCTTTGTTCTCTTGGTCAGGCAGGTTGTCCCCATGTGGTGATAAAACCTGGAACTAACATTGGCTCCGTGTTTCCATCCTACCAACCCAGCAGCCCCAGGGAAAGAAAGGACCCTTTTCCTAATGCTCCAACTGAAGTCATCAATTTGACCCTCATTCTTCTGGGGTGGATCTCGTGTTGATTCTTGAGCTGTCACTGGTCTGGATCATGGTAGGAGGGCTGCCCTACCAGAACCTCCTGTCCTGGGAGGGACAGAGGGTGGCTTCCTGAAGGGGAATGGCTGTGGTGCTGCAGCGCACGCCTCCTCCAGTTTGCAGACTGCTGCTTCGGAGAATATAGTAGCTCCTGTATCCGCGGCTTCGCTCTCTGTGGTTTCAGTTACCCATGGTTAGCTGCGGTCTGAAAATATTAAATGGAAAATTCCAGAAATAAACGGTTCATAAGCTTTAAATTGCATGCCATTCTGAGGAGCGTAATGAAATCTGAAGCTGTCTGCTCCATCCCGCTGGGGATGAGAATCCTCCCTTTGTCTGGCGCATCCACACTGGTATTCACTGGATTTGCTGCCTGCCCGTTAGTCACTTAGCAGCCATCTTGTGATCAGATGGACTGTATCACAGTGCTTGGGTTCAAATAACCCTTATTTTACTTCATAATGGTTCCAAAGTGCAAAAGTAGTGATGCCGGCATATTACATTTGTTCTGTTTTATTGTCAGTTATTGTTGTCAATTGCTTACTGTGCCTAACTTGTAAATTAAACTTTTTAAAAATTTACTTTTTATGATTTATTTACTTATTTTTTGTTTTTTAATTTTATTATACTTTAAATTCTAGGGTACATGTGCACAACGTGCAGGTTTGTTACATAGGTATACATGTGCCATGTTGGTTTGCTGCACCCATTAACTCATCATTTACATTAGGTATTTCTCCTAATGCTATCCCTCCCCCAGCCCTCAACCCCACGACAGGCCCTGGTGTGTGATGTTCCCCACCCTGTGTCCAAGTTTTCTCATTGTTCAGTTCCCACCTATGAGTGAGAACAGGCACTGTTTGTTTTTCTGTCCTTGCGATAGTTTACTGAGAATGATGGTTTCCAGCTTCATCCATGTCCCTGCAAAGGACATGAGCTCATCCTTTTTTATGGCTGCATAGTATTCCATGGTGTATATGTGCCACATTTTCTTAATCCAGTCTATCATTGATGGACATTTGGGTTGGTTCCAAGTCTTTGCTATTGTGAATAGTGCCGCAATAAACATACACGAGTATGTGCCTTTATAGCAGCATGATTTATAATCCTTTGGGTATATATCCAGTAATGGGATTGCTGGGTCAAATGGTAATTCTAGTTCTAGATCCTTGAGGAATTGCCACACTGTCTTCCACAATGGTTGAACTAATTTACACTCCCACCAACAGTGTAAAAGTGTTCCTATTGCTCCACATCCTCTCCAGCATCTGCTGTTTCCTATAAATTAAACTTTATCATAGGAGTGCATGTATAGGAAAAAACATAGCATATATAGGGTTTGATACTATCTGTGGGCCCCACTGGGGGTCTTGGAATACATCCCCTGTGGATGACGAGGGGCAGCTACTGTACAGAAACCTAGCTTTTCTTATGATGACTAGCACAGATATGCATGCAGCGATAGTGCAATTTGACTGCTGAGGGGAAAGAAAGGGTGTTTTTGAATTTGGAAACCAAATCGCCTAGTTGGCAAATGATGGAATATTTTTTGCCTTTTCCCCCAGTATCTCCTCACTGTCCAGACTTGTGTTTCTTTCCGTATGATTTTTTTTTTTTTTTAAGAGAGATGAGGCATGACTATGTCACCCAGGCTGGTCTCAAACTCCTGGCTTCAAGTGATCCTCCCAACTCAGCCTTCCAAAGTGTTAGCATTAAAAGAATGAGCCTCCACACCTGGACAAGACTTGTGTTTCTTTCAGGTTACCTTTCTAGAGCTTTCCTCTGATTAACAAAATTCTCCTCTGAACCCCGTGTGATGCTGGGCTTATGACTTTCCCTTTATGGGCCTCAGTTTCTTTGGGGAAAAAAATGGATAGAATAATTACCTTGTAGGGCTTTCTTAAAAGGCCAAAAGAAAAGGAATCAATATGAACTAAAGTTACTTAAAATACTTACTGTGTGCCAGGTACTGGGCGAAGTGGCAGTCTCATGAGGTGAGAATTATTACCACTTATTTACTTAACAGAGAGGTTAAGTAACTTGCCTGGATCACACAGCGACTGAGGGACAGAGTGGGGATTTGGACTAATGTTGTCTCCTTGTAGGGCTGGAGCTTCTAGATACTACTCCCTTGCTCCTGCTTAGCAGCAGAGGATTAAACGATGCACACACATAAAATTGGTATGCAGGGCTATTAGAATCTATAGACCCTCCCCCACCAGGGATGTGCCAACTTCGACGGGAAAGGAACAAATTCTTTATTTTAACCAACCTCTCACTGAAATTTGGGCATTTTGGGCATTTTTAAAATATTATGAATGTAGGCTACAAACCAGTAAGTTTTGTTTTTTTTTTTTGAGACAGAGTTTCGCTCTTGTTGCCCAGGCTAGAGTGCAATGGCACTGTCTTGGCTCACCGCAACCTCCGCCTCCCAGGTTCAAGCGATTCTCTGCCTCCCAAGTAGCTGGGATTACAGGCATGTGCCACCACGCCAGGCTAATTTTGTATTTTTTTAGTAGTGATGGGGTTTCTCCATGTTGGTCAAGCTGGTCTCAAACTCCCGACCTCAGGTGATCCTTCCGCCTTGGCCTCCCAAAGTGCTGGGAATACAGGCGTGAGCTACCACGCCCGGCCAAACCAGTAACTTTGATAACTGTGATACCCATATCACATTACATTTGCAGATATTTTATTTCACTTACGCTCATTACTACTTTAAATTATGTTAGATATTAAATCATGGTCTTTTGATCTTGTTTTTGACTGCTGTTCTGACAGATCTTTTCTCATATTACTTATTTTAACTGACAAATAAAAATTGTATATATGTATGGCATATGACAAAGTTTTGAAATACATATGCACTGCGGAATGGCTAAATCAAACAAATAGATCTTGTTATTTAATGTAGAATAAAGAAAGCAGGCTGGGCGCAGTGGTTCACGCCTGCAACCCCAGCACTTTGGGAGACTGAGGCAGGCAGAACACTTGAGGCCAGGAGTTCCAGACCAGCGTGGCCAACATGGCCAAACACCATCACTGCTAAAAATACAAGTTAGCTGAGCATGGTGGTGTGCACCTGTACTCCCAGCTACTCAGGAGGTTGAGGCAGGAGAATCATTTGAACCTGGGAGGCAGAGGTTGCAGTGAGCCGAGATCACGCCATTACACTCCAGCCTGGGCAGCAGATCGAGACTCTGTCTCAACAACAACAACAAAATGCACATATACACGTTTCTTGTAAATTTTTTTAAAATTATAAGATTTTTTTATTTCTAATTTTATTTTATTTTATTTTATTTTTTTTGAGACAGAGTCTCGCTCTGTCGCCCAGGCTGGAGTGCAGTGGTGCAATCTCGGCTCACTGCAAGCTCCGCCTCCCGGGTTCACGCCATTCTCCTGCCTCAGCCTCTCCGAGTAGCTGGGACTACAGGCGCCCACCACCACGCCCGGCTAATTTTTTGTATTTTTAGTAGAGACGGGGTTTCACCGTGGTCTCGATCTGCTGACCTCGTGATCCACCCACCTCGGCCTCCCAAAGTGCTGGGATTACAAGCGTGAGCCACCGCGCCCGGCTATTTTTAATTTTAAACGAATTCCGTAAATACATTTCAAAGGACAAATGTGCTTCTCTGCGTAGCTTCAAAAGTTGCCTGTTTTCATTTCATTCTAGAACTAAAAATGTTCTTCTAAAACTAAAATGAACCATTGGTGATCTTACAGTTTCTAATATTGTAAGGTCCACAGTAGGATAGGTGTCAGCTGAGTTTATTGCATATTGTAAAACATATTCTTAAAACTGTATTTTCATTTTCTAAATTTCCTTTGTCATTTGCTGTATTTTATTTTATGCATTGAAAAGCATAGGTCTATGCCCTGGGGTCTCTGGCACAAAAGGGAAGAACCTAGGAGAAGAGGGAGGAAGGGAAGCAAGGCTAGACAGGGCAGGTTTAGCCCCTAGTTGTTCCTACTGAGGGTGGTGCTGGAGAAGGCAGGAGCCACACAGAGGCGAGGCTGGGTGAGAACCCATGGGCTGTGCCCTCCACCATGCAGAGTGACCCATCCAGATCCAGGCTGTGAATTTCTGGTTGCCAGGAAGCTGCAGGCCATGACAGGAGGTGAAGGAACTGAGGGCCTCTGACATCACAGTTTCAGTGACACAGATCTTCCCAGTGGCCTCAAGCCTGTGGCTGGGCCGAGGTCCTGATGTGGGGTCACCAGTGGTGTTCACCCCTGGACACCCACCCGAGGGCTCAGGAATCAGACAGGCTTGGGGCCCACCGTGGGCTCCTCCAGGTGCAGACCATGGCCACTCTTTCTGTCTCAGAGTCTTGGATTCTCCATCTGAAGAGTGGGCGCTCAATCTCTGCTTCCCACGGCTGGTAGATGATTGGATCAAATAAGGAATCTGAAAGTTCTTCATGAACTGTAAAGTTTTGTCTGAATGGTAGTTATTGGTCTTATTCCTGTCTTTTTTATTTTTATTTATTTATTATTATTATTTTTAGATGGAGTCTAGCTCTGTCACCAGGCTGGAGTGCAATGACACGATCTTGGCTCACTGCAACCTCTGCCTCCCGGGTTCAAGCAATTCTCCTGCCTCAGCCTCCCGAGTAGCTGGGATTACAGGTGCCCACCACACCCAGCTAATTTTTGTATTTTTAGTAGAGACAGTGTTGCACCATGTTGGCCAGGATGGTCTCGATCTCTTGACCTCATGATCTGCCCACCTCGGCCTCCCAAAGTGCTGGGATTAAAGGCCTGAGCCACCGCACCCAGCCTATCCTTATCCCTGTCTTCAGGGGGAGGAGAAAGAGACGTTTTCATTAAGGCCATCATTCCCTCACCTGGAGAGGTTCAAGAACAGGGAGGGGCAAATGGGGTCAACAGTTGCCCATAGCCGTCAACGTGCCTCTGGCTACACTGGCCACAGGGAGGGGCAGTTTAGATTCCTGTGCCTTCTTTACTAGGAAGACCACAGATGCCTTGTTCATAGCTTTTCAAAAAAGCTATGCGCCTCTGTATTTACGTAAATACATATGTATGTACGCATATATCCCTTTAAAGCCCTCTATTTTTGGAAGGAAATTGGGTTTCTGGGACATAGCTATATTATTCAGTTGTCTGATACAAAGTACAGAAGATGGGGAACACAGATGAGATCAACAGGCAGAATGTGTGACCCTTCTTTTGAATTTACATTTAGATCCTAGAGGGGCTTCCTTGGACTAATGGAGTGTTGACAGTGAACTTGCTAAGTATGACTTGAGAAAGTAAAAGCTGCATGCAAATGTGCACACACACACCCCCCCATACACGCACACACACGCATACACACACGCACACATGCACGCACACACGCATATGCACACACACATGCACGCACACACATGGCACACGACCACAGGCAGCACATGCATACACATACACACATGCACACACATGCACACATGCATGAACACACGCGCACACACACGTGCACACGTGCACACATGCGCGCCTGCACACACTTCAATTTCTTTCTGAATGGGATGTGAGTCTCTGCTCATTTACAGTCTTTTCCTGGTTCCATAAACTTGTCCGAAGTGATATTCCTGTCCCATCCTCCCTCTCTATCTGAGCCCCTTCCCTCTCTCTCATCTTTCTTTTTTTCTGGAGTGATTGATCCCTTGACTTAGGCTCAAATCTCAACAGTGTCACATACAGGATGTCCTTGGGCAGGCCACTTAGCATCTCTGGCTCTTAGATTCCTCCCCTTAAGTGGGGATAGTAATAGCCCTCCTAGGGTAGCTGTGATGATTAGTTGGGATGGTTCAGAAAATGGGCTTGGTGCAGTCCTTGGCAAGGACTTAGAGCCTCATGATTGCCATCTATTCCCTGTGTGGGGGAAAGTGCAGTCGGCTGGGCACAGGGACAGGAAAACTGAAGAGAGGCTAAGTTTTGTCATAAACATTTGTACAAAGTGCTTCAGGGACACCAAAGTAGAAGTGACTAGATAAAACAGTGAAACATTGAATTGTTCAGAGGCTGAGGGACAGAGGGGATGACTTGCTCAAGACACTGGGGATATGTGTCATATCACTCCCTTTCTATCAGCTCTATTTCCTTGCAACTGTCTTGAACTCTCAGAGAATAGTAATAAATAATACTTATTTGCAGTAATTATTGCAAATGTATATTTGAGAGCTTTTTGATTTATTTATTTTTGAGAGAGTGTCTTGCTCATCACCCTGGCTGAGTGCATCACAGCTCACTACAGCCTCGACCTCTGGGGCACAAATGATCCTCCCACCTCAGCCTCCCGAGTAGGAGTAGGTGGAACTACAGGCGTGTTCCACCAAGCCCAGCTAATTTTTGTATTTTTATAGAGACAGGGTTTCACCATGTTGCCTAGGCTGGTCTCGAACTCCTGGGCTCAAGTGATCCTCCCACCTTGGCCTCCCGAAGTGCTGGGATTACAGGCATGAGCCACCATGCCCAGCTGAGAGCTTATTCTGTGCCAGGCAACATGTTATTCAATCTTCATAACCACAAGCAAGGTTTGCCCTGTTAGTGCTCTTGCAGTACAGGTGAGGAAACTCAAGTCACAGAAGGGGTAAGCCCCTAAGTCAGCATGAATCGGGGCAAGTGGGCATTCTCTGTGGTCCCAGTCTCTAGAGCCCCCTGGTGTCCCCTCCTCCGTACTATCTCCTTACACAGAAGGAGGATGACAGTTTATTTTCCCAGGCCATTCCTAAAACCACAAAATAACTCCTTTCTACTTTCATTTTGGGTGTAAAAGAGAATTTTAAACCTGGGGTGCATCAAACCTGGGTTGGAGTCTTGACGTCACTACTCGCTGACATGTGGTCCTTGGAGAGATCCTTCAACTTTTTGAGCCTCAGTTTCTCAGCTGTATATTAGACTGGTGTTTTTAATAAATCTGCAGTGGAACCCAACATTGAGGATGTTGTGCTCCAAGCTGACCTACCACAGTCACCTCACACACACTCCTGAAGCTTCTTCCTCTTATTCCTGCCCACGCCCTGAGCCCTTCAGGGTTGAGTGCTTATTTTGGAGTTTCCTCAGTGCTTTGGGGTCCTCTGTTTTCCTCCTTATACAACACAGGGACACTCATGGCAAAGCCACTGGCCTGGGCCTTGGAGCAGCACCTTCTACAGATGTCAGAGTTTGGAGCTGGGCCTTTTAAAGGATATTCAGAAGTTGAGAGTGGGAAAGACTCTGCTGGGACTTTATATCAGCCCATCTGATGTTTGTGAAAACATGTTTGTATGAGGCTTCCTAAAACACCAGTTAAAAAAGGGACAAAGAGGCCATAGACCCTGCCTTCAGGGCATCTCCAGTCTGAAGTGAAAGTGTAGAATTAAGTAGAATATTTCAACAGAATGCCATAAGTTTTTTGGGATCCATTCACCCGTCCGCCATCCCATCCATCTACCCACTCACCCATCCATTCACCCATCCACACTCCCATCTATCCACACACCCATCCCATCCATCTACCCACTCATCCACCCATTCACCCACCCACCCTCCCATCCATCCAACCACCCACCCATCCTTCCACTCATAAACCCTCTTATCCATCCATCCCACCCATCCACCTATCCATCCATCCACCCACCCACCCATCTACCCATCCACCCATCCACTCTTCCATCCATCCACCCATCCATACACCTTCTCATCCATACACACACCCACCCACCAACCCATTCATCCATCCCACAAATCTGCCTATTACTGGAGACAAAATAGTGAGCAAAATGAATAAAGTTTCTCATCTTTTGGCAGCTAATAGACAAATAATCAAAAACATATTTAACATGCCAGACGATGTAAATGTTATGGAGAAAAATAAAGCATGATGGGGAGTAAGAGGAATAGATAGGAGGATTGTGTGTGGGTGTGTGCAGGAATGTGTGTGCACGTGTGCAGGTGTGTGTGGTGTGTTTTTGTGTAGTTGTAGATGTGTGTGTGAAGGTTGCGTGTGGGAGTGTGTATGTGTGCAGGGGAGTACTGATGCAAAAGTATGGTGTGTGTGTGTGTGTATGTGTTTGTGTACATGAGGCTTTATTTTGATAGGGAGATTTAGAAGAATACTCTGAAAAGGATACATTTGGCTGGTGCAGTGGTTCACGCCTTTAATCCCAGCACTTTGGCACTTTTGGAGGCCGATTGGGTGGATCACCTGAGGTCAGGAGTTTGAGACCAGCCTGGCTAACATGGTGAAACCCTGTCTCTACTAAAAATACAAAAATTAGCCAGGTGCAGTGTCTCACGCCTGTAATCCCAGCACTTTGGGAGGCCGAAGCAGGCGGATCATGAGGTCAGAAGTTCGAGATCAGCCTGGCCAACATGGTGAAACCCCTACTAAACCCCTACTACTTTGTATCTACTAAAGGTACAAAAAAAAAAAAAAAAAAGAATTAGTTGGGTGTGGTGGCACGCTGTAATCCCAGCTACTTGGGAGGCTGAGGCAGGAGAATCGCTTGAACCTGGGAGGCGGAGGTTTCAGTGAGCCAAAGCTTTCAGTGAGCCGAGATTGTGCCATTGACTCCAGCCTGGGCGACGGAGCGAGACTCTGTCTCAAAAAAACAAAAACAAAAACAAAAATTAGCTGGGTGTGGTTGTGGGTACCTGTAATTCCAGCTACTCGGGAGCCTGAGGCAGGAGAATCACTTGAACCCTGGAGGCATAGGTTGCAGTGAGCCGATATCGCGCCACTGCACTCCAGCCTGGCTGACTAAAGTGAAACTGTCTCAAAGGGGAAGAAAGACAAAGAAAGAAAGAAAGAAAGAAAGAAAGAAAGAAAGAAAGAAAGAAAGAAAGAAAGAAAGAAAGAAAGAAAGAAAGAAAGGGAGGAAAGGAAGGGAGGGAGGGAGGGAAAGGAAGGAAGGAAGAAAGGAAAGAAGGAAGGAAGGAAGGAGAGAGAGGAGAGAAAAGGAGATATTAGACAAAAACCTAAAGAAATGAGGCAGCAGCCACTTGAATGTCTCGGAGGGAAGCATCCCAGGTGGAGGGAAGAGCAAGTTAGAAACCAGGATAAGGAGAAAGAGATTCTCGTTTTTCCAGGACAAGTTGCAGCAGGAAAAGTTCACTTAAGTAGATGCTTTAAAATATGAAACTAGAATTTCATAGCAAATATAGTGAAATAAAAAGTGTGACTGGGGTTTTATCTTGAAAAATGAAATGAAAAAGTCACAGTGGATGCTTATTTTTATCTTATGTTCAACAAAATATATATAATAAATGCACTGGTGTGCAAAATCTTAACCTAACGAATGGCGTTGGGCTTTAGCATGCTATGTACACACACACTTCAGATCGCATCTGACTTCCACTGCACATCATGGAGGGGATCGGTTTTATAAAAATATTTGAGGGTTTTGCCTGTTTTCCTAAGCCTCATTTTAAATGTTGCTATTTAAACTGACTGTCTTTGAGGTGCTGTCATTTATAAAGATCTTTTCATCAATTGTAAACTGTTCTAACTCCACCATTTCCCCACTTGTCAAAGCCTTGCTGAGTGATTGGAGCCGTTAGCCAACATGACTCTCTTGATTTCATACGATCCTGTATTTTTGCTAGGTTGTACTGCTGGGTGACAGCACAGGACAGTCAGCAGAAATGACAAGAGCATGGACTCGCCTCAGTGCACTGAGAGAACTCAGATAAGGGAAGCCGTATCTGAGCAGGACTCAGTTCGTTAAATGGTCAGTTCATTAGTGAATATTTCCGTGTTAAAATGGCCTATGCCTCCCTGTGCAAGCTCATACCAGGGGACTCAGTGAACTCAGCTGAGGGGAGCCCCTACACAGCAGTAGGGTGCTATGGGAATTCAGAGGAAGGGGACCTATCTTTTTATGTGTTTCTTTTTTTCTTTTTTTTTGAGACAGAGTCTCGCTCCGTCACCCAGGCGGGAGGGCAGTGGCACGATATTAGCTCACTGCAAACTCCGCCTCCTGGGTTCACGCCATTCTCCTGCCTCAGCCTCCCTAGTAACTGGGACTACAGGCGCCTCCCACCACACCCGGCTAATTTTTTTGTATTTTTAGTAGAGACGGGGTTTCACCATGTTAGCCAGGATGGTCTCGATCTCCTGACCTCGTGATCTGCCTGCCTCGGCCTCCCAAAGTGCTGGGATTACAGGCGTGAGCCACCACACCCAGCCTCTTCTTATGTGTTTCTAAAAGTGCAACCTAATCCCATAAGCATAAGGAGTTACCCCAATACCCCATTACTTAGCAAGTTCCTTACATATATTTTCTAACTGAATTCCTTACCACCACTCTGTGAAATAGCTGTTATTATTTTCACCCTTCTATAGATTAAGACACTGGAAGGCTAAAAATTGATGTGCCAGCTCACTGTAGTGGTGTCAGACTTGAATCCTTACTCTGTAGCTTTCCAAATCACCAAGTACTCCTGGAACACGGCGCTTTTGTGGTTTCCAGCAGTTTCCCACTCACCATCTTTTATACACTGGTTAACAAAGGGCTTGCCCATCAGGAGTTCTGTGTTCTAGCTCTGTTCTGTTGTTGGGTGATATAGGCAAACTTCTTCCTGTCTCTGGGCCGTATCTGTAAATGAGACAGCTCCTCTGGTTCTATCTCAGGAACTGAGGTCACTTGCTGATAGCTCAGCTACCCCATGAATAATATTACCAGGGATCAAATAGCTACTATGTATTGAGTACTTTCTCAGTGCCAGGCGCTGTGCTTCACGCTTGGCGAGCACCATCTTGCGTATCTTCAGATAACTCTGTGAGGCTAAGGAAAATGAGAACGGGAAAGAGCAGCTTTGGAAAGGCCACACACTGGTGGGGATGGAGCTGGGGTCTGGCTGCCTGCCTCTCGCTGGGGATGCACAGGTCACCGCTTGCAGGAAGATCCCAGAAGCAGCAGAGAAATGGAATTTTGGACATACAGCTCAGGTGTTTCCTGGGAACTCTACAGTTACTCAAAATTGTTTTTGGTGAATGATCAGCTTGTTTTTGTTTTCGTTATTTCACTTAATCGATGGTGGACTAATGTGTCTATAACAATGGATTTCTAGGATACAGTGACTGTGAAGTGATTTCTAGGAAGTGCTTGGATGTTGCAGATGTGGAGTGTAAACACTCCTTTCAATTTCTCCTTTGAATCTTCTTCAAGAAGAAAAAAGGAGGTCGGAAAGGTTGGAAGATTAGGCAGAAGAAGATACGGGAGACAGGCTGGAGATTTGGAGGAGAGCAGCAAAGCACAGGCTTAGAAAAGCAACTGCTGGGGTACGGAGGCAGGGAGAGGAGGGGTGTCTAGAGAGGAATTTAGATGTGGCTTTAGGCTCTGGGATGAAACCCTAAGGCGCTAGGGGACTGATAAGGGTTTCTTTTGAATGCTACTCTGTGTTGAAGGCCACGAAGGTGGGGAAAGGGGAAATGCAGCTTTTCATGATCTCTACCATTCATTTCCTTCCCCATTTACAGGAGTAAGTTTCCAGGCTAGACTTTTCACAAGGCAGTTCATAATGGTATAGTTGTATTGATAGTGATCAAGTTAGTAATAATGGTAATAGAAATAATAATAATAATAAGAGCCATTAGCATTTATTGTATACCTTATACGAGCCAGGTGCTGCAGGAGGCAAGTTATGCACGTTTATCACACAACAGTTGTATGGAGGTGGGTGTGAAATCCCCATCTTATGATTACCAAGCATATAATTTATTTTTAACTGTTACAGGAAGGAGGAGATGAATCCTAAATCAGGGAAGTAAAAGAGCTGTAAGAGCTAATGGACCAAGCTACCAAACTGGCAGAAATGGAAGTGACAACAGGGGTTAATGGGGGAGAAAGGACAGGCATTAGGAAAACATAGATAAATTATGAGCTGGTTGTGATAGTCTTGGTAGCTTCCAAGATGCCGCCTGCTCGCAGGTGTCCTTGCCCTCTGCCATTCATGCCCTTTTGCAGCCTCTTCCTAACATGAAATCAGAGCTGATCTGCACATGCATCCAACAGAATATGGTGGAAGAGATGGTGTGAGATTTTTGAAACTAGACTGTGAAAGGTCTTGTGAATTCCACATTGATGGCTTGGATCACTTGCTCTGGAGGAAGTCAGTGGCCATGCTGTAAGTACACTCAAAGAGCTCTGAGGAGATGACAATGGTATGGAGAGGAATTGCAGCCTCTCACCAACCGCTGTGTTGTGACTGCTGTCTAGACTGTTCATATGGATCCTCCAGCCCCAACCAAGCGTTCAGATGGCAGTAGTCCTGGCCGACCTCTGTTGGCAACCTCATGAGAGAGCCACAACTGCCATGCAGAGCTACTCACAAATTCCTACCTATAGAAAACATGTGAGATAATAAAGGATTAATATTGTTTTAAGTCACTAAGTTTTGGAGTAATGTTATGCAATCAATAACTAATATATAACAATTCTAGATGAATCTCAGGAAAATCAAATCTTGTTTCTCTTGGATGGGATTTGGCCTTTCTCTCTGAACTAAGTGTGAACCCCTTAAAAAGAAAACATTTCTTACTATTTATAATTTTCACACACCTTTGAAGATGGATTATCCCCCTAAATGTTGGGCCTGATGGTATGACTGGAATACTTAAATGGATATTTAATTGAGTACAAGAGCTTGGGACTAGCTGTCAGGGAGAACCAAAAAGCTCCATAACTGAGGAAGAACATTTGGAGCTTCCCTGGTGACTCAGGAGAAAGGGAGAGGACCAAGAATGAATGGGGAGGAGAGAAGGAAGGTGCAGAGTTGGAGGAAGTTTGCTTCTTTTCCAGGTTTTTGATGAGGCTGCCTAACTCAGCAGAGCTTGTGCTCAATTAAGTGTTTGTGGGTCCTCAAGAAGCAACCCTTTCTGTACTGTTGGATGATTTGCCCAAGGGCAGCGATGGGGACCTAGGAGAAGGAGGCAGAGCTGGAAATTAGAGAGGAATTTGGACTTTCAGAGGTCATGGAACTAGAGAAGGAGTGTGAAGGGATACAGGGTGTCTGAGGAGCAGAAAAGGCCAACTGTGAGCTTCCTACTCTGTGCCAGGAGCTGATCTGAGGACAGCCACCTAGATATGAAGTCCCGTTCTCATGGAGCCTCCCTGCTGAGGGCTCTAAGTTGGGTATATAACCCCATCAACTACTCTTCCATCCACTTTGCTCTTTTGCATTGTATTTGACAAACTTTTTTTTCCAAGAAGGCATAGGTCCTTATTGTGTCAGCTGAGCAGAACTGTAGTGAGCTGGACTTTGGCCTTTAGGGCAGGAATTTGCAACCTCTGATGCCGACGGGGGCATAACCAGGCATCTGAAAACCAGGGCATGCTCTGCTGTTGCCTCTCCTGCTTTGTCTTTCTCCAAACCTAGTGCTGGGCTGCACAGAAAGCCTGCAGTCACTGAGGTTCCCCCATGTGCCTAATGTGTAATATCAGCCCACTGAGGTGAATAAAACTCACAAAAGTTTACGGCGTGTAAATCACGGTTATGTTCCACCCTGGGCCTCAGCGCAGAAAGGCCTGATTCCCTCTTAAGGGTTGTAAGTGGAAACAGCTTTTCTTCAGTGTCAGAAGAGTTTTAGGATTGTAGCAAACACATGAGAGGCAAGGCAGGCACAGCACCCTCTCTCTTGGGAATGGGCTTGAAAGCTCGGATGGGGGCTTCACAGTGGCCTTAAGTGCTTCTCCAGGGATCCAGGACCATGGGACACCCACAGTGGTCAGCAGGGCTGAATGATTGGGCAGTTCTACAATCATGGATAACAGAGGCCAAATCCAGGTCTTCCCATGGAAGCAGAGTTTTCTTACCTGCCACCACCTCCTGCCACACCCTTCCCCACCCATCTCAGTAACATCGTTCCTAACCTGACCTATTTTTTTCACACCGTGTTTTCATATAATCAAGTCCCACTGCCAGGATGTCAGACCTTCCTGCTTCCACCTTCTCTGTTCTGCAAATTCTTACCTATAGTTCTCTCTCTCTCTTTTTTTTTTTTTTTTTGAGACGGAGTCTCGCTCTGTCGTCCAGGCTGGAGTGCAGTGGCGCAATCTTGGCTCACTGCAAGCTCCGCCTCCCGGGTTCAAGCCATTCTCCTGCCTCAGCCTGCCGAGTAGCTGGGACTACAGGCGCCCACCACCACGCCCGGCTAATTTTTTGTATTTTTAGTAGAGACAGGGTTTCACTGTGTTAGCCAGGATGGTCTCGATCTCCTGACCTCGTGATCTGCCCGCCTCGGCCTCCCAAAGTGCCGGGATTGCAGGTGTGAGCCACCGCGCCCGGCCTTACCTATAGTTCTCAAAGTAGCTGCAGTGGCCTCACTCCACACGCTGCTGTGGAGTTCCCACGGGCCTTGGTTCCTCCTGTAGTTGTGCCTTCATCTATGATACTTATTGGTGACACATCTCTCTCCCCTACAGAGGGTAAGCTCTAGAGATCAGATATTATGTTTTATTCATAATGATGACAGCTACGATTTCGGGGCTAGGTCAGGAGCCCCAGATATGTCGTTGTGAGCCCTCAACATGGGAACTGCTCCCTTTCTTCCCATTTTACCATAAAGAAACTAAGGTTCAAAAGAGCTCAGTGCTTTGTCCAAGGTTTCATCTGGGAGGAAGCAGGGTCAGGATTGAGCCTGGACCTTCTGTCTTTGGAATTGAGGCGTTTCACCCTGGCTCTGTATTGTTTGCTGTGAATGGGCATCAACCAGGGGTTTGAAATGATTTTAGTGCCCCAAGGTTGCCCTCTCCTCACGCTGGCAACCCTCGACCAAAGAGCACTTTGAAACCTGAAGGAGTTGAGGAACCTTTTAAAAGCTCTCAGACAGAGGCGAGGTATTAAGTCCCCTTGGGAGGATTTTAAAAAGTTCCCAACTAAAAAGCAAATCTTACAAATCATTGAGAAAAAAGGAACATTTGCTCAGCATTTTCTTAAAAAGAACATTTTTTTTCCAACGATTAAGTCCACACTACCATCTAAATTTCAAATACTCCAACAAAAACTCTCTTTATTTACATCCATTGGAAAGTATTGTCATGATTCGCTGTTCAATTCAAAAGGTACATCCCTTACAAATATTTACAACAGAGATTCCCAAAAGCGTCAGACACATATTACTATCACCACCATTACTGTAAATAGAATCACCACACTCTAATGCTTGTGCTAGTTTAAAGCTAGAATATAAAAGAAAATAGAATTTAAATGATAAAGAATTCTGATCAAATGTTAGCCTTTGGGCTTACGTTTCATGTCTGAGAGCTTGTTGCTAACACTAGCTATTTGAGCGTGATCACCTAACAAAGAATGTTTATCTTGCTCTGTCTCAAACAAGACAAAAATGCTATGGTTGATTGAGCCAGGTTTTGCTGAGCTGGAACATTAATCGTGCATCTATAACATCAAGGAATGGTAGAGATTAATTAAACACGGGAGGCAGCTTTTACTCTTTCAACTATTACACAGCTATTGAAAAGACTCAGTAAGATCTTTACCTATTACCTGGAAGGAACATTCATGATCCATTGCTAGGTGTAAAAACTGAGTTGCAGGGCCATACATAAAGTGCGTCCATTTTTTTTTTTTTTTTTGAGACAGAATCTCACTCTGTTGCCAGGCTGGAGTGCAGTGGTGCAATCTCAGCTCACTGCAACCTCTGCCTCCCAGGTTCAAGCGATTCTCCTGTCTCAGCCTCCCAAGTAGCTGTGATTACAGGCATGTGCCACCATGCCCGGCTAATTTTTTTGTATTTTTTGTACGGACGGGGTTTCACCATGTTGGCCGGGATGATCTCGATCTCTTGACTTCATGATCTGCCCACCTCAGCCTCCCAAAGTGCTGGGATTACAAGTGTGAGCCACCGTACCAGACCCAAGTGTGTCTATTTTTTTAAAAATAGAATGACAAGAGCCCTATATATATATCTTTAGATATTTGTATAAACCTGGGAAAATATGTATAAGGGTCCCTACCAGCCAGATGCTTGGTGACATTGATGGTGGATTTATTAACTTTTTCTTTATATACTTAAGAAAATTACTTCGCTTGTTATGAAAAGCACATATTGCTTTTGTACTAAAAACACTAATGAAATATAATTTAAGAAACCTGTCTTTGCCATGAGTTTCACTGGAGTGTAACTTTTCTCTAGGTTCCTTCTCAAAAAAGGCACCTGGCTTACTAACAAGAGCTGCACATAAATGTGGGCTTCCCCCAGTCTGCTATTACTTTGTTTCTTCATTTGTTAGCTGCTGTATTATCTGCCTTTCTGCACCAGAGTTTCTGTCCCATGCGAGTGAAAACCTAGCTTGGTTTATAACAGAATTCATGGCATTTAAGAGGGTATCTGGCCAATGGCAGGAACTCAATTAATTTATCTTTATCTATCTTTATTTTGCAGGAGTAAAATGTCTTGCCCAGGGTCCCAATCACTTTTAATGACGAAGTAATAATTTGCTAATATAATCAACAAATGCTTATTTAACATACACAGCAGACCCTGGGCTAGGCTCTTGGCATACAACAAGAGGCAGGAATAAGAAGGTGAATAGGGTTGCTGCTCTTAGCAAGCAGGCCGTCTACTTATGAGAATTGAACTAGCACAGTTCCTTGTTCCTGTGTTAAACAATGCAGGGACCCCAACAAAAACTAACTTCGCTGCCTGCTACACAAAATAAGTTTGATTCTAGAAGGTAAGACTGTGAACTAAACAGTGTACTTTTTAGAAGTAACAGTTTTCTTGTCAAGAATTGCTTTAAGACCCCTGCCTTCATTTGCCCACCAATCCAGGACAGCATGTCATCAACTCTGCCCAATTTCAATCAGTTCTCTACCTTACAGAATCTGCCTTAAAATCATCTGTCTCAGGACCTAAAACCCTACAAATGTCTTTTTTTTTATTTTTATTTGAGACGAAGTTTCACTCTTGTCATCCAGGCTGGAGTGCAGTGGCACGATCTCAACTCACTGCAAACTCCACCTCCCGGGTTCAAGTGATTCTCCTGCCTCAGCCTCCTGAGTAGCTGGGATTACAGGCACCCGCCACCACGCCCAGCTAATTTTTGTATTTTTAGTAGAGACGGGGTTTCACCATGTTGGCCAGGCTGGTCTTGAACTCCTGACCTCAGGTGATACACCCACCTCAGTCTCCCAAAGTACTGGGAATACAGGCATGAGCTACCGCACCCAGCCACAAATATATATATTTTTTTTAATTTCCATTTTCAGTACACTACTGAGACTCTGTTAAGGTTGTCCTGTCCCTTACTGCAGAACTTCCGGTACACTTAGCTTTGCTTGATGAACAGGTTTTTCTGGTAGTCTTTTGGGTCTCTCACAGTCGAAAGGGAGATAAACAGTATTTAAATAGGCAAATAAATGAGCAAGATCTTATCAGAAATGACTCAGTTCTAAGCAGAAGAAGGAGGAGATGATACAGAGTGACGAGGAATGGGGTGGGGGGCAAGGTATAGGAAGTATAGCTCTAGTGGCCAGAGAAGGTGTCTTGTAAGCTGAGACTTGAGTGACGGGAAGGTGGGATTCTGGGATAAACTGAAAATTGCCAACAGAGATACTAGCTTCTTCAGAAGCCTTGAGATGGTCTAGAAAGGCATAATAATAAATATAAAGGCCGCGTGCCTGGAATGCAGCAGACCAGGGGGAGATGTCATGAAGTCACGCAAAGGCCAGAAGGTACGAGAAGGAGTCTGGATTTTATTCTAGGAGCACTAGAAAGCCACGGACATTTGAAGCAGGGAGTAACTATCAATGAATAATTTAAAAATAGCTGAAAATATGACTCATTCAAATACATAGTAAGAACATTCCTTCTTTCCCTGGCCACCGCTCATCTCCTTTCTATCTCTATGGGCTTGCCTATTCTGGACATTTCATATACATGAAAACATATAAAATGTGACCTTGGCCGGATGTGGTGGCTTGCACCTGTAATCCCGACACTTTGGGAGGCCAAGGTGGGAGAACTGCTTGAGCTCAGGAGTTAGAGACCAGCCTGGGCAACACATAGAGACCTTGTCTTTACTAAAAACCAAAAATTTAGCTGAGCATAGTGGAATGTGCCTGTAGTCCCAGTTACTCAGGAGGCTGAGGTGGGAGTATCACTTGAGCCTGGGAGAATGGGACTGTGGTGAGCTATGATTATGCCCCTGCACTCCGGCTTGGATGACAGAGCAAGACCCTGCTAGAAAACCAAATGTGGCCTTTAGCGTCTGGCTTCTGTCACTTAGCATCATGGTTTTGAGGGTCTTCTATGCTGTAGCATGTGTCAGTGCTTCATTCCTTTTTTATGGCTGAATAATATTCCGTTGTGTGGATAGACCACATTGCCTATCTGTTCATCAGTTGATGGACATTTGAGTTGTTTCCACATTTTGGCTATTATAATTAAGGCTTCTATGAACATGTGTATACAATGTTAAAGACTTGTTTTGTTTGAACACCTGATGTCAACGATCATGGGCACGTAGCTGTTTAACTTTATGAGGAACCGCCTTAGCTTTACCACAGCAGCTATGGCAAGTAAAAGTCCCATCAGTAATGAACAAGAGTCCTGATTTCTCCATGTTCTGACCAACTTTTGTTTTTTTTCATTCGACAAAATTGGAGGGTGGAGGGTGTGAAGTGATCTCTGGAGGGTATGATGTGATATCTTATTGTTGTTTTGATTTTTGTTTCTTTTTTTTTTTTTTTTGAGACGGAGTCTTGCTCTGTCACCCAGGCTGGAGTGCAGTGGCGCAATCTCGGCTCACTGCAAGCTCCGCCTCCCGGGTTCACGCCATTCTCCTGCCTCAGCCTCTCCGAGTAGCTGGGACTACAGGCGCCCGCCACCGCGCCCGGCTAATTTTTTGTATTTTTAGTAGAGACGGGGTTTCACCATGGTCTCAATCTCCTGACCTCGTGATCCGCCCGCCTCGGCCTCCCAAAGTGCTGGGATTACAAGCGTGAGCCACCGCGCCCGGCCTGATTTTTGTTTCTTTAATGACCATTGATGTTGTACATTTTTTCACATGCTCGTTGGCCATTTGTATGTCTTCTTTGGAGAAATTTCTATTCAATGCTTTGCCAATTTTAAAATCACCTTGTCTTTTTGTTGTTGAGTTGCAAGAGTTCTTCATATATTCTGCATACCAGACCCCTATCAGATATATTATCTGACAATATTTTCTCCCATACTGTGGGCTATGTTGTCACTTTCTTGCTAGTGTCCTTAATGCATGAAAATTCTTAATTTCGATGAAGTCCAATTTGCCTATTTTTTAAATTGTTTGTGCTTTTGGCATTATATGTAATAATTCATTGCCAAATCCAAAGCCAAGAAGATTTACCCTATATTTTCTTCCAGGAGTTTTACAGTTTTAGCTCTTCCATTTAGATCTTTGATTTATTGTGAGTTGATTTTTTCTTTTTCTTTTTTGAGATGGAGTCTCACTCTGTCACCCAAGCTGGAGCACAGTGGTGTGATCTCACTCACTGAACCTCTGCCTCCCAGGTTCAAGCGATTCTCCTGCCTCAGCCTGAGTAGCTGGGATTACAGGAGTGTGCCACCACGCCCGGCTAATTTTTGTATTTTTAGTAGAGATGAGGTTTCACCATATTGGCCAGGCTGGTCTCAAACTCCTGACCTTGTGATCCGCCCGCCTCAGCCTCCAAAATGCTGGGATTACAGGCATGAGCCACCGCACCCGGCCATATTGTGAGTTGATTTTTGTACATGCTATGAGTGGGTATGCCGTTGTCCCAGCACCATCTTTTGAAAAGATCATTCTTTCTCCTTGAATGGTCTTGGGCCCCTTGTCAAAAGCCAATTGACCATAAAACTGAGGTTTCATTTTGGGGCTTTCAGTTCTAGTCTATTGACCTGTATGTGTGTCCTTATGCGAGTACCACATTAGTGTTGCCTTGTAGAAAGTTCTGATACAGGGAAGTGCGAGTTTTCCTGCATTCATCTTGTTCAAGATTGTTTTAGATAACCAAGGTCCCTTGTAATTCCATATGAATTTGAGAATTGACTTTTCCATTTTATGGCATAAAGGCCACTGGAATTTTAAAACGGGTTGCATTGAGTCTGTAGGTCACTTTGGGGAGTATTGGCATCTTAAAAATATTGTCTTCCAATACAAGAACATGGGATATCTTTGCATTTATTTAGGTCTTCTTTAATTTCTTTGAGCAGTGTTCTGTAGTTTTAGGTATATAATTCTTACACCTCCTTGGTTAATTTATTTCTAAATATTTTATTCTTTTAGATGCTATTGTAAATAAATTGCTTTCTTAATTTTATTTTCAAATTGTCATCACTAGTTTACAGAAATACAACTGGTTATTGTGTGTTGATCTTTTATCCTGCAACTTTGCTAAATTATTTGCTTATGAGATATGAAAGTTTCCTTTTATGTGTATTCTTTGGTATTTTCTACATATGAGGTTGTAGCTTTAGTAAATAGAGATCGTTTTACTTCTTTTTGTCCAACCTGGATGCTTTTTATTTTTTTTTATTGCTAATTGCCATGGCTCAAATTTCCAGTACTATGTCGAAGAGAAGTGGCAAGTGTGGACATCTATGTCTTGTTTCTGATCTTACGGGGGAAATTTTCAGTCTTTCACCATGAAGTATAATGTTATCTGTGGGTTTTTCATAGATACCCTTTATCAGGTTGAGGAAATTCTCTTCTATTCCTAGTTTATTGACTGTTTTCATTATGAAAGCGTGTTGGGTGTTGTTAAACGGTTTTTAATCAACTGAGATGATCCTGTGTAGTTTTTTTCCTTCATTCTATTAATATGGTATATTTTAGTGATTGATCGTCCTATGTTGAACCACTCCTGAGATAAGTCCCTACCTTGTCATAGTGTATAATCTTTAGTATGCTGCTGGGATTCAGTTTACTAGAATTTTGTTGAGAATTTTTGCATCTCTCTCTCTACAGTAACTTCCCTGCTTTCGTTGCTGATTTTCATAATTTGAGTGCTCTTTTCTTTCTCTCTAGCTAAAGGTTTGTGAATTTTGTTTTGTGGTCTTTTCAGAGTACCAACTTTGGGTTCATTATCTCTATTTTTATATTCCCTTTTATTTCTCTCTGCTGTAATCATTTTTCTTTTCGGTTTGAGTTTATTTTTTCTTTTTCCAGCTCTTTAACATGGAAAGTTAGGCTACTAATTTGAAATCTTTCAGCCAGGTGCAGTGGCTCACGCCTTTAATCTCAGCATTTTGGGAGGCTGAGGTGACAGAATCACGAGGTCAGCAGTTCAAGACCAGCCTGGCCAACATGGTGAAACCCCATGTCTACTAAAAATACAAAAAATTAGCTGGACGCAGTGGCGAGTGCCTGTAATCCCAGCTACTCGGGAGGCTGAGGCAGGAGAATTGCTTGAACCCGGGAGGCAGAGGTTGCAGTGAGCTGAGATGGCACCACTGCACTCCAGCCTGAGCAAAATTGCAAGACTCTGTTTCAAAAAAAAAAGAAAAAAAAAAAGAAATATTTCCTCTTTTCAAGTGTAGGCATTTACAGCTATAAATATCTTTCTGTGCATTGTTTTCACTGCATCCCATAATATCTGAAGTGTTTTGTTTTCATTTTTATTATTCTTAAAGGAGTTCCTATTTTCCTTTGTGATTCACTTTTGGTCCATTGGTTGTATAAGAGTATGTTGTTTAATTTCTATGTATTTGTGAATTTACCATCCAGATTTATTTCTGTTATTTATTTCTAATCTCATTTCATAGTGATCAGATAATATACTTCATATGATGGCAAAATTTTAAATTTATTGAGACTTCTTTTGTGGCCTAATGTAATTTATTCTGAAGAATATTCCCTGTGTATTTTAGAAGAATGTGTACTTAGCAGTTGTTAGAGGAAATGTTTATATATATTTGTTAGGTCTAGTTGGTTTATGGTGTTTTTCAAGTCTTTTATTTCCTTGTTTATTTTTTCTGTTGTTCCATTCATTATTAAAAGTGGGGGTGTCAAAGTGTCCAACTATTACTGTTGAACTGTCTATTTCTCCCATTCAATTCTGTCAGTGTTTACTGGGTACATTTTGGAGGTTCTGTTTTTAAGTGTGTATATGTTTATAATTTTTATATATACTTGACAGATTGGCCTTTTTATTATTACAATGTCCTTTTTGTCTCATAACAATTTTTGTCTCTGTCTGATACTAATATAGCCATTCTAGGTCTCTTTAACTTGTTTTCATGGAATATATTTTTCTGTCCTTTCACTTTAAACCTATTAGTGTCATTAGTATTAGAGTGTTTTATAGGAAGCAAATAGTTGGATCATATTTTTTAAAAAGTCAGTTCTTGCTAATCTGTGCAATCTATGCAGTCTCTAAGCTTGATTGGAAAATTTAATCCATTTATATTTAGAATAATTACTAATAGGAAGGTAGCTATTTTTTTCACTTTGCTATTTGCTTTCTACATGTCATACACTTTTTGTTTCTCGGTTACTCCACTGCTACCTTCCTTTGTGTTAGATGGATATTTTCTAGTTTGTGATTTTAGTTCATGATGTATACTTTTAGTTATTATCTTAGTGGTTACCCTGGAGATTACAGTTAACACCTTAATTTACTACAATATAGTTTGAATTAATACCAAATTATTTTCAGTAATATGCAAAACTCTGCTTCTATATAGCTCTGACCCCTCCACCTTTTGTTTGTTATTGTCACAAATTGCACGTATATACATTATGGTCCCATCAATATAGATTTATAATGAGTGTCTTATGAAGTTTTCTTTTAAATCTTATAGAAAAATGAATTACAAATCAAAAATACATTAATATTAAATTTTATATTTATCGCCATACTTACTTTTACCAACTTTATTTATGTGTTTATGCCCTTTCATATCAACATGAGGGACTCTTTTTATCATTACTAGCACAGCAGGTCTACTAGTGACAATCAGTTTTTGTTTATATGGGTTTATATGGAATTATCTTCACTTCTTTATTTTTTTTTCTTTTTCTTTCCTCTTTTTTTGAGACGGAATCTCACTCTGTCACCCAGCTGGAGTGCAGTGGTGTGATCTTGGTTCACTGCAACCTCTGCTTTTTGGGTTCAAGCAATTTTTATGCCTCAGCCTCCCAAGCAGCTGGGATTACAGGCATGCACCACCACACCCGGCTAATTTTGTTATATTTTTAGTAGAGACAGGGTTTCACCATATTGGCCAGGCTGGTCTTGAACTCCTAACCTCAAGTGATCCATCTGCCTGGGCCTCCCAAAGTGCTGGGATTACAGGCGTGAGCCTCCAAAAGTGCTGGGATTACAAGTGTTAGCCACCATGCTTGGCCTGCTTTTATTTTTAAAGAATAATTTTGCCAGTTATAAAATTTTTGTTTGACAAGGCTTTTTTTGGGAGGGAGTTTGTTTGTTTGATTTTTCTTGAAGCACTTTAAATATATCATTCCACTGTCTTCTGGCTTCCATGGTTTATGGTTAAAAAAATCAGCTGCTGGCCTGGCACAGTGGCTCACGCCTGTAATCCCAGCACTTTGGGAGGTCGAGGTGGATGGATCATGAGGTCAGGAGTTCAAGACTAGCTTGGCCAAGATGGTGAAACCCTGTCTTTACTAAAGATACAGAAAAAAAAAAAATTAGCTGGGAGCAGTGGCAGGCACCTGTACTCCCAGCTACTTGGGAGGCTGAGGCAGGAGAATTGCTTGAACTCAGAGGGCGGAGGTTGCAGTGAGCCGAGATCGCACCACTGCACTGCAGCCTGGGTGACAGAGTGAGACTCTGTCTCAAAAAAAAAAAAAAAAAAAAAATCAGCTGCTAATCTTACCGAGGCTCCCTGTACACTATGATGAATCACTTCTCTTTTGCTGCATTCAGAATTTTCTGTTTGTTTTTGGCTTCAATAGTTTGGTTAGAATGTGTCTCAGTGATATCTTTCAGTTTATACTTCTTGGGATGCTTTAAGCTTCCTGGATGTGTAGATTCATGTCTTTCATAAAATTTGGTGAAGTTTTGGCCATTATTTGTTTAACTGTTCTTTCTTTCCCTTTATCTTTCTTCTTTTGTTCTGGGATTCCTGTTGTACATACGTTGCTATGCTTGTTCCACAGGCTTCCAAAACACTGTTCATTTTTCTTTTTTACTTTTTTCTCTTTGCTCCTCCAACCAGATAATCTCAATTAACCTATCTTAGGGTTTGCTGATTCTTTCTTCTGACTAGTCAAATCTGCTGTTGAATTCCTCAAAGTGAATTTATCATTTGAGTAAGTGTCCTTTTCAATTCAAGAATTTCTATTTGGTTCCTTTTATAATTTGTATATCATTATTAATATGATCTGTCTGATGAGACATCATTATCATGGTTTCCTGTAGTTCTTTGTACTTAATTTGAGCATATTTAAAAGAATTGACTTAAAGTCCTTGTCTAGGTAGGTCCACTATCGGTACTTCCAAGGGGCAGTTTCTATTAATTTTCTTTTTTTTTCTCCTTTGCCTGGGCCATACTTTCTTGTTTCTTTGCATCTTTTATAACTTTTTGTTGAACACTTGACATTTTGAATACTTTAATATGGCAACTCTGAAAATCAGAGTATTCATTTTCCTGAGGGCTTCTTGTTTCTGCTTGTTGTTGTTGTCTGTTTGTTTAGCAAATTTTCTGATTTAATTTTGTAAAGTCTTTTTTGTGTGCGGCCACTGAAGTCTCTGTTCCATTAACTTAGTGGTCAGCTAATGATTCAATAGAGATTTCTTTAAGTGTCCAGAACAAAAAATCCAGAATTCTCAGTATTCATTGATAGTGTGTGTGTGTGTGTGTGTGTTTGTGTGTGTGTATTGGTGCATGCTTTTTCAACACTCAGCAAGACAGTTTGCAACTCTACCTTAGCTTTCATTTCTTGTTTGTGAAGAGTCTGAAAGCCAGTCAATGGTGAAGGCTCAGAGCCTTCTCTGGTCTTTTCTATGCATCCAGCTCTGGGCATACATGTGGCTGAGAAAAGAAGTTATCTGAGGAATAAGGACTTTGAAACACTCCTACGTATTGCTTGTAGGTCCCAACCAGGATATTGACATCAATTCAGCCAAGATATAGATCAGTTCCATCAGTACAAGGATCCCTTGTGTTGCCCTTGTATAGCCATGCCTGTCTCCTCCAAAATCCTTCAGCCCAACCCTAGGTAACCACCAATCTGTTCTCTAAGTCTGTAATTCTGTCATTCCAAGAGTGTTATAAAAATGGAATCATACGGTGTGTGACCACTTGGGATTGGCTGGCTTCACTTAGCATGATTTCCTGGAGATTCATCTAAGTTGTGTGTATCAACAATTTGTTCCTTTTTATTGATAAGGAGAATTTCAGCATATGTAACTTTCATAGTTAAAACATGCAGGAAAACTTTATTTTCTTAAAACCACCTAAGTTCACCTTTACAATGTTTTAGAAGCTTGACCACTAGCTAAGGGTTATGGTAACATATAGATAAGGGATAGTGCCTGTCCTTAGGTTGCTTATGGACTAGAGACAGACACATGAAAAAATAGCTACAAGGCTACAAGGTGATAAGTTTCTTAGTTCTTAGATAAACAATGTTCTTTGGAAGCCCAGAGGAAGAAGACATAGTTTTACTAGGGTGAGGGAGGTGGACAAAGGCCAAAGAGTAGTAGTATTTTCCAAGTGGACAATGATTTCCAAAATAAAGAAGACCGTGTTTGCCAAGGCAGTCTGAAGTGATGACTTCAGTGCTGGGGTACTCTTAGGACATTTAAAAACCTTTGTTCCACTTTATATTAATGTGTAATCTTGGGCAACTTACTAAACAATGTTAAGCCTCAATTCCTTCTGGCATGTATAAAATGAGGATGATGGTTTTACATGCATCCCAGGATTAAACAAGATGGGAGGATTACATACATATGAGAGGCCTAGCACATGGTATGCACTTCATAAAAGTGATCTGCAATTATTATCATTATTACTTTTAGTTTATCATTGCCCCACCATCTACTGTTCTGGCCTCTTGACTTCTTTCTTAGTGATTTTGGGCTGCTATAACAAAATACCATAGACTGGGTGGCTTAAACAACAGAAACTTATTTCTCACACTCTTACAGACTGGAAGTCCAAGATTTAAGGCACCAGCAGATCTGGTGTCTCATGACAGCCTTCTTCCTGGTTTGCAGATGGTCAACTTCTCTTTGTATTCTCACTTGGTGGAGAGCAGAGAAGGAGAGCAAGTTCTCACATCTCTCTCTTTTTTTTTTGAGATGGAGTTTTGCTCTTGTTGCCCAGGCTGGAGTGCAATGGGGCGATCTCGGCTCACTGCAACCTCTGCCTCCTGGGTTCAAGTGATTCTCTTGTCTCAGCCTCCTAAGTAGCTGGGATTACAGGCGTGTACCACCACACTTGGCTAATTTTTGTATTTTTTGTAGAGATTTCACCATGTTGGCCAGGCTTATCTTGAACTCCTGACCTCAGGTGATCTGCCCACCTCGGCCTCCCAAAGTGCTGAGATTACAGGCGTGAGCTACTGCACCCGGCCCCTCACATTTCTTCTTATAAGAGCACTGTCTTAGTTCATTTTGTCCTGCTATGGCAGATACCACAGACTGGGTAATTTATAAGGAACTGAGATTTATTTCTAACAGTTCTGGAGGCTGGAAAGTCCAAGAGTAAGGGGCTGCCTCTGGTGGGTGATTTCTTGCGGTGTCATCCCATGGCAGAAAGCAGAAGGGCCAGCGAGTACTCACACATGAGAGAACAGAAGGGGTCACATTCATCCTTTCTTTAGGAACTCACTCCCGAGATAACAGCATTAATACATTTATGAGGACAGAGCCCTCATGATCTAATCACCTCTAAAAAGTTCCACCTCTTAAAGTTTCCAACACATAAACTTTGGGGGAAGTTTTAAACCATAGCAGGCATGAATCCCATTTATGAGGGTTTCAGCCTTGTTAGGGTCCCCTTTCCTAATACTGTCACATTGGGGGCTGGGATTTCAACATGTGAATTTGCAGGAGGGATGCAAACATGCAGTCCAAAACAACTTCCTTGTATCAGGAGCCTTGAAGAATTATCAAGACTTCTTGCCTGAAATTTCTTCAAGGTTCAGTGTTTAAGGTCACATTTTTCTGCCATAACCATCCCACAGTGGAGTTTTTGCTTGGTCTTACAATTCTTGTTCCTCTTGGTGAGTTGCACAGGTGGATTTGGGCATCAGAGGATGACCCTGAAGAAATGGCTGTGATGGAGTGGCTCCTAATAAGGGATGCCATCTGTGGTTGACACGAGAGGGCTTGTTGCACAGCTTTGTGTTGAGTGTTGTCAGGAAGCCTTTCCAGCATCTACACACACTGGGTGTTTACTGGACCGCTCTGGATCTGCACTACCTAACTGCTACACAACTACATCCATAACTCCCCGTGACCTGTAATCATGGCTGCCCTCAAAAAAGGTCAAGGGCAGCCGGGCTCGGTGGCTCATGCCGTAATCCTAGCACTTTGGGAAGCTGAGGCGGGTGGATTGCCTGAGCTCAGGAGTTCGAGACCAGCCTGGGAAACACGGTGAAATTCTACTAAATAGAATATTCTACTAAAATACAAAAAATTAGCCGGGCATGGTGGCGGGCGCCTGTAGTTGCAGCTCCTCGGGAGGCTGAGGCAGGTTAATTGCTAGAACCCAGGAGGCAGAGGCTGCAGTGAGCCAAGATTGCATCACTGCACTCCAGCCTGGGCGACAGAGTGAGACTCCATCTCACAAAAAAAAAAAAAAAAAAAAAAAGAAGTCAAGGGCAAAGCCAAGGCCACACCAACTCTCTGGTACCGTGAAAACAGGAACCTGGATTTCCAGTGTCCACGGTCTTCCTGGCTCACAGTCATTTCTGTCTGAGTGCATTGGCTAAGAACAGGGCTGGGGAAACTACTGTCCTGGGGCTCACTGGACCTACCACCAGCTTTTGTATGGTCCATGAGCCAAGAACAGGGTTTACATTTTTAAACTGTTGGAAAAAAAATCAAAACAAGTATAATTTTTCATAATACGAAAAATTGATATGAAATTGTAATTTTAGTTTCCACATAAAGTTTTACTGCTGGGCTCACTCATTTTCACAATACTGACAGCCACTTCTGTGCTACGACAGCAGAGTTGGAGCAGTTGAGACAGAGACTGGCAAGCAAAGCCGAAAATATTTACTACTGGTCTCTTTGCAGAAAAAGTTTGCTAAGCTCTGGTTTATAGCATGGGCCCTGGAGCCAGACTGACCCAGGTTTGAGTGCTGTCTAGCTGCACCTCGGGCGAGTGACTTACCTCACTGAGCCTCACTATCCTCGTCTGTATAGGAGGAATGAGAATGGCATGAGTCTCCTAGGGCTGTCATGAGGATTAAGGAAGATAGTTAGTACAGTGCTGGAACATAATCGGGACCTGGTAAGTTGTCATTACTAGTGTAATGACAATGACTTTTTTTTTTTTTTGAGACAGAGTCTCACTGTGTCGCCCAGGTTGGAATGCAGTGGTGCAATCACGGCTCACTGCAACCTCCACCTCCCGGGTTCAAGCGATTCTGCTGCCTCAGCCTCCCGAGCAGCTGGGACTACAGGCGCATGCCACCATGCCTGGCCAATTTTTATATTTTTAGTAGACACAGGGTTTCACCATATTTGCCAGGCTGGTCTCAAACTCCTGACCTAATGGTCCGCCCACCTCGGCCTCCCAAAGTGCTGGGATTACAGGCGTGAGCCACTGCGTCCAGCCAACAATTATTATTGTTAACTGTGTGATAGGTACCACAGACACACACAAGAATGAAACGCCATCTGTACCCTTGAATTGCCCACAGTCTTGGTAAGGAGGCAACAAAAATGTAAGACAGTTATAACACAGTGGGTCAAATGTCAAGAGAGGAGGAAACCTGGCCCGGCACAGTGGCTCATGCCTGTAATCCTAGCACTTTGGGAGGCCAAGGCAGGTGGATCACTTGAGGTCAGGAATTCGAGACCAGCCTGGCCAAGATGGTGAAACCCCATCTCTACTAAAAATAACAAAAATTAGCTGGGCGTGGTGGAAGGTGCCTGTAATCTCAGCTACTCAGGAGGCTGAGGCAGGAGAATCACTTGAGCCCGGGAGGCAGAGGTTTCAGTGAGCCAAGATCACACCATTGCACTCCAGCCTGGGCGACAACAGTGAGACACCATCTGAAAAAAAAAAACAGAGAGAGAGAGAGAGAAGAAGAAACCTAACTGCAGGAAGAGATGGATGGATGCATTAAAGATGACAAAGGGGCAGGAGGGAAGCCTGGAGTGATGAGTTCGGGTAAATATTGAATATTCTTGAAAAACAATTTCTATATTCTAGGCACTGGCTAAATGCTTTCCATGAATCTTTCTTATTTAGTCCTTATAATAATCCAGTGATTCTCAACCAGGGGGAGAAGAAAGGAGGTTTGACTCCCAGGGTATATTTGTCAATGTCTGGAAACATTTTTGGTTGTCACGCGGGCGGTGGGGCTGCTACTGGCATCCAATGGGTGGAGCCCAGTGATACTGCTAACACCCCGCAATGCACAGGACAGCCCCCACCACAAACAGCTGTCCTGTCCAAAATGTCAATAGTTCTGGGGTTGAGAAACTTAGTAATAACCCTGAGGAGCTCTTCCTGTCTACAGTTTACTGAGATTTAGAGTCTAACTTGCTTCCCCCAAGGCCCCAGAGCTTAGCTGCCACGCCACAAACACTATTCTCACAGCTTCCTTTGGCCAGCCAAGGAGGAGTTCTGAATGGCTTCAGTGGGGAAGTAATAGGGACAGATTTCTGCTTTATAAAAGATTATTTTGGCATCTCAACTGGAGGAAGGACTAGATGCCTGAGCTGGAGGGTGGGACCTGGAAGCAGGTTAGAGAGTAAGAGGGGGTGGGGTGGGCCCGGGGGCAGGGGTCTATTTCCAAAGGGCAGCATCTATTGCCACCCTCTCAGATTGAGAAGAGCAGGGATGCTTGTTAAAGTAGACACCCCACCTTCTCCAGCCCTACAGAGGCAGCATTTCTCGGGATGAAACAGCACTTGTGTTTCAGTGAGTGGCCCACATTGATTTTTTAAAAAACTTTTATTTAAGCTTCAGGGTTATGTGTGCAGGTTTGTTATATAGGTAAGTTGCATGTCGTGAGGGTTTGATGTACAGATTATTTTGTCATGCAGGTAATTAGCATAGTGCCCGATAGGTGCCATCAGCTAAAACTGGTAGATACTGTAGTGTCTACTGGGTAGATTGAGAGAGATCTATACATTGAGACAGAGTCTCGCTCTGTCGCTAGACTGGAGTGCAGTGGCACGATCTTGGCTCACTGCAATCTCCACCTTTCAGGTTCAAGCAAGTCCCCTGCCTTAGCCTCCCGAGTAGCTGGGACTACAGGCGTGCATCACCACACCCGGCTAATTTTTTGTATTTTAATAGAGACAGGGTTTTACCATGTTGGCCAGGATGGTTTCAATCTCCTGACCTCGTGATCTGCCTGCCTTGGCCTCCCAAAGTGCTGGGATTACAGAGGTGAGCCACCGCACCTGGCTGAGACCTTTTTAAAAATTTTAAATTAACAATTTTTAAAATTTTACATTTTAACAATTATTTATTTATTTAATTTTTATTTTAAGTTCAGGGGTACATGTGCAGGTTTGTTATATAGGTAAGCTTGTGTCATGGGGGTTTGTTGTATAGATTATTTAGTCACCAGGTGTTAAGCCTGGTACCCATCAGTTATTTTTCTTGATCCTCTCCCCACTCCTACCCTCCACACTCATAGGCCCCAGTGTCTGTTGGTCCCCTGCATGTGTCCATGTGTTCTCATCATTTAGCTCCTACTTGTAAGTGAGAACATGTGGCATTTGGTTTTCTGTTCCTGCCTTAATTTGCTAAGGATAATGATCTCCAGCTTCATACCTGTTCCTGCAAAGGACATGATTTTGTTCTTTTTTATGGCTGCATAGTATTCCATGGTGTATATGTACCACCTTTTCTTTATCCAGTCTACCATTGATAGGCATTCAGATTGTTTCCATATCTTTGCTCTTGTGATTAGTGCTGCAGTGAACATAGACATGCATGTGTCTTGGTAACAGAATACTTTATATTCCTTTAGATATATACCCAGTAATGAGATTCCTGGGTTGAATGGTATTTCTGTTTTTAGCTCTTTGAGGAATCGCCACACTGTCTTCCACAATGGCTGAACTAATTTACACTCCCACCAACAGTGTATAAGTGTTCCCTTTTCTCCACAACCTCGCCAGCAGGGAGATCTATATACTCAAGCTTAGCTCAGGAGGCTGAGACTGAGAGCAATTTACAGAGTTTTTCCAGGAGTTGGAGACACAGACACGAAATAACAGACAAGAACTAAGTAAAACATATAGTTATAGTGTTAGGTAATGACAAATGCCTTGGAGAAAAATAAAGCAAGGAGGACGGATAGAAGGGGGGGGGGTTCATTTTAAATAGGGAGGTAGAAAAGGTCTGTGACATATTCATGTTCAGAAAAAGAGCATCTTCATGAGAGCTGCTTTAGAGCTGCATTAGAACACTGCTCCACAGTCAAGGAGAAACTCTTTATGAACTATCAGCCATTCAGCTGACGAACCATTTAAGGAACTGGCCATTCTGTGAACGGGCTTGCAGTGGAGAGTAAGGGAGGAGAAGCAGGTGAACACCAGAGAGAGGTTAGTTCAGCCTTGCACCTGCTGAGTGGGTGGCGTCCCCAGCAGTGGGATGAGACCAGGGGAGCTTTCCCAGGTGTCCTTGCTGGATGACGGGAGATAGAAGTTCATGCCCGTTGTTCTGACCCAGTTATCCAAGGGTCCCTCTCTCACTCTCGAGTGTCTGAGTTGGGATGTCAGACTGGTGGTCACTCTCGAGATGCCACCTGGAGCATTAGGGCCTGTGAGCAGGGGCTTAGAAAGGGGAAATAACTCTCTGGAAGGAAATGGACAGGCCTGCAGAACAAACTCTCTTTTCCAGATGAAGACCAGCCCTTGGCGACTGTCCCGCTACCCAGGGACAGCAAAGGAAGACAGCCTGTGAACAGCCCAGTGTCTGGCCTGGAAAACACGTATTTCCACGCCATTTTAAACGGGCAGTTGCTGAATTCATCACTCTGTTTCAACAGTAAGGACTTAGTTAATTAAGTGGTTATAGGCAATCCCTGATAGAATCATATTTGTCTTTGCAATGCAGAAAACATGCGATAATGTGTTGAAGTGGGGCGGCGGGTCCTCCTCGCAGAAACCCTCCCCAGTCCCCTACCCCAGAAAGGTTCCCTTCCCTCCCCTTCCGGCAGGCCCGGGGCTGGTTTGGGGCTCTAGTCTGAGCGCCTCCTTCGCGACGCGCCACATGGTTGGCACCGGCGCGCCCCCGCGCGGCCGCCTGCGAGAAGCTCACTCTCCGCGGAGGCGAAATCTGGTTTTGATTCAATTAGATTAAGTTCAGGGGCAGGGAGGGAGGCTTGGTCCTGGGCCCTGAAGGGACTATAAACGAGAACTTTTAGGCTCGTGGGGTGGGGGACGGGGGCACGTGGAGACAGATAAATACAAACATGGGGTTAAGAGTTAACGACTGGAGCCAGACTGTCTAAGTTACTCCCGTGGCCACTACTAGGGACTTGGATGACTTTGGGCAAGTCATTAAACTTCTGAACAACGGTAGTGTGGACCGCCCCGGGATGCTGCCAGCCTCAGAGAGACGGTATTCAAAGTTGTCCCAACACAGGTTTGGGAGCATAGAACATGCTCAGAAAGTGTTCCTTATTAATTATTATTATTATTATAATCACCACTGGTCTTTGTATGCCATTTGAAAGATTCCAGAACGCACTCTCCGTTCTGTTCCTCCATCCCTTACTACTAATATTAAACTTAATGTCTTTGTACAAGTAGGAGGGAGAGAAGAAAAAGCATATTAACACATATGTCTGCAAATAAATGATCTTCAGCTGCTACCGCACTTGTTTCCCCTTCTACCTAACCCAGACCCAGGAGGAATTGAGGGTACATTATGCCATATAATTCACATTTAAGTTCATCATATCTAAAACAAATCAATATTAACTACGCTAATTTCCCTCTGTATTTTCCCGGTGGTGTGGATCGTAAAATAGGCTGGCCTCACGTCCATACCAGCGACTTCATTAAAGCATCTGGGGAAAATACAACTTGTTATTATAAAGCGGGGCACGGAAGTGTAAATAAGTAAACGGTAATTTGCTTTGAGCGTAAGGTTCATCCATATAGAGCAGGGTTTCTCCACCTTGGCGTTATCGACATTTTGGACTAGATAATTCTCTGTTGTGGTGGGGGTTGTTCTGCTGGCCTCTACCCACCTGATACCAGTAGCGATGCCGCCCCCACCTATCCCCCAACACCCCCGTCCCCCCCCCGCCCCCCGCTGACCCCGCAGTTGTGATCACCCAAAATGTCTCCAGACATCGACACATATCTCCTAGGGAGCAGCATTGCCCCGAGTGAGAACCTCTAATATAACGTGGTTTTTTGTGTGAGGCCATCTAGTTACAGCCAACAAAACGAAGCGGCCAGCTTGCATAATTCTAAGCCGTTCTGGAATGGTATGTAGGCCCCTCCTGCCACAGAAACGGGCCCGGCTGTGATGTGGGAACGGTCCCCAGGACCCCTACTGAGTTGGAATTTGAAGCAAAGGAAGTGGGAATTGAAAACTGTTCCCAGGCCCCACAGTTCTGCTGCCTGTAGAAATCCCCTGACAGTCCCTGGAATCTTATTAGAACATGGTGAGTTTAGTAAAAGATGCCTATGTTACTCCCCAGAAAGCGGTCATTATAATATTAAATGAAAATTAATGTTTTTAAGTACCACCAAAGCTCATCATCCTTGCAAACAGTAGCTTTTATTTTAGGCAGATTTCTTGTGGGTCTTACATATCAGGGGTTGGCAAACTACAGCTCATGGCCGCCTATCTTTATAAATAAAGCTTTATTGGCACACAACCACATCCACTCATTTACATTATCACTGTGGCTGCTTTCACTCCACTGTTGCAGACTTGTGACAGAGACTAGAATATTTACTGTCTAGCCCTTGACTGAAAAAGTTTGCCCACTGCTATTATATACAAACATTGTCCACAAAACTTCGATTGTCTTATGCTCTTTTGATATGCACACAACGAATTTTATGTCATTTGGGCAATAGTTTACAGGCTCTCCTGATAACAAAATTCCTTCACAGCCATACCCTCACCTGATTATAGAAATGGCTGCAGAAGGGAAGTAGCAATATTTTTCTCAAGGATCAGAAGAGATCACTAAGGCAAAGAAGGGTGGCATGACTGGCCCAAAGTCACGGTCAGTAAAAATCAGAGCTGAGACTCATGATCTCGTCCCTTGTTCCATCATCACACTTCATGGATTTCTACCTGTCCTGAGCTGTGAGTTCGTCTTATGTATGCTGTGATATGCAGGTTCTCTTACAGCTATTTTTTTTTTCTAAACATCTAGTTCCTTAGTAACCAGTGCAGATAAAAAACACACTTTTGGTTTGTTTGTTTGTTTGTTTGTATTCCTAGGATGGTGGCCTCATTTAGAAATTTCCCCAAACCAAGGTGACTTGCTTATTCTCTCCTAGTAAATCAAGACAGATATATAATTTGCCCATTGTTTTGTAAATATGAACACCAAGTAAGTCTCGCCAACCCAGAAGGAATGAACCACGCTAATAGCATCTGAAAGTTAGATGGGATATATAGACCTTCCACAGCAGATTTATTGGTGAAGTTATTTGTTTTTGCCCTGGAGCAAAATTAACTCAAGATGGGATATTAGATATTTAGGCCGGCATTAACGTGTTGTGTGGGGAAAAAAGAAAAAAACTTGATTCTGTGTTTAAATGTGGGAAACACTGTTTTAATAAAAAATAAAAAGGTTTCAGCTGCAGAACTTTTCAGAGCCTTTAATACATTAATATGCTTGTAACTTTCCAAGGGGGCCAAGGTGTGCAGCACTTTGCAACTTCTCTTGATGGTGGGCCCCCTTCTTTCCAGAAATATCCATTAGGGTCATTCCATGGATATGTTTTAGGGTCCGCACAATGCTCCCCACACAGTGCAGCCCTATCTACACGGGGCATCCCATATACTCCTTATGGTAACCGTAAAGAAGGAGTCATTATTATCCCCACTTCATAGACGGAGAGTGAGGCTCAGGCTCCCCAGCAACCTGGGGTGATTTCAGGATTCAGCTGCAGGCCATCTGCCCCAAGCCTGCATTCCCAGCTACTGTGTCACACCACTGCTTGGATGGATCTCCCTTGTTAATCAAATGGATTAGCCCATTCAGCTTCATAAAGGAATCTGGAGGTAAAATGGTTTAATTTTCTCACTGAATTTCTCAGCATCTTGACGAAGAGTCTGACCTCCTCTGTGGGCTTTGGTGTTCTAACACAGCTTGAATTGACTAGCGTATAGCAATTGTCTTTCTGGCCACGGCAATGCCTGATTCAGACGTCAGCTCAGGCTGGTGGCCCTGGCTCTTAGTTCTAAGCCTTGAGTTGACCCTGCATGGACTCACAGGAACGGAGGTGCCACTGAAGCCTCTCTTATCCTATGCCGCACCCAATCTTTCAGTGGACTGGATCTGGCCCCCAGGGAACGCCTCATGTATTTATTAGTTAGGACCCTTAGTTGCAAGTGTTAGAAACTCAACTCAAACTCGGATGAAGCTGGAAACCATCATTCTCAGCAAACTAACAAAGGAACAGAAAACCAAACACCACATGCTCTCACTCATAAGTGGGAGTTGAACAGTGAGAACACATGAACATAGGGAGGGGGACATCACACACCGGGGACTGTCGGGGAGTGGGGGCAAGGGGAGGGAGAGCATTAGGACAAATACCTAATGCACGCGGGGCTTAAAACCTAGATGACAGGTTGAAAGGTGCAGCAAACCATCACGGCACATGTATACCTATGTAACAAACCTGCACATTCTGCACATGTATCCCAGAACTTAAAGTGAAAGGAAAAAAAAAAAAAGGAAACTCAACTCAAACTCTTAAGTAAAAAGAGAACTTTACTGGTACATAAATCCAAGGAAGGGGTGAAGAACTGGGCCTCAGGAAGGATGGCTGCTCAGCTGGACTCAGGAACAACCAGAATCAGGACACGGCATGTTCTGAAACACTGTTTCTTGGCTTTTCTCTATAAGCAATTTTATTTTCTCTTACTATAGACTGCCTCTTCTGAGGTAGGATACATGGTGACATGGTCTGAGATTTTTAATGCCACCTTTTCAGCCACCAGAGAGAAACTGACTTGCATGTTGTTTGATCCCAAGACCAAGCCTCAGGGAAGGGACCCATTGGCACAGCTGAATCAGGTGACCAACATGGGATCCACCAGCTATGACCAGAGTGGGGGAAAGTATCCATGGAAGATAGGAAGTTTCTAGAACGGCAGACAGTCCCACCTATTCATGGAAGCAAATTTTTTTTTGTTGTTGTTGTTGAGACGGAGTCTCGCTCTGTCGCCCAGGCTGGAGTGCAGTGGCGCAATCTTGGCTCACTGCAAGCTCCGCCTCCCGGGTTCACACCATTCTCCTGCCTCAGCCTCTCCGAGTAGCTGGGACTACAGGCGCCCGCCACCACGCCCAGCTAATTTTTTGTATTTTTAGTAGAGACGGGGTTTCACCGTGGTCTCGATCTCCTCACCTCATGATCCGCCCGCCTCGGCCTCCCAAAGTGCTGGGATTACAAGCGTGAGCCACCGCGCCCGGCCTCATGGAAGCAAATGACAGCCAGACAGCTCAGTCAATTAAATTCTAACCCTGGTTTTTACTTTACCTATGAAAGTTTACCATTTAGGTTAAAAAACTCCTGTTTTACTGAAGTTAAAAGTTGTCTTTCTCATTAAATGGAACAGTAAAGGGAAGTGGTTAAGTGGGGTGTTTAAGTGTATAATAGTATCACCTTCGAGAACTCTTGTGAGGATTAAATGCCATAATACAGGAAAAGTGCCCAGGACACAGTAAGCACTCAATCCATGCTAACTGTTGTTATTATAAACAAAGAGAATCCTGCAGAAGGCATTCATGAAAAGCCATTCACATGTGTATCCTTTCGCCTTAGTTTCCTGGGGGTGGAAGTCTGCAGCGCGGCCAGCCTCAGTGATAGCTGGCAAGAGTTGGGTGTCTGGTTGAGATACAGTCTTGTTACTGCGTGTGCTTCTCTGGGGAACGGACAACAAAAGTAAAGCCTCAGCGGTGTCCACGGCAGGATCAGATTCTCTGCCCATCCTCTAAAATCTCCACCCCACGCTGACATTAAAGTGAATTCGTTTCCTGAGACAACCTAATTTCCTCTGAAAAAGTCTAATCTTCCCAGGAAGTGGTTCATTTCATCCAAACCCAAAATGATTTCAGCTGTCTGACGGAATAGGTGTTCCTTGTTCTTCGGCCCGACGTCTACATCTCTGTCACTTCCTGGAAATGCAGACAGACAACTGCACAGAGCATTGCAATCCTGTCCCAGGATTTTCCAGACCATAAAGGAAATGTGGATATTAGACCGGCTGTGCCCTTGAGCAACACCCAGTACCTAAAATCACTGGGTTTCCAAGAGGGACTATGTTGAAGAGGCATATGGTTTTTATAACTGACAAGACATTCTGATTCATTAGAACCACCAAAATTGTGTGCGAGGGAAAGCTACACAAAAGAAGACCCCTTAGCTTATAGCTGTGACCAGGCTAGTGGGCTGGGGGCCTTCAACAAGTCACCTCGCCTCTCGGGCTTAGTTCTCTCGTCTCTAAAATGGAAATGAAATGGGTTTTGAGGTGTAAATGAGACAAAGACTGGGAAATGGCACCCATTGCACATTGCCTGACACACAGGGAACACTCCTCCTCCTCTGGGAGCACAGGAGAAGCAGAGAGGGAATCACGCACCCTCTGCCAACTGATATCAGTCGGCAGTCAAATTGTTCTTTAAGCACCACTGTTCTTTAATCAGGCTATTCTTCACCGGGGCTGTTTTAATTAAGGGTCTGCTGTCAACACAAAACATATGTTCTGAAGTCTTGCTTTGGTTACTAATGATGCCCGGGATGATTAAGTCTGGAAGGAATTTCCAGCTCCGGCTTGCTTGGCCTCTTCTCCCTCCCCCCAGTCCCTCAAGCCCCCATTTCGCTCACATCTCAGCTTTCACCCACTTACACTCAGTCCTTGGCACTGTTTCCCTTTTGGAAACTGCCCTAGAAAAGCAATCTGTTCCAATCAATATGCATGGTGTCATATCCCAAAACACGCTTCTGACCATCTCTCATCCTTGCTGATAATCATTCCATTGAGATCCAGGCTAATAATTTGTTATTTTTTCAAACTACATTATTCAAAAAAAATTGCATACACACACCACATATACCATATATATGTATATACACAAACACTGACATATACTCATGTGTATACACACACCACATATACTTTACGTATGTATACACACACATATACTATAAACATTACACACACTACATACACTGTATACGTATACACATACCACATATGCTATATGTGTGGATATACATACACCACATATACTATGTATGCACACATGCCACATAGACTATATATGCATACATGCACACCACATATACTATATATGTGTATACACACATCATATATACTATATATGTATACACACACCACATATATACATGTATACACAAAACACATGTATGTGTACACACACCACATATACTATATATGTATACACATACTATATATGCATACATGCATACCACATATGTATGTATATACACACACCACATATATATATCATACACATACTATATATGCATACATACACACCACATATACTACATATGTGTATACACACACCATATATACTATATATGTATACACACACACCACATATACTATACATGTCTGTACACACACATCACATATATATTTGTATACACACACGCTACAAATACTATATATATGTATACACACACAGTGAACTGGAGAAGGGGCAGAGTGGTTGCCTATTGGCTGAGCTCAGCTTCTTCTCCATTGTCCCGGGTTTGGCAGGCAGCCTCCTACACTGGTCCCCACCTATGGGTATTTATACTCTGTAATCCCCTTCCCTCGAGTGTGGGCAGGATCCTATGACTTCTTTCTAACCAATAGAATGCAGCAAAAATGATGATGTCACTTCCAAGATTAGGTTATAAAAGACCCTGCCTTCTGTCTCACTAGGACTGTCTCCTGGCCTCTTGATTGTGTGCTCTGATAAAGCCAGGTGCCTTGTGGAGGGGCCTGCCTGGCCAGGCACTAAGAGGGGCTGCAGCCTAATAGCCACTTAAAAGCCTGAAAATGAGTCCACCCCAGTTAAGCCTTGAGACAACCCCAGCCCTAGCTGACACCTTGATTGCAGCTGAGTAAGACACCATGAGCTGGAGGACTGAGGAGCTGTGCCCAGATTCCTGACCCACAGAAACTGGGAGATAGTAAATGTGTGCTATGTTAGGCTGCTAAGTGTGAGGTCATTTGCTGTGCAGCAATACATAACTCATACCCCTAAGCAATTCAGTCTGGTCCCAAATTTACAAACTCCTGAGATTATGTGCCTGGTAAAGTGGAATAAGACAGACTCTTGTGAAGAGGAAGATAGTGCCTAGCTCAGAGCGCTGGTGTATGTGATGAAATAGCATTTGCTCAGTGACAGTCCAGGCTTGGCTTATAGCGGGTTTCACACAAGCATTAGCTATTATCACTGATTCCTCAAGGCCTCTTTGTCTGTTCCCCTCTCTGGAGACTTTCCTCAGTCCCTTTGCCTCTCTCACTAGGAGAGCTCATTACTCACTGTACCAGGAACTCACACTGAACCTATTGGAACCTTGCCACTCTATGCTATAGTCTTTTTATTTTATGTGAACCCCCTCTCTCCACTACACTGTGAAATTCATCATTGTGTCTATAGCACCTATAGACCCATAGTTAAATAGGTCTATAGTATCTATAGCACCTATAGTGAAATTTTAAAAATCACCTTTTCTACCCTTCTATTCTAGGCAAATATGGTACCATGTTGAGATGCCTGGGGGTGCAAATGAAAGAGCTTTGCTGAAGACTTTGTTGCCTTCAAGGGCAGGGAGAACCATCTCAACCATCACAGATGATTTAAGTGCAAATAAAACTCACTATTGAGGGAAATAGCAGGAGTTCAGAAAAGTCATGTAGAAGAAGTGGGGCTTTGATTGTGAAATTCTTTGGTCCTCAAAGGGCAAGAATGTTAAATTGCCTCTCCATTTTGCTCACAAAGAGATGGGAGTAGGAGTCAGGAGCTCTTGGAGATGGTCTAGTGCTGGTAGGTACCAGTATGTTCATTTTACAGATGAGGAAACGGAGGCAATTAAAGAAAAAACAGGTCAGCCACATAGCTAAGTATAGATCCAAAAGTGACTTTATTTTAAACGCTCATTTGCCTGACTCACCCTGAGTCTGGGAATGCCTCCAAAATGTCTAGTTGATGTATTACTTTTTATGTGGGACACCTATTCATTGTAGGTTTCCTCCAAAACAACCCTTGGTGCCGCTGCAGAAATCACAGGCTGTGATGCCTGCAGCATTCTCTCAGCCACCTACGCATTCCTGCCAGAGCACGTGTACTTTTGCCCCAAGATATAAGCCTTGGGTATGAGGGGTGGCGGTGCAGAGAGCTACCTGTCCTTCAGCTGCCCAAGACCATACTTCTGCTTGTAAGTTTCCCTTAATAAATCACTCTAGGCCAACAAACTGGATTTGTCTGCCTCATTCGTTGGTTTCTCAGCACCTTTGGAATTTAGGGGTCATTTTGGATACAAGACCCTTTCACGGAAAGGCCAGTTAGTATGGGAAAGAGAGGGTAGATCCGGGACTCAACCTTAAGCCTGCTTGTTGCAGGAGGTCACGCTCCTAGAGTCACCATATTCTTAAAGGTACCCTGCAGTTCTGGGTGGATAAATCTGCAAACTAGAGGGCCACTCATTTAAGATAAATACCAGGTTTCCCTTCTCTTCCCCTGGGCCAAGGAGGAGGAAGAGCAGCATGTATGTCTCCTTAAGGCTTCTTCCTTGTTCCTCCCATCTACAATTTTATTTGTTTATTTTCTGTCTTTTTTTTAAATTGTAAAAGTCATGAATGCTCACAGAAACAACCCAGGCAGTTTTTAAAATTTTATTTTATTTATTTTTTTAATGAAGCAGGGTCTCACTCTGTCACCCAGGCAGGAGTGCAGTGGTGTAAACACAGCACATTGTAGCTTCGATCTCCAAGGCTTAAGGGATCCTCCTACCTCATTTCTAATTTTTTTGTAGAGACAAGGTCTCACTATGTTGTCTAGGCTTGTCTCAAACTCTTGGGCTCAAGCAATCTTCACACCTTGGCCTCCCAAAGTGCTGAGTTTACAGGCATGAGCCACCATACCCAGCCAACACATGCATTTTTTAAAAAACAAAACCACAAGAGTTTTACGTGTGTACAGAAAAAAAAGTCTGTTTTGTTGACTGATGTGTCCACAATGCTTAGTTTGGAAGGAATTAGGTAATTAATAAATATTTATTTAAGATACAAACAAGTTATTGCCAAGGGGCTAGATTATGGGAGGCATTAATTTTTATTTTATACACTTCTGTGTTGTGATTGGTAATTCTATGTGTCGATTTGAGTAGGCTAAGGATGTCCGACAAGCTGGTAAAACATTACTTTTGGGTGTGTCTGTGAAGGTGTTTCTGGAAGAAATTAGCACCTGAATCAGTAGACCAAGTAAAGAAGATCTGCCCTCGCCAGTGTAGGAGGGCATTGCCCATTTCACTGAGGGCCCAAATAGAACAAAAAGGCAGAGGAAGGGCAAATTCAGTCTCTCTCCTTGAGCTGGGACATCCATCTTCTTCTGCCCTTGGACACTGGAGATGCTGGTTCTTAAGCCTTTGGACTCCAGGACTTACGCCAGCCCCCCTGACTCCCTTTCTGTGTTCTCAGGCCTTTTGCATTGGACTGGGAGTTACACCATTGGTTTTTCTGGTGCCCAGGACTTTGGAAATAGACTAAATTAACCACAAGTTTTCATGGTTCTCCAGCTTACAAATGGCATTTTGTGGGATGATATGGTTTGGCTCTGTGTCCCCACCCAAATCTCACCTTGAATTGTAGTTCCCATAATCCCCACGTATCATGGGAGGGTCCTGGTGGGAGATAATTTAATCATGGGAGTGGTTCCCTCATGCCGTTCTTGTAATAGTGAGTGAGAGTTCTCATGAAATCTGATTTTTCTTTCTTTCTTTTTTTTTTTTTTTTTGAGAAAAGAGTCTCGCTCTGTCACCAGGTTGGAGTGCAGTGGCACAATCTTGGCTCACTGCAACCTCTGCCTCCTGGGTTCAAGCGATTTTTCTGCCTCAGCCTCCCAAGTAGCTGAGACTACAGGCGTGTGCCAGCATGCCCGGCTAATTTTTGTATTTTTTGTAGAGACAGGGTTTCACCATGTTGGCCAGGATGGTCTCCATCTCTTGGCCTCGTGATCTGCCTGCTTCAGCCTCCCAAAGTGCTGGGATTACAGGCATGAGCCACTGTGCCTGGCCAATCTGATGGTTTTATAAGGGTCTTTTCCCCCTTTGGCTCAGCACTTCTCTCTTCTGCAGTCATGAGAAGGACATGTTTGCTTCCCCTTCCATGACTGTAAGTTTCCTGAGGCCACCCAGCCATGTGGAACTGTAAGTCAATTAAACCTCTTTCCTTTATAAATTACCCAGTCTTGGGCAGTTTTTTATAGCAGCGTGAGAACGGACTAATACATGGGACTTCTTGGCCTCTGTAATCACATGAGCTAATTCCCATAATAAATCACCTAATATCTATCATCTATTTATCGATCCATCTATCCTATTGATTTTGCTACTCTAGAAAGCCTTGATTAAAATATGTATTATTTGAATTTTTAAATAATCATCTGTGTGTGTGTGTGTGTGTGTATATATATATTTTTGAGATGGAGTTTCGCTCTTGTTACCCAGACTGGAGTGCAATGGCATGATCTTGGCCCTCACTACAGCCTCTGCCTCCCGGATTCAAGTGATTCTCCTGCCTCAGCCTCCCGAGTAGCTGGGATTACAGGCATCCGCCACCACGCCTGGCTAATTTTTGTATTTGTAGAAGAGACAGGGTTTCTTCATGTTGGTCAGGCTGGTCTTGAACTCCTGACCTCAGGTGATATGCCTGCCTCAACCTCCCAAAGTGCTGGGATTACAGGCATGAGCCACTGTGCCTGGCCCCTGTGTATATATTTTTAAACACAAATAACTCATTGTTATACTTTAGCTGTAAAAATGCAGAAGGTATGGAGTAAATAATTATTTAAAAAATTAGAAAACAAAGTTGGCATGTGTATTAGTTTCCTAAGGCACTGTAACAAAGTACCACAAACTCAGCAGCTTAAACAACAGAAACAATTGTCTCAGAGTTCTGGAAGCCAGATGTCTGAAATCAAGATGTTGGTATGGCCACACACCTTCTGGAATCTGTCGGGTAATCTTTACTTGCCTCTTCTAGCTTCTGATGGTTTGTTGGCAATTTTTGGTGTTCTTTGGCCTGCAGTTACATAACTCCAATTTCTGCCCTCATGACATCTTCCCTCCTGCATCTGCGTCTTCACATGGCTGTGCTGTCTTCCTATAAAGACACCAATCATATTGGATTAGGGCCGTCCTAATGATCTCCTTTTAACTTGATTACCTGTGTAAACACCCAGGCTCTGAAGCCCAGAGACAAAAGGACTACACCCAGGTCCACGGTGAGCTTGGATTTAAGCCAGGAACTCCTTTCAACTTTCAGCACATGTCTAGTTGGGAAGAAATAACTGGAGATAGAGTAGTTCCCCTTTATCCACAGTGGATACATTCCAAGACCCCTAGTGGATGCTTGAAACCTTGGATGGTGCCTGTCTTTGTTCATTTTCTGTTACTAGAATACCACAGACTGGAGAATTTATAAAGAACAGAAATTTATTTGGCTTATGGTTCTGGAGGCTGGGAAGTCCAAAAGCATGGTGCAGGCATCTGGCAAGGATCACCTCATAGTAGGAAGCATCATATGGCAAGTGAGTGCAGGAGACACAGATAAGGGGCTCAAGTCCTTGGGTAACTAACCTACTCCTGAGATAATGGCAATCTATTTATGAGGGATCCATTGTCATGATCTAATCACTTCTCGTTTTTTCCCTTTTTGTGGAGAACAGGGTCTTGCTAGGTTGCCCAGACAGGTCTCCAACTTCTGGGCTCAAGCCGTCCTCTCACCACTGTCTCCCTAAGTGTTGGGATTACAGGCATGAGCCACTACACCTGGCTTCTTTCCAACTGTTTTTTCTTTTTTCTCTGAGATGGAGCCTTGCTCTCTAGCCAGGCTGGAGTGCAGTGGTGCAATCTCATGTCACTGCAACTTCCACCTCCCGGGTTCAAGTGATTCTCCTGCCTCAGCCTCCTGAGCAGCCAGGACTACAGGTGCGCATCACCACACCCAGCTGACTTTTGCATTTTTAGTAGAGACGGGGTTTCACCATGTTGGCCAGGATGGTCTCAATCTCTTGACCTCGTGATCTGCCCCCCTTGGCCTCCCAAAGTGTTGGGTTTACAGGTGTGAGCCACCGCGCCTGGCCCAACTGTTTATTTTTCTAATCATTTCTTTAAGACCCCTCTTCTTAATACTGTAACGATGGCAATTACATTTCTTTTGAAAATTATTTTATTGTTTTCTAATTTAATTTTAATCTTTTTTAGAGACAGGGTCTTGCTCTTTTACTCGGGCTGGACTGCAGTGGTGTGATCATAGGTCACTGCAGCCCCAAACTCCCGGGGTTCAAGTGAGCCTCCTGCCTCAGCCTCCTGAGCTACTAGGACTACAGGCATGTGGCACCATGCCTGGCTAATTTTTGCAATTTTTTTTTTATAGAGAGGGGGTCTTACTATATTGCCCAGGCTGGCCAGGAACTCCTGGCCTCAAGCAATCCTCCTGCCTCAGCCTCCTAAAGCACTGGGATTGGAGGTGTGAGCTACCATGCCCAGCCATGGTAACTACATTTTGACATAAATTTGGTGGACCTATTCAAATCATAGCAGTAACAAACCCTATATATATAGTACTATATATACATTTCTCTGTATACTTCTATATACATAATATATATGTCTTATACATATGTACCTATGATAAAGTTTCATTTATAAATCAGGTACTGTAAGAGATTAACAATAACAATAATTATAACAATGTACTGTCATAAAAGTATGCGAATGTGGTCTCTTTCCTCTCAAGCTAGCTCGTCATACTGTACTCATCTGTTTTCAGACAGTGGTTGACCACTGATAAATATCTGAAACTGCACAGTACAAAACTACTGAAAGCAAAACCGTGGTTAAGGGTGGGATACTGCCTATTGCCATAGAGGGGTGAATGAATTTTCAGGGTATGGGGCTAAATCCCATGCTCACTGCTGCTTAGCTATGTAACATTGGGCCAGCCAGGCCTCCCCTACGAGTCTCTGTTTTCTTGTGTGTAAAATGGGGAGTAATAGCACCCATATTGCGAGGTTATTTTGCAGCTCAAGGCAGTTGTAATTTTGCCGGAACTGAATAAATGGTGACTATGATTATTGTCATTATTGTGGTTATGTTTACGGTCTTAACAAAAGACAATTTTTTTTTTTTTTAGTGTAATGGTGCAATCTCGGCTCACCGCAACCTCCGCCTCCCGGGTTCAAGTGATTCTCCTGCCTCAGCCGCCCTAGTAGCTGGGATTACAGGCATGTGCCATCATGCCCGACTAGTTTTGTATTTTTAGTAGAGACGAGGTTTCTCCATGTTGGTCAGGCTGGTCTCGAACTCCCAACCTCAGGTGATCCGCCCTCCTCGGCCTCCCAAAGTGCTGGGATTACAGTGATGAGCCACGGCGCCCGGTCACAAAAGACAAATTTAAATCAATGAAAGAATTTTACTCTAACACTCTTTTTTTGGGAGTGGCTGAATTCATAATCCGGGACTATATGAAGCTAACTTTTCTTTACATTGTTGGAATAATCAAGCATTCCGATGAAAGCCAGGGGAGCCAGTTTCGTTAACCCGTTTTAGGCAGGGATATCTGGCTGGTGACAGCCATTCTTGAGTAATGGGTGATAAATACCACTTCCTTCTAGAGAGCTCTCAGGCAGCTCCCAGGCCTCATGCATTTTGAAAAGCAGTGTCCTTTATGTAATCGGCTACGAAAAACATATTCCAAAGAGAAACATATGCCCCAGTAGTTACAGGGAAATTTTGCAATTCTGTCTTCTAAGAACAAATAAAGAGACAGATCTGAACCTGAGGGCCAGGCCACTTTGTTTGATGTGTTTAGATTTCATGGGACAAGAGGGAATAACTTCTAACAAAGTTACTTCTAACAAAGCATAAGTAACATGACCAGGAAACCTCAAATCCCTCTCCTGAGGTGTCCCAGAGGCCTCAGAAAAAGTTAAAAGCGAGTTGTGTTCTTCGTATGAAAACACTTATTTAATTGCCTCTGCAATTAATTAGTTCAGTTCTTGCCAAATTGCAGTCAGACAAATGCCCACATCAGACTCTCCCCTCCATGGTCTTGTTAGGTGTTTGGAGGAGGGAGGTTGCCCTGACAGCAAATGCGCCCCTCATTGTTAGTTTCAGTGACCATGTGAGTGGTTTTTCTTGGTTTGTTTTTTTCTGTTTTTAGGAATATGGATGAGGCTGCCAATTTAAAAAGAAAAAAAGTCAGGCTCTAGCCCTCTGATTGGCTGTTGCTGCTCAAGCTGGCTATTTACTTTTAGAGCTGATTCTCTGCTTCCTTAGATGGTGCATTCGCAGGAAGCTTAGTTACGTAATACGTAAGTTTCTAAAACAGAAGTCATCCCATTTACCAAGCGATGGAGAGGCCCAGGTTGGCCTTAGGTGCAGTCTCACTCAATAGGCAGTTGCTACTTGGGATGACTTAAGATGACCAGGGCCTTTATCCACTCCTCTCACCCCACTCATACCACCCCAGCAAGAAAAGTCTTTTTTTTTTTTTGTAATTAACTTGATCAACATGGTAGCAAGGACCTTTCTCTCTAGGTACAAAAGAACGAAGAAGAGATACCTCTGTCCCTGTCACCCTCAGACTGTTCACTTCTTTGCTTTTCCTCCTCAAAGTCTCCACGCTTGTGGATTTGGTTTCCTGCCCTGTTGGCTTTCAGTCTAGTGCACTCTAAGGAACAGCCTGAGGAGGCCCAAGTGGTCCTCTTGCTTCCTCGAGTTGGTCATCCAAGTTTCTGGCGATAACGCTTGCTTCCCTGGTTCCCAGGACTGGGTTTCAGCTCCAGGGTCTCCAGGTCTCCCTACACAGTTGGAGTTTTCAAACTAGTCTCTTTGTTTACAGAAGTATGGGCTACAGTATGGCTATCAAAGGGTTTTCCGCAAACATCACCATCACTGTCTTCATCATTTCCATCACAATTAACGTTCATTATTATTTTGTGCCAGGTACTATAACACTCGCATTACATAGATAATTACATTCAATACTCATAGCAATCCTGTGCAAGAGGTGCTTTTTCTTTCCTCATTTTGAAGATGAGAAAACAGAGGCTCAGAGAGGTTGCATTACATGATCAAAATCGCACAGCAAGTAGGTAGTGAAGCTAATGCGTAAAGCCACACTCTCTGACTTTAGAACCTTTACCACTCCAATTTACTTTTCATATATTTTTCCACCTTACTCGCCTATTCAAAGATCCCTGGTTGGGCCTGTCACCTCCAGGATAAAGGGGCAGTTCCCCAATGTGGCTGTCAATGCCAGTCTGAGCCGATGCAAGCCATGTGTTCCATCCAGGACAGGGATAGGCCTCATGGCCTCCCTTGCTTTTCATGTTCTAACCATGTCCAAGGCCCAGCGTGCTGGTCATTTCCTCTGAAGCACTATTTTCTGAATCTCCCACAAGTCATTGACAACATCCTCTTCCTTCCTGTAACTCTTCCAACCTCAAACTTTATCCCATCCTAGATTTGATAAAAGCCATGTTTATTAAACAGGACACATTGTAAAGATTCTAATGGGAGGCACCTCTATATTTTTTCAAGTTAAATTTTAATATTTTTCCAAATAAATATATGCAACTATTATTGTCTTTTAAAAGAGAAATATTGCTAAAAGAATATTAATCAGCAGCCTTGCTCCACATGAAGCTTTTTCTCAGAGGCAGTTACTTTCATCTTTAAAGCTGTTTCTTCTCATTTTGAAAACATTTTATAAAACATGTTTATCCAGCTACCTCTTGATTCTCCAATTTTAACCATTTTTTCTTGACTTTCTATTATGGTATGTCAAGATTTTAGCTCTTATATACTCTTACTTCCTTCAACATCCTGAAATAGTTCTATCACAATGTTTGGTTAAATTCACTTTCAATGTTTACATTATCGTGACTATAGTATATATCACATACTGCTAAGACAAATTAGGAATAGAAGTCTATTCCTATCTTTATATAACTTTTTTAGATTTATTACTTGCTTTATTATTGCCATTTTTATTTGCTTAATTTTCTTAGGGTCTCTACATCTTTCTGTATCTTTTAACAGCTCATATTTCCACACGGTCAAACATGTCTGTTGAACTACCAGTTCTACATGACACTTCCCGGAGAAAACCCTGTGGACTCTGAGGTCTGCTCTTCAGGATGTGGCAGACCTGTCATTGTCATTATCCACAGAATTCCTTTCACGTCTCTCCTTTGCTGTATTAGCCGTTTCCTGGATCTTATATCTTTGTCTTTTTTTAGTTAATTCCCTGGTGTGTTAGTTTGCTCAGGCTGTCAAACAGTCAAACACAAACTGTTTGACTTAAACAATATACATTTATTTTTTTCATAATTCTAGAGGCTGGAAGCCCAAGATCAAGGTGCCAGCAGGATTGGCTTACGGTGAGACCTCTTTCTTTGGCTTGGAGATGACACCTTCTTTCTGTGTCCTCACATGAACTCTTCTCTGGGTGAGTGGAGAAAAGTACAGAGCTCTGCTGTCTCTTCCTCTTTTTATAAGGACACCAGTCCTATTAGATTAGGAATCTACCCATACGTCCTCATTTAGCCTTAATTACCTCCTATAAAGCCCTGTCTCCAAACACAGCCACATTAGGGGTTAAGCTGCAACATGAATTTTAGGAGGACATTAGTCAGTCTGTAATACAATTTTTATGGTGTTTACCTGCTAAAGGGTACAAGGAAAGATCGCTTTTTGAGATGTTGCTTTATCTTTATCCTGTCTTTATACTCAATAGACAATCTGGCTGCATACGGAATCTCAAGTGAAAAATTACTTTTCTTAAAAAAAGTAGTTTGGCATAGTGTAGCAAGATTAAAAAGAGCATTTTCTTTTATCCAGCACTTCCACTCCTAAGCATAAACCCTACAGACAAATTTTTACATGTACGTGAGAACACCTGTATAAAAGTATGCATAACTTACTGTGTAAGCAAGGCAGTAAATATGACTCATAGAATGCAAGAATAAAGCACTTTTTATTTTGTCTAACATTGTCTCTTTAAAATTTATTGGCCCTGGATAAAAGCTTGGGCAAGCTCGTGGCTTTTCTGGTTATGCTTAGAGGCTAGAGAATACTACTGTTACTTTAAATCAGAGAAGAGAGTCCTAGTGCAAAAATTACGATGTTTAGTCCAATACATAAGCAATTTTTCAACTTTCACCCACACATAATACTTTTCCATCCTCCAGGCCAACCCTCCATTTGGTGGTGGTCTGGGGGAGGGAAGGGATTGGGGGTAGGGGGTGCATTTGGTTCCTCCAGCTGCCATATCTTCCGAGGGTCCCCTTGGGCAAAATTCAAAATGACTGCAGACCACCTCTTTGTCTCAAGAGCCACCTTTGGTTCATGAGAACATGAGAAATATTCATACATCCTCTGCCCTTATGCAGAAGAGGCCAGGATGATCCAGTGCAGCAGTCACTCTCCTTACTCATCTGTGCATCCATCCATCCATCCATCAATCCATCCATGCATCCATCCATCCATGCATCCATCCACCCATCCATCCACCCACCCACTCACCCATCTACTCATCCACTCACCTACCCATGTACTTATTCACCTACCCATTCATCCACCACCAACCCACCCATCCAGCCAGCCACCCACCCACCCATCCCGGCAACCACCTAACATCCATCCATTCTTCTAGGCATCTGTCTTGTCTGCGCCAGCATTTCTTGAGCCAGAGGCAAACAGTAGTTCTAAACTGCAGAGATCACAAAGGACTCTTTTGAGATCTCTTATAAAGCTTGAGGTGAGAGACAGCCATCCTCCTGTCACTTAAGGGGATGGTGACACAGACATCATCACAACATCACTCTTCAAACAAAATCTCCTCCGAAAAGCCTCTTTCTTCCTTCAACTTTTACAAGAAAATGTTTATGTTTTCACATTTGACACAAAGAGGCCACATTTAAATAAGCACATTAAGTCTTCAGACCACCTTGATTGCAGTTTTGAACCTCAGATATGACAAATTCTCGTATCAATGTATCCCTAATTTCTTTTATAATTTATTTTTTACAAATTATACCATAATAAAACTTGATAAGTGATTACTCATGTAAAATATTTCCTTTAACACTTCATAAGTTAATCAAGTGGATAGCCCAATAGATTTTAGTTGTTGCTTAAATAGGGAGTTCTCATGATTTTAGTATTATACAAGTTTAGCTGAGACTACACTCAGCAATAAGTTTAGAAAATAGCACTTCAAAAGATGGGGAGTGAGCAGTAAAATAACCCATACAGGATGCTATGCTGTAGGAAATTAGATGTTTTCACTGCTTCTGTGGTCTCGAAGTGAGTAAAGGGCTCAAGAGTCATGAAGCCGATTCCTTCCATTGTAAAGTCTGTGTATTATGGCACTTGCTTTGGTATCTGAAGGTTATCAGTCCCTGGTGCCTCAACAGAAACATGCAAGTTGACACGTTATTTATATTTTTTGATATCAAAAGATTGGAAACAAACTTTATAGCCATAAGTAAGAGACTACATAAATAAGTGATGCTGTATCCATGCAAACCAACCATCCAATTATGCTAAATCCGTGAAGCACCATACAACGGTGATAATGAACCAGGGCAGTACTTATTAACGTGGATAAGTCTTACAAACAAAATTCTAAGGGGACAATTCCATATATTATATGTATTATAATAATTTTATATACATTAATATGAGTATCATTCTTTCTATATTTTAAAGTGCAAAATAATATTGCTTAGGAATAAGTGGATATGTAGCAGAGTATATGGAAATTTGAGGCATCAAATACAATTAATAATGACTATGATGGCAATATTTCCTTCTAGCCTTAGGCAGTGGGGAGAAGGATAGGACATGGAATGAGGTGGGGAGAAGGATAGGACATGGAAAATATATTCAGAGGGTTTCAACTGTCTTGGTAATGTTTTATTTTTTGAGTTGGAAGATACTCAGTTTTCCATTGTATTATTCTTTATACCTTGTGATGTATCTTTTTTTTTTTTGAGACAGAGTCTCGCTCTGTCACCCAGGCTGGAGTGTAGTGGCGCGATCTCTGCTCACTGCAAGCTCCGCCTCCCGGGTTCACGCCATTCTCCTGCCTCAGCCTCCGGAGTAGCTGGGACTACAGGAGCCCACCACCACTCCCGGCGAATTTTTTGTATTTTTAGTAGAGACGGGGTTTCACCATGTTAGCCAGAATGGTCTCGATCTCCTGACGTCGTGATCCTCCCGCCTCAGCCTCCCAAAGTGCTAGGATTACAGGCGTGAGCCACCGGCACCTTGTGATATATCTTAACTAGTTTAGACTATATTTGAAAGAAAATACTTTTTTCCCGCAAAATTTGAAGACTGTCATCCATTTCACCAGTTTCCAATGTTGGTGGTAAGTAAGCTAACGCCATTTTCAGATCTGGTTATTTTAGTGAGATCTATTGCCTTCCCCCCGCTTCCCAACTCTGGGAGCTATTAGAAGCATTGCTTTTTGAAACATTCTTTTTTTGGACACTGCTGGGCCCTTTCAGTATGGAACATAGACTCTTATATAGGTATCGTTAAAGAGATCACTCAAATTTCCTTTAATCATGGGAAATTTAAGTGCTCTCTTTAATAATATCCTCCCTCCATTTTCTCTGTTCCTGTTTTCTCTAATTACAGTTATTTGGATGTTGGACTTCCTAGACTAATTCTCTAATTTTTATTTACTTTATTTCCAATTTTTGACCTATTTGTCTTTTCATTCTAAGGGATTTCTTCAAATTTATCCTTCAATCCTCTAGTGAATTTTTCAAATTTCTTCTATTACATTTTTAGTTTTAAAGGTTAATTTTTCTTAATTTTCTGTCTCTACATTGTCATCCCTTCTTATTTCATGGATACAGCATCTTTTCATATCTCCTAGAACGTTAAATATAACATTCATATTTTTAATGTCTTTTCTATTCCTTGCATTGTGTCTGTTTGTAATGAGCTTCTTCTTTGTCTCCTCCGTTTTTTCTTCTTCTTGCCCCTTTCCTCCCCTTCTTTTTTCTTTCTTTTCTCCTCCTCCTTCTTCTTTGCCTTCTAGTTTTTGTTTAATTTCCTTCACAGTATAGGTTTTCATCAAATGTCTGCACATGCTTGGCAGACCATTTCTATGGAAGAGAGTGTGCTAAAAAGCTGAATGAAGATTTGTGTTTATGAGTTGAATGGCAGGTTTCACTATAGGGCAGCTGTTCTCAAAGTGTGGTCTGTGAACCCCTGAGAGTCACTGGGATCCTTTCAGGGGTCCATGGTGTCAAAACTATCTTCATAATAATATTGAGATGTTATTTTCCCTTTGCACTGGGTTGAAAATTGTAGTGATTATGCAAAAGCAATGATGGATATGATGGATAATTTCATGTGTCAAATTGGCACAGGGCGCTTAGGTATTTGGTCAAAAATTATTGTGAATGTTTCTGTGAGGGTGCTTTAGATTAAGATTTAAATCTGCGGACTTTAAAAAATTGTAGTAAAATATACATAATATGAAATCTACTCTCAACAAATTTTTAAGTGTACATTATAATATTGCTAACAGTATGTACATTGCTGTATAGCAGATCTCTAGGACTTTTTCATCTTGAGTGACTGAAACTATGTCTATTAAATAGCAACTCCTATTTCCCCCTCCCCTAACCCCTGGAAGCCACCATTTTACTCTCTGCTTCTATGAATTTGACTACATTAAATTACCTCATAAAAGTGGAATCAGGTAGCATTTATCTTACGGTGATGAATGTATTTCATTAAGCATAATCTCCTTAAGTTTTATTCATGTTGTAGCATGTGACAGAATTTCTTTCTTTCTTAAGGGTGAATCTTGTCCCATACACACACACACACATACACACACACACACACACACACACATACACACACACACACACACACATATTCTTTATACATTTATCCATTAATGAACATTTAGGTTACTTCCACCACTTGGCTATTGTAAATAATGCTACAAAGAACAGGGGAATATCTCTTTGAGGCCCTGTTTTCAGTTATGTTGTATATATGCCCAGAAGTGGGACTGATAGATCATATGGTAGTTCCATTTTTCACTTTTTGAGGAAACTCCATACTGTTTTCCACAGCAACTATACCATTTTACATTCCCAACAACAGTGCACAAGAATTCTAACTTCTCCATATTCTAACCAACATTTGTCATTTTCTGTTTTGTTTTTGTTTTTGATAATTGGCCATTCTAGCATGTTGCTGTCTAGTATCCTTGAATTTCAACTTAATGAATTTTCTTTACTGTTTCTTGTAAGGCAGGTATAATGGTGAGGCACTCTTTCAGCTTTCGTTTACCTGGAAAAGTATTTTTCCTTATTTATTTATTTATTTATTTTGAGACGGAGTCACGCTCTGTCACCCAGGCTGGAGTGCAGTGGCACCATCTCGGCTCACTGCAAGCTCCGACTCCCAGATTCATGCCATTCTCCTGCCTCAGCCTCCTGAATAGCTGGGACTACAGGTGCCCACTGCCACACCTGGCTAATTTTTTTTTTTTTTTTGTATTTTTAGTAGAGACGGGGTTTCGCCATGTTAGCCAGGATGGTCTCGATCTCCTGACCTCGTGATCCACCCACCTCGGCCTCCCAAAGTGCTGGGATTACAGGCGTGAGCCACCGCATCCAGCCCTCCTTCATTTTTGAAGAAAAGTTTTGCTCGATACAATATTCATGGTGGACAGGATATTTTTCCTTTTGGCACTTTCACTGTATTATCCCATGCACTTCTGAATTACAAGATTTCTGCTGAGAAATTTGCTGATAGTTTTATGCAGATTCTGTTTTATGTGGCATGTCACTTTTCTTTTGCTGCTTTCATAATTGTCTCTTTGTCTCTGACTTTTGAACATTTGGTTATAATGTGTTTGGGTGATAGACGTTTTTGGATTCATCATTTGGAATCTGTTGGGTTTCTTAAATCTGATGTTCATTTACTTCCCCAGACTTAGGAAGTTTTCAGCCATTATTTCTTAGGATAAGCTTTCTTTCTGCCTCTTTCTTTCTCTCTCTATTCTTCTTGTTCTGAAACATTCATAATGTATATATTTTTAATGGTGTTCCATAATTTCCTTAGGCTTTCCTAATTCTTTTTTCTTTTTGTTCTTCTCACTGGATAATTTCAAATGACCTGTCTTGGAGTTTGCTTTATTTTTTTTTTTTCTTGTATGATCAATTCTGACACTGAATCCTCTAGTGAATTTTTTAGTTCAGTTATTTTATCATTTAGTTCCAAAATATGTAATTCTCTTTTGTATTTTCTTTCTTGATTTTCTATTTTGTTCATCTATCATTTTCCTGAGCTCACTGACTACCTTTATGATGGTTAGTTTGAATTATTATTCAGGTACTTCACATATCTCTTTCTTTCCTCCTCTCCTCTCCTCTCCTCTCCTCTCCTTTCCTTTCCTTTCCTTTTTTTCTTTCTTGAGATGGAGTCTTACTATGTCACCCAGGCTGGAGTACAGTGGCATGATCTTGGCTCACTGCAACCCTCCGCCTCCTGGGTTCAAGCAATTCTCCTGTCTCAGCCTTCCAAGTAGCTGGGCTTACAGGCTCATGCCACCATGCCCGGCTAATTTTTGTATTTTTAGTAGAGACGGGGTTTCACCATGTTGGCGAGGCTGGTCTCAAACTCCTGACTTCAGGTGGTCTGCCCACCTCGGCCTCCCAAAGTGCTGGGATTACAGGCGTGAGCCATCATGCCTGGACACATCTCTCTTTTCTTTAGGGTCAGTTTTTAAAGATGTACTTTTTTTTTTCTTTTGGGCCATGCTTCTTTGTTTCTTTTTATACCTCATAACTTTGTGTTGGGAATTATGCATTTGAATAAACAGACACACCTTCCAGTCTTTAGTAACTGGCTTTATAAAGAGAAATGTCTTTACCAAGCAGCCTGGTGTGACATTCTGAAGTGTCTCAAACATTTTCTGTGGAGACATCTTCTCTGGACTTGTGCATGTTAATTACCAATTAGAGAGATTTGCTATTTTTTTTTTTTTTTTTTTTTTAGCACTCATAATATCTTGCTTTCCCTGGTGTCTGTTTGCGGTATTGCAGGTTCTCTGGGTCTCTTTTTAGCCTCCTGGCTTATTTTCCTCAAAACTTCCCAGGCTTCTAGAGCATGTCAGATCTTGTCAGTGCTTTGAGTTGTACAAGACAAAAGCCATTTTTTTTTCAGAAGCCTCCACCACCACCCCCACCAAAACTGTACTAGTGGATGCATGCTAAATTATTCTCCCCTCCCTCCAACCCCCAAGGAAGAGGTCACCAAGGCTATGTCTGTTATACTGCTGGTCCTCTGGCTATGTCTACTATATTGCTAGCTCTCTTTTGTTCTTATTTGCCCCCAGACACCTAGAGTATGCCAGGCTCTGTCTGCACTCCAAAACAGGTGAGAAACAGATCAGTCTCTTAGCCTCCCAAATGGACAGAATGTTGGACACACACTTCAACTTTCTCTAGGAAGAAGCCAGGAAGCGGGGAGTTTCCCCCAATCATGGCATGCTGAGCTGGAGAGAGGAGCTTAGGCAGGTGAGTGCTATGAATTTTTCTACAGTTCTGATGCAGCTGGTTTTGTGCTTGCTGGAGGTGCAGGAGCCTCTTCACTGTTTTTGAGATTTCTCACAAAGGGAATTGGTTTAAGTATTTTTGTTGATTTGGTGTCTGTAAGAGAAACAACGATTTTGGGCTTTCTATTCTGACATTTTGCTGACCTAAATTAGTAGATTTTGAGTAATGCAGATTGCTCTCCATAACATGGGTGGGCCTCATCCAATCAGTTGAAGGACTGAATAGAACAAAAAGACTAACTTCCCCTAAGCAAGAGAGATAATTTTTTGGCAGACTACCTTTGGGCTTCAACTGCAACAGCAGCTCTTCTTGATTCTACAGCAGACTGCCTTCAGACTGGAGCTCAGCACTGGCTCTGTTTTGGACTTGTTGGCTTCTATAGTAAGCCAACTTTTTATAATAAATATGGTGTGTGTGTGTGTGTGTGTGTGTGTTTGTGTGTGTGTGTGTGTGTCCGTCCCATTGGTTCTGTTTCTCTGGAAAACATGGAGTAATACAATGGCTAAAACTACTGGTACAAATCAAGGCACTATGCTATACTAATATTTTTGAATTCTTTATTGCCATACATTGAAAATAAAAATAAAATGCCAGTTTCACTTGGGAATGTTCTTCATGAAACAGAAAATATATTGGTTTTATTACATCTTGACCCTTGAGTAAATATCTTTTGAATATTCTGCAACAATGGAAAATATGTATAAAGCAGTATTGCTGCAGGTGAAATATGATGGTTGACTCAAGGAAAAACACCCTTGTGCTGAATTGGCAAGTGGAACTAGCTCCTTTTTTTCTTGGAACTCCATTTTTTTTTTTTTTAAGAATAACTGGAAGACTATTCAGACTTAGGTATTTGGCAGACATTATCTTGAAAATGAGTGAAGTTAGCTTATCACTTAAAGAAAAATGACTGACAGTATTTGTCACCAATGATAAAACTCAAGCTTTAAAACAGAAATTAAAATTTTGAAAATTGTGTTTGTCAGAGTGAGATTGTTATCTTATGAATACGTAAGCTTTTCTGATGAGATCAGCAGTAATAATAATGACTGACATTTGATATTGTAGAATCAAATGTGTTAACATGTTGGAAAATCTGCACGATTCTGTGAACCAGTACAAAATCACACATTGGTAAAAGACTTATTCTAAATACCAGGAGGGCCAATGGATATTAACACAGCAGAAGATAAAAAGTTTAACGATAAGGTTTCAGATAACACAGAGCAGCTAACCTTTAAGAAACTACTACTTGTGCATTTTTGATGTGGTATTAAAGAAATATATCTGCAATTGTTTGAAAACTATTGAAATATTCCTCTTTTCCAGCTACACAGCTCTGTAGTCTTCACATGCTTCAGCCCAACAATACATCACAACCTATCAAATGCAGGAGCAAATAGGACAATTTAGGTTTATTATTAAGCCAAACCCTTAAGAGACTTGCAAATTTTAAAACAATGCCACTTTCTTCACTAATTTTTTCTGTTTTGGATAAAAGTTATTTTTAATAAAAATGTTATTTATGCATATAATGGGTTTGTTATTGTTATTTTATAGTGAATTAATCAGTATTAAAATCATTTGGTTTTAGTTTCTAAAATTGGTGGATACAACTCACATAAACAAAATCTCTCTGCAGACTTCAATACATTTGAAAAATACTAAGGGGCGGGGGCAGGCGCAGTAGCTCATGCCTGTAATTCCAGCACTTTGGGAGGCCGAGGTGGGTGGATCACTTGAGGTCAGGAGTTCAAGACCAGCCTGACCAACATGGTGAAAACTTGTCTCATACTAAAAAAATACAAAAAATTAGCCGAGCATGGTGGTGCATGCCTGTAATTCCGGCTACCTGGGAGGCCGAGGCAGGAGTATCACTTGAACCTAGGAGGCGGAGGTTACAGTGAGCCAAGTTCATGCCACTGCACTCCAGCCTGAGCACCAAGAGTTAAATTCCATCTCAAAAAATAAATAAATATAATAAAAATAAAAAAATAAAAATATTAACGGGTCTTGAGGCCAGACGTTTCGTTGCAGGGTGATGTGACTGGGCTGTTTCACTGGAGGGGCTCAATTGCCGTGTTCATGTGTCTTTTCTCTTGGGCTATGTGGAGTGTTGCATTATTTGTCCATACAATTTTATTTTCTCCCTGCCTTTGCCGTGAATCTGGGAGAGGTGCACTTCCCTGCCGTTTGGAGCTGTGCTTGGCCACGTGACTTGCTTTGGCTTTTGGAATGTAGAGCCAAGACTTTAAATGTTTTTGTGGGTGTCCTTTAGTTTGCCCTTTTGTCCTTTGTTATCCAGCATAGGAACATGAGACAAGTAGCCACTGGCCCCAAATGAGGAGATTCATGAAGACCTTAACCCAGCCTTCAATCTGGAACCTAAGCTGAACTCCAGCCAACCCACAGGCTCACAAGTATGAAAAATAAATGTTTGTGATGGTAAGCCAGTGAGAGTTGGGGCTATTACCCAGCCTTACTGCAATGGAAGCCTTATTCATACAGAGTTCCAGAGAGGACTTCTAAAATCTCCTGCCTCAGGTGGGTGTGGGTGGGTGTGTAGGGATAACGCTGGCTGTGGGCCTTATTCACAGCTGAGTAGGGGAAGAGGATTTAAAGGGGTCGGGGTTGGGGGGTGGCATCATCATGGAGCATGTGGACTTTTCACCTAATCTCTAGCATTGAGTATGATCCTTCTACTCACACCTGTGCCCGGTGGCCCGGCTCTTAAGTCCCTTTGATTGGACATCTAGAGAAAGTCAACCTCCAGGGCTGCTGGAAGTGCAGCTGATAAACTCTGCTTAGTTTGATGACATGTGCTATTAAAAATCTGATGAAGGTGCAGGATCTGCAATACCGTTTGGACCTGTGGACTCTCACCATCGATACTTCATTCCTTGTTGTGGCTGGACGATAGTTTATTTTGTGGACATAACACGTATTGTTTATCTATTCAACCAGTGATGGACAAAGTGACCTTTAAAAATGGTAAATCATATCATGTCACCCCCTTTCACAAAATCCTCCAGTATACCAGTAACAAAATTCTCACGGCCAGCCAGGCCTTGCAAAACTGGCCTCTGTCCGCCATTCTTACCTCCTTTATCATGTCTCCCCGCTTGGCTCATTATATTACCAATCACACTGGTCTTTTGTTCGCTTCCTTGAAAATCCTAAGTTTAGTCCTACCTCAGGGCTTTTGCACTTGATTTTTCTTCTGACCAGGGTGCTCCTTCAAATAGCTGCTCCTTTCCTATCCTCCCTGTCATTGCCTCTGTGAGGCCTTTCTACATTCTCTACTCAAAGTATTCCACACACCCTTCAACATTTCCTTTCTAACCCTCATCACTGCCCACTATCGCCTAGTATTTCTATTTGTTCTCTTGTTCATGGTCTTTCTCCTTCCTCTGCAATGTAAGCTTCAAGAGGGCAGGTGCTAGCTGACACCTTTACTGCTCTACGCCTGGACGTGGGGTAGGCCTGGCACAAAGTGAGTGCTAAGTCTGCGTTCAGTGAATGGAAGGATTTAAGGTTATTTTTATATATTCCAGTCCTGTAAAAAATTCTTGAATTACTGCTTTTATGACTTCCTGCAATAATCAGAATAATGCCTCCTTCCAAGATGTCTATGCCATAATCCCCAGAACCTGTCCCAGCAAAACAGCGAGATGGCATTTATATCTTTCCCTGTGCTATTCACCTGGTCACACATTCATCGGCTATTTAACAAGAGGCACGAGGTTCTAGGCATTGTTACTGGTATAGGAGGATCAGAAATGAAGAAGTCTGACCACGAACAAATACAGAAGTCAACGTGTAGCAGGTCAGCTGAGCAAAAGTGTGATGGAGAGAAGAAGAAAGCAGAGTAAGGAGAACATGGACGGGGCTCCTGGTTCAGATCGGTGGTTGGGGAAGGCCTCACTGAGGAGGTAACATTTGAGCAGAAGCATGAAGGAGGTGAGGGAGTGAGCCAGGAGGCTGTCTGGAGGAAAGGCATCCTAGGAAGAAGGAGCAAGTGCAAAGGCCTTGATGCAGGACTCCACCTGGTGTGTTTGGGGACAGCAAAGGAAGCCAGTCCCCGGAGGGATGAGTGAGGGGAAGTTAAGAGAAGGTAAGCACAGAGAGGTACGAGGTGATCTCATGGGCACAGGCTTTGTGGGCCGCAGCAAGGATTTGACCGGCTTTTCCGCTGAGACTGGAGCCCCTGGAGGATTAGAGCAAAGGAGAGGCCTGAGTCTTTGGAAGTGTTGCTCCAGCACATAGGTGCAGCGGGAAGAGTGGACGCAGGGAGACCCGTTAGGGAAGGGTTGTAGAGAGGATGAGCACCTGGATGAGGATCATGGTGGGAGGACATGCTGGGATACTGTAAACATTTTAAAAAACTGTTATGGAAAATTTAAAACATAAAAGCAAAGAGAATAGTAAAATGAAACTGTGAGTAACCATCACTCGACTTCCAAATAATCAACTCAGGATCATCTTGTTTCCTTGCTACCCACCCTGTTTCTGTATTATTTTAAAGCAAATTCAAGACATCTAATGATTTCATCTGTAAATATGTTAATAAGTGTCTCTAAAAGAGGTCATCTCATTACCTCCATACCATTATTGTACTAACAAGAAGCAACAAGAATTCCTCAAGATCTCCAAATATCTAGCCAATGTTTGAAAGTCAAGCCAATGGAACTTTCTGATACGTTGGATCTGGGATTGAGAGAAAGACAGGGGTCCAGGATGTCAAAAATTTAGGGCCTGACAACTGGAAAAATGGTCTTACATTTACTGAGATGAGAGAAACTGTAGGAAGAGCAGGTTTTGGGGCTAGGGGTGGATAGGAATTTGCATTTAGGCATTTTTTGACTTGCAGTACAGGTCTGGCTGTGTAACAAGAACCACCAGTGGATTAAATTAAAATTTTCTCCCCCTGTCATATAACAATTCTGAGAATAAAGCTATGCAAGGATGGTTCAGTGGCTACGGTGCTAGGGACTCGATCTCCTATTTTGTTGCTCTTCTGTCCTTACAAGAGCTTCCATCATGGCCTCCAATGGAAGGTTGAACTCCACCCTCACTTCTACAGGAAAGAGAGAAGGAGAAATGAAGGAGATACGTCTTTTCTTTAAAGGCAAGACCTGAATGTGACAGATGCCACTTCTTCTCATGTCCCATTGGCCAAAACTCACATGGCCACATGTAGCAAGGGAGTAAATAGGGTCTTTAGCTAAGTAGCCATATTCTTAGCTAAAACTCAGAGGGTCTATACTAATGGAAGAAGAGGAGATTGGATGTTTGGCAACAGCTACAAAAAGTTAAGTTTGAGAGGCTAATGGGCATTCACATAGAGCTGTTGAGTTCATCATGGGTCTGGAGTGGGCTCCAGTTGGGGATGTTTATCAGAGCGTTACCAGCATAAAGATGGCATTTCAGTCCCAGAGACGGCCTGCTGGGCCTGAGTCAGGCCAGAGCCCCTCAGGAGCCCCTCAGAGCCTGTGGGTGGAGGGGAGAGCTATTTTGCCTCTCCCTCTCCTGAAGCCTTGGCAGCCCAGGTGAGAAGATGAGAGGTGCTGTCAGCCTTGCTAAGTAAGGTTAGGGGGCCGCTGTGGCCTCCAGTGCTGAAGGAGAGGCCGGATCCATCAGCCCTGCTGGGCCAAGGCCCCACCTTTTTCTGTGTGTGTGCACCCCAGCACAGACACTTCTTGGTTTCTCAGTGGAGAGAACCCTCCCTCTCCCCTCTGCCCCTAGAAGCTGCAGGAGCTAAGAGCTCACTGCTGGGCAGCCCCACCTGGAGTGTCTTATCTTTCATCGCCTTGGAGTGGTTGTGTTGGTTACCCTCCTTTCTTGATCTGATTGAAATGAATGGGCCAAGTAGCAAAATATCCATGATTGCCCTCCCAGAATGGAGTCTCAGGACCTGCGCTTTGGAAGGCCTCTTCTCATCCTAGGGGCAGCGACTGTGACACTGACTCTACCCACACTCACTGCAGCGTCATGGTCGGGGGAGTTTTTGCTGACTCTTGCCCTGAGACGCATGGTATTCTGCAGGGTTTGCCTCATCTGTTCTCCACTGTCTTACCTACTCTCACATCATAGCCTGAGCTAAAACCGAACACCTCTAATTCTCTCTGTTTCCTGCCAACACTGACCTTTCTCACTGCCTGGAAACACCCCCACCTGCATGCTCCGTGGGTGTCTTGAACTCTGTATGTTCAAAATTAACTTTTCTGTCGTCACCCCAAAGCCAGTGTGCCTCCTCATGTTCCCAAGCTAAGACACTTAGTGTCCCAAACTGAAAACTGTCCCCATTTGAAACTCCTTTTTGTCCCTCACCCCTCCCTCTCATATCTAATCAATCACAAAGTCTAGCCATTTCCACTCCAACGATAACCTTAAATCCACTTTATCTTACCCATCACTACCATTCCTGCCTTGGTTAAGGCACTATTACATTTGTCTCTAACCACCTTCTTGCTGGTCTCCCTGCCTCCCTTAGACTCCCCCATAGATTCTCCCATAGACCCTTCCAGAGTGATTTTTCTAAGCACCAGAGCTGTTATGCCCCTGCCTAATGCCCTTGTCCCCTTTTCCCCACCAGCCTGACTCCCCCTCACTGTGCCCTGGTTTGCAGTCACACAAGGCTGCCACAGTTCCCTGAGCAGCCAAAACCTTCATGCTTCTTCCTCCATGTCCTTTCCCATTCTCTAGACTCAGCCCAGACACCGCCTTTCTTGAGAAGTCTTCTGAGTTCCCTGAAGAACACTCTCTCCTTCCTCTTGCTTCCCACACCCCCCTTTTCTCTTTTGCCTTGGTACTCACGGTGCCATGCTGAGATTGTTAACAGGCCTGACTGCCGCTGGATTGCGGGACACCTCAGGGGCAGAGCCCCTTGTCACATTTAGTTTTGCACCCTACCAAGTACCTGGTCCTTAGTAAATGCTCCTACCATATGGAAAGAAAGACAAAAAGAAGGACTCAGTGGAGATTTTCCACTCAATCTGGTTGTGCTGGATTTTTAATGTCTGCCTCCTCAGGAGGCATCCCCACTTCATGTAACTATGGATCCTGGTATCTAGGGGGTACTCTCTCCTCCTGTCTGGGAACACAATTCACGCTCTGAGGGCAGTTCATGCTCAGGCCTAAACAGAGCCAATCAGCACATCACATTCCTGTGGCTTTGGTGGATCACTCCCTCCCTCATGCTTCACTTTTCATCTTTTAAGAAGGTTCTCTTTCCCGCTGGACTTGAACCAGGGGAGATGTAAGTCTGGGGCTGCTGTGACCTTCTTGCCACTATGTGGAGCCTGCAAATGACAGTGATTCCTGGAGGGGAGCAGGGCTGAGCACACAGGTACGGAGAAGGTGAGGCCTGGTTCCTGAGTGGTTTACCCCGGACTTTTCAGAAAACAGAAATGTAGTGGGTTGAAGAGTGACCTCTTTCAAAAAATTCATGTTCACCTGGAGCCTCAGAATGTGATCTTATTTGGAAATAGGTTTTTTTTTTTTTTTCCAGGCATAATTAAGGTAAGGATCAAGACAAGACCACATTGGCAAAGGTGGGCCCTAAATCCAGTGAGAGGATAGGAAGGCCAGCACTCTTATCCTGCCCTAATAAGAGACAGAGACAGGCACACAGAAACAGAGAAAAAGGCCATGTGTTGATGGAGGCAGAGACTGGAGTGATGCCCTCCCAAGCCAGGGAGTGCCTGGGTCCGCCAGGTGCTGGAAGAGGCACCGAACGGATGCTTCTCGAGAGCCTTTGGAGGGAGCACGACCCTGCTGACACCTTGATTTTGCACTTTGGCTTCTGGAACTGTGAGAAGGTAAATTTTTATGGCAGCCCTAGAAGACTAATCCCAGAGCCAATAAAGATCCCTCCTTCTCCGACCTTTGTAAAAAATTTTAGCCATTTTGGATTTTTTTTTTTCCCTCTTTGCAGGAATCCTCTTTGGTAAACTGGTGGAGTCCAAAGCAATTGTGTTTGACAAATAAAACCCAATGATCTGAGTGAGGAAAGCGTAATAGCAAAAGACCAATCCTGAAGAATCCTCAGGGCCCGGGTGAGGAGGCAGGTGAAGCTCCAGCTCCACTGTACCTAAAGTTTGACAAATAGATGTCCGGAAAATGGAGGAGGTCTGGATGTAAACACCTTGTCTCCAGGTCTAGTATAAACTACTTTTTGATGAACTTGGGAAGAGTTGACATCTCAACCCTGCACGAGGTGTGACAGGCAGAGTGAGGTCCTGGGTTGTCATCTTTAATATCTAAGTTTCCACATAAAAAGAAATGCACGAGTTTGGCTCCCCTGCATGCCATCCTGAGCACACATGGTATTTCTTATTGAAGTGCTGGGATGGGGAGCTTAGTTGTCCCTGTCTCCTAGACCACTACCATGCAACAGAAGCATAACATGAACCATATAGATCATTTCAAGTTTTTTGGCAGCCACATTAAAAGTTAAAATGAGGCCGGGTGCAGTGTCTCATGCCTGTCATCCCTGCACTTTGGGAGGCTGAGGCGGGTGGATCACCTGAAGTCAGGAATTCATGACCAGCCTGGCCAACATGGTGAAACCCTATCTCTACTAAAAATACAAAAAATTAGCCGGGTGTGGTGGCGGGCACTTGTAATCCCAGCTACTGAGGAGGCTGAGGCAGGAGAATCGCTTGAACCTGAGAGGCAGAGGTTGCAGTGAGCTGAGGTGGTGCCATTGCACTCCAGCCTGGGTGACAAGAGTGAAACTTCGTCTCAAAAAATAAAAAAATTAAAAAAAGGTAAAATGAAACAGGTAAAATTAATTTTAGTAATATATTGTATTTAACCTAATATATCCAGCAGGTTATCATTTCAACGTGTAATCAATATAAAAGTTATTAATGGAATATTGATCATTGTTTTATGGACAGGGAACATGCCCATGTTCTGTGTGTCTTAGCGCCAGCTTGTGGTTATCAGCGGAGGGATTTACAAGTTTTACTCGAGGCTTTCACACCCTCCAGTTCCTGCATCCAGTTTCCATGAGACCTCTTTCATTTTGGATCTGCCTGTCATCCACATCTCTCCATCAAGCCTCAACACCCCACCCTTGAAAAATAACATTTCAAATCGTTCTTTCGTGCAGCATGACATTTTTGAGCTATGATTCACTTCAAATTTCAGCAGGGCTTAAGTGCTTTAATTTCCTTTAAAATAATGGGAGAAAAGTCAAATAGCCCAGTGGAAAAATGTGCAAAGGCCATTAACAAGCAACTTACATACAAGGAGACACATTTGAGCATCATAAAAAATGCTCAGACTCCCAAGCAGCTGGGAAAGTATAAATCAAGGCAACACTTTTTCCTACAAATGGGAGTTTGATACTGTTCAGTGTTGGTGAGTGTGTGCAGAAGTGGGTAAACCATGGGTGGGAGTGTTGTTTCCAACAAATTTCTAGAGAACAAATTTGGCAGCATCTAGAAAGCTAAAAATGTGCACACCCTATGGCCAGCAGTTCTCCTTCCCATCTTCCTCAGCGAAGCTGTCTCATGTGCACACCAGGAAGCAAATGGGAGAATTTTTAAAACAGTATTGGGGGTAATAGAAGAAACTTGGAATTACCTAAATGTCCTTCAATAGAGGAACATATAAATACATCATGATAGACTCACATGAATAACTATGACATACCAATTAAAAAGAACGAGATAGAGCTACACGTACTTATACAGAAAGAACTCCAAAGTTATACGGCTGAGGGTGAAAAAACAACTTGCAAAATAATACAAAGAATATGGTACTATTTATATAAATAGATTACACTAAACAATACTAACATACTTTTATGAGTAATCACGCATATGTTTGTAATGATAGAGGGAAGCTTTGGGAAGGAGACACACTAAATTGATGACAGTGAATTCTCATGGGGAGACACAAAGAAAAGTGGGGCCGGGCGCAGTGGCTCACACCTGTAATCCCAGCACTTTGGGAGGCCGAAGTGGGCAAATCACGAGATCAGGAGACCAAGATCATCCTGGGTAACACGGTGAAGCCCCATCTCTACTAAATATACAAAAAAAAATTAGCTGAGTGTGGTGGCACATGCCTGTAATCCCCGCTACTCAGGAGGCTGAGGCAGAAGAATCGCTTGAACCCAGGAGGTAGAGGTTGCAGTGAGCTGAGATCGCACCACTGCACTCCAGCCTGGGCGACAGAGCGAGACGCTGTCTCAGAAGAAAAAGAACAGTGGGTTTAAGTGTGGTGGCCAGAGGAGACATCAGCTTTATGTGTAGTGTACAAAATAGTTAGGGGAATATTCACGTATTACTTGTCGACTTGAAAATTAATGGAAAACAAGGGTGTGAGAGCGCCTCCTCCCCATTCCTGGCAATGAGAAACAGAGGCAAATTTTTCTTTTAATACTTTCTGGGCCATCTGATCTCATTTTATTTTCCCCTGAGTTTCTGAGCCTGTGAAGGGTTCTTGTGCTTCCTCAACTCACGGTATGACGTTGGAAATTTGCTTCCCTTTTCCGGGCATCAGTTTCACCTGTAAAATAAGACATTTCTGCCAGATGATACCTTATATTTTGCGACTGCAAAGTATTGAGTCCAAATGACTAAGTCAGACTGCTGTTTCTAGAGGAAAGCTAATCTAACAAAGACTCCAAATCAGATGTGAATCACTGATTCCAGTGGCCCCTTTTTTTTTTTTTTTTTTTCAAAATGAGCTTGGCTGAATTTTATACAGCTGTTGTTTCACCATTAAAGTGTGTCACGGATAATGACACTCAAAATAAGGTAAGATGTAAGAGGCTCAATGCTTCATGAAAATGCTATCTGGTATCAAATGTCACATTGTTGATTCACGACTGAGTGCAAAAGTCCTGACTTTCCCAAGAGTATTGAGATGGCTTCTAGAACAATAGAGCATGAATCTAAATAGGAAGAGATGGAGAAAATTGAAAAACAAGTCCATTTGCGTGCACTGCAAATTTATTGTGTAATAAATAATTTGTCTGGCTTCTGTCACCAGTTCCTGGGAGGTGGCCTCTGAAACATTGGAATTTCCCAAGTGATAGAAGTGTCTTTGTTTTTTGTGGTGAGTTCCTCAGACCACACCTGAACTTATGTTAATGAGATGACTTAGAATGGAGACTGAGCCACGTGCTCAGAGAATGAGGGCCTTGAGCCACACGATATCAGCCCAACCTCTAGCCCAGCCTATAAGAAGGCATCTAGAGTTTGAGTATCATGGCCAATGATTTAATCGATCATGCCTACATAATGAAGCTCCAATAAATCTATGGACATGGCAGCTTGGGTGAGTTTCCTTGGCTGTCAATACTGTGTATTGTCACACACTGATGTTCTAAAGAGTCCTGACTTCACAGGGAGAAGACACGGAAGCTTCATGTTTGGGACCCTCCCAGAGCTCACTCTATGTCTCTCTCCCTATGGCTGATTCTGATTTGTATGCTTTATAATAAAATTGTAATCACAAAGATAGTGCTTTCCTGAGTTCTGTCAGTTATTTTAGTGAATTGTCAAACCTGAGGGAATAATAAAAACCTCTTTCAGTGTTTTGGAACAGGTTTGAGTTGGCCCAATCTTGTGCAACAATGTATTCATCCAGCAACTACTGAGTGCTTACAAGTCAGATAAGATCTCTGCTCCTATGGAGCTTAAAGACCACTAGGGGAGAATTTCCAAAGATCAACAAAATGGCTAACACTTGCTGAGTGACTACATGTGATTCTAGGGGCTGTCCTAAGTGCTTCAGTGACTTATTTCACTGAGTCCTCGTAACAATAGCATGAGGTATAATTGTTAACACAGTCTGCAGATGAGGAAATTAAATAAAGCCCAGAGGGATACACCAACTTCCCTAAGATGACATATCTGGTTGGGACTGAATATGGAATTTTCTCCACATGGTTTGATACCAAAGTCTACACTCTCAAGGAAATAAACAAATGAATATAGAATGGAAAATTGTGTAAGTGACATCTCCTCTTGGATGTCTGAGAGGCATCTCAAACTCAACCATCTAAGCTAACATCATAACTTTTCTCCTTCACTTCTAGCCCCCAAATGCTTCTCACACAAGCTACCCTATCTTAGCTGATAATAGCAACTTCATGCTCCAGATTTCTTAATCCCAAATCTTGGAGTCATTCTTCATTCCTCTTTCTGTCACATCCTAGTTAAATTCATCAGTTAATCTTGCCAGTTCTGCTATGAACATTATTATTAATTATTCTTATTACAATCTGACCGCTTCCAGTGTTCCCAGTCTTGCTCAAGCCACCATTATTTCTGGTTTGATGGCTTTAGTGGCTTTCTAATAGGGTTCCTTGACTCTACTGTTGCCCGCAGCAGCCAGCCAGAGTGATTCTCTTACAATATAAATTAGGTCATGCCACTCTCCTCTGCTTAACATCACGCAATAGCTTTCCAGCTCTGCATCTCATTAAGAGTAAAAGCCAAAGTCCATGATCTTCATTCCGCTAGCTAGAATATAAGCTCTACGAAACCAGAGATCATTGTTTTATTCATGGATGATACATAGAGGGTGTTCAGTAATATTGAGAGGTGACAGCGTACTGGCAGTCCTCACGGCCCTCGCTTGCTCTCGGCACCTCCTCTGCCTGGGCTGCCACTTTGGTGGCACTTGAGGAGCCCTTCAGCCCACCGCTGCACTGTAAGAGCCCCTTTCTGGGCTGGCCAAGGCCGGAGCCCACTCCCTCAGCTTGCAGGGAGGTGTGGAGGGAGAGGCGCGAGCGGGAACCGGGGCTGCGTGCTGCGCTTGCGGGCCAGCTGGAGTTCTGGGTAGGCGTGGGCTTGGCGGGCCCCGCACTCGGAGCAGCCGGCCGGCAGAGCCGACCCCGGGCAATGAGGAACTTAGCACCCGGGCCAGCGGCTGCGGAGGGTGTCCTGGGTCCCCGCCCGCAGTGCCAGCCCACCGGCGCTGCGCTCGATTTCTCGCCGGGCCTTAGCTGCCTTCCCGCGGGGCAGGCCTCGGGGACTGCAGCCCGCCATGCCTGAGCCTTCCCCCGCCTCCCTAGGCTCCTGTGCGGCCCGAGCCTCCCAGACGAGCGCCACCCCCTGCTCCACGGAGCCCAGTCCCATCGATCACCCAAGGGCTGAAGAGTGCGGGCGCACGGTAAGGGACTGACAGGCAGCTCCACCTGCAGCCCCGTGCAGGATCCACTGGGTGAAGCCAGCTGGGCTCCTGAGTCTGATGGGGCCTTGGAGAACATTTATGTCTAGCTCAGGGATTGTAAAAACACCAGTCGGCACTCTGTACCTATCTCAAGGTTTGTAAACACACCAATCAGCACCCTGTGTCTAGCTCAAGGTTTGTGAATGCACCAATCGACACTCTGTGTCTAGCTACTCTGGTGGGGACTTGGAGAACCTTTGTGTGGACACTCTGTATCTAGCTAATCTAGTAAGGACGTGGAGAACCTTTGTGTCTAGCTCAGGGATTGTAAACGCACCAATCAGCACCCTGTTAAAACAGACCACTGGGCTCTACCAATCAGCAGGACGTAGGTGAGGCCAGATAAGAGAATAAAAGCAGGCTGCCCCAGCCAGCAGTGGAAACCCACTCGGGTCCCCTTCCACACTGTGGAAGCTTTGTTCTTTCGCTCTTTGCAATAAATCTTGCTACTGCTCACTCTTTAGGTCCACACTGCTTTTATGAGCTGTAACACTCACCGCGCAGGTCTGCAGCTTCACTCCTGAAGCCAGCGAGACCACGAGCCCACCAGGAGGAAGGAACAACTCCAGACGCGCCCCCTTAAGAGCTGTAACACTCACCGTGAAGGTCTGCAGCTTCACTCCTGAGCCAGCGAGACCACGAACCCACCAGAAGGAAGAAACTCCGAACACATCTGAACATCGGAAGGAACAAACTCCAGACACGCTGCCTTTAAGAACTGTAACACTCACCGCGAAGTTCTGCGGCTTCATTCTTGAAGTCAGTGAGACCAAGAATCCACCAATTCCGGACACAATATGGCTGAATAAATTAATGAATAAGCTATTTTAACTACTCTGCTAGACATCCCAGATCAAGCATGAAGATGAGTATCTTGTTGGGAAGAAGTTTAGTAGAATGGTTAAGAGCATGGGTTTTGGTTGGTTGGGCTCAGTTCTGGCTCCCTTACTTCCTAGATGCATAATCTTGGCCAGGATCCCTAACTTTGAGAACTGTTTATTTGTCTGTAACAGGTGGATGATAATAATTAGCACTTCCCTCATAGCTTTGTATCTAGGATGAAGTGAGAAACTGCATGTGAGGTGCTTAGCCCGAAGAAAGAACTCATCAATATTAGTGCCTATCTTTGGAATACAGTAACTTTTAAGAACTTCTGGCACCAGATACCCAGAGTTTAGCCAAACCTTACAAGTTAAGGCTCAGTTCTTCACAAAACTGTTCCCACTTTAGACATCAATCACAACTTCAGGGATCCCAAGGCCACCAGAACTTCTGACCAGCTGGTTACAAATTTGGGGGTTCTTTCTACTCTGTCAATTCACTAGAATGATTGACAGCATGCAGGAAAGTGGTCTTTTTGTGATTACAGTTTTATTATAAAGCAAATAAGTCAGAATCAGCCATAAGGAGAAAGACATAGGGTGAGTTCTGGGAGGGTCCCAAACATGAAGCTTCTGTTTTTTCTCACTGTGGAGTCAGGACGCTTTAGTATATCAATATGTGACAATACACAGAGTACTGCCAGCCAAGGAAACTCACCCAAGCTGCAATGTCCAGAGATTTTACTGGAGCATCATTATGTAAGCATGATTGATTGAATCATTGCCCATGAGACTCAAACTCTAAGCGCTCTCTATTAGGCTGGGCTAGAGGTTGGGCTGATATCATGTGGCTCAAGGCTCCCGTTCCCTAACAACATGGCTGGTTCTTCTGACATGCTCAGTCTCCATTCTAAGACACCTCATTAGCCTATCAAGTGCGGTCTGAGAGATCCACCACAAAACAAAGACACTCTTATCACTTGAGAAGTTCCAAAGATTTAGAGGCCACCTCCCAGGAACTGATGACAGAAGCCAGCCAAATTCTTTATTATACAATAAAGAGGAAGGAGCATGTTGAGAGTCATTGCCATTTTCATCTGAAATCTCCTCCCTGCTTTTATGAAGCTGACCCTTCTCAGCTCATTATGTCTTGTTATCCTCAGCTCCCCAGCTCCCCACATGCAAGACTGACAACCCTTCTCAGCACTGCTATTTGATCGTCCCCACTGGAGAAAGCATGGGTTTGAATTCCCAGTGCCCAGGCCCCATACATGAGTTTGTTTTCCCTCTGCAGTCTTGTCTTTTTTAACATGGCCCCTTAACTGATGGTGTTCTCCAGGGCTCTTCATCAGGGACCCATCTTCTCACACTGTCTTGTTCATACCCAAAGCTCTGACGTCCATCTTTCAGCCAACCACTCCCTTGTCTCTCTCTCCAGCCTGAACCTTTCAACTGTGCTGCAGATTCCCATAAGCAACTTCCCACAAGGCACCTGCTGCTGGCTCTCCACAAGCTCCTGTCAGTCAGCAAGTCCTTGAAGAAGCTCATTCCCCCACCTGTCAAACCAATTTCTTCTCCATGATTCCTCTCTTAGTATTGTCTTAGTCTGTTTTTTTGTTGCTATAACAGAATATTACAGACTGGACATTTCATAAAAGAAGAGTTTTTTTTTGCCTCATGTTTCTGGAGGCTGAGAAGACCAAGGTCCTGAGGCTGCATCTTGTAATGACCTTCTTGATGTGTCATAACATGACAGAAGGCATCATGTGGAGAGAGGGCAAGAGCATGCATGTGTGGTCAGGTTTCTTTTCCTGTTTTTTTTTTTTTTGTAAAGACACCAGTCTCATCATGGAGCCCCAATCCTGATGAACTTATCTAATTCTAATTATCTCCCAAAGGCCCCATCTCCAATCAACATATAAATTTGGAGACTGAGTTTCTAACACATGAAATATGGGGGACACATTTAAACCAGAGCACTAATGGAATCTAACTGCCTAAGACTGAAACCTGAGCATCACACTCATCCCCATAGCCCACCAGGACTTCAAGTCCTATAGCTTCTGTTGTCTAAATATGTCTCTGTATGTGTCCTCTTCCTTCAACACTTAGTCCAGGTGTCAAGTTCTCTGTATCCCAAAGCCCTTTATCTTAACTCAACAAAGCCTCTTATACTGTATTATGACCTCCTACCTTCTTGACTGTCTCTCCTCTTTGGCAGACTTCTCTAGCACCTGTTATAATGTCCAAAACATATGACTTGCTCATCTTGTGCGTGTTAAATGAATGAATGAATGCATGAATGAATGAATGTGGGGAGAAAAGATAAGATTGGACAAGGAGTTGGGGATTCAATTCTAGAGGCAGTAGCCTTTGGACCAGACTTGCTGAACGGGGTAGTTAGTGAAGGTGTTAGATTGGTGGGGGAGATGACGTGATTAAAGGGATACGTCCCAAAGACCAGACAACAAGGGAACACAGAGTAAGATTACGGACACTTTCAGTAACCTTTCAAGGCTCAGCAGAGGCATTGCTGGTTATTTGGTAACAGTTTCCTTCAGTTGGTTCAAGGGCCCCATGGTCTGATTCCAGGGCATTACTAGAACGTGTGAGAAGAAACACTGCAAAGACTTGTCAGGTATGGAGAGAGGGGATCAAGCAGGATTATCATGGCAAATAAACCTCTCCCTGGAGCCTGGGGAGATCATGAGCCCAACAATGGCATGAGCGCCTTTTGAAAACCCCTCAAAAATAGCTGGGATCTTTGGGGTTTAGCTTTCTCAACAACAATGAAAAAAATATGTCATAATTGCCCATTTTAAAAAGCTTCATCCTTCTTTCAACAGGATAAAATGATCCTGGTAATTTGGAGCTCAGAGAAGAAGCCTCATTATGTCTTGTTATCCCCAGCTCCCCAGCTCCCCACATGAAAGACTGACAACGCACTTCCCCGCCTCCTGTTTTCAGGCCCTTCTCTGCCTGTTAAATCTTGTAGCAATTAGCAGGCATTTCATGGCCCATTTCTGTCAAATAATGTGACTTGGCAAAAACCAGTGCCCTTGTAACCATCTGAGGACTGCAAATCATTTTCTGTGTTCCAGATGAAGAGAGATTTTGAAATTCGTGGTGGGCGCGTTGCTGGAAACCAAATACAACCTCCCTGAATCCTGAACTCCTCTTAGGCTTAGACTTGGGGTTAGAGAATAGCATGGACACATCTGTCCCCAAGTGTCCTGACGCTCCGAGTCATTTGCTCCTCAGTTCCTCCTTGTGGAAACTCTATTTTCTTGGTTCTACAGTACCTGACATTTTGGCTGGCTGTTCCTTGGTGTCCTGTGTAAGTGCCTGCTCCCTTGTTGATCTGCTCTGTCCTGCCCAGCTCTCATCTTGGTTTTCTTGGAGTCATCTCACCCACAATCTTAGCTTGTATTTATGTTCTGACAACTCCCAAGTCTATATGACCAACCTCACCTCTTTTCTGCATTCTGGACCACGCATCTAGTGACTTGTCTGATCTACCCACTTGAGCATCTCATTAGTTTCTCCAACTCAGTACGTGATGGTGTGGCCCCTTCTGCTGTTCTTTTGACTGTTAGTTGGACTGGAAACAGCATGGATGATTCTTTCAGATAGCCTCTCCAATGCATCTTCATAAAATCAAGTCTGATAGCATTCCCTTATTCCAAATCCCTCAATGACTCTGCAAAGATATTCATATTAAGGTTCAATTTTTTACAAAACTCAAGGCTCCCCTGACCACCTCCCTCTACCACCCTTCTTGGCTCTGTCCGAGCCCAGAGGTTAAAACCCTGGCTCTGCAGCAAATAAGAATTTAATTCAAATGTTGGCTTCATCACAAAAAAAGCCATATGTCCCTGGGAAGGTTATTTAATCCCAACAATCTTGAAGCTTCTAGGTTATGAAATGAGAGATCATAATTGTACCCTCTTATAGTAGGGGAGGTTATATCCAAAATAGTACCCACAATAGGAGGGTTGTGAGGATTACATAGCCCAATCTGCATGGTATCCTGCCTGGCAAATATATTCAAGAAGTACAACTTCTAAGTAATGTCAGCTTACCGACTGCCTTAGGGTATTACTTACCTTGTTCCCTCCTCCCTGCCTCACCAGTTCTGATTTAGAAGCCCTACTTCTATTGTGCAGTGATCAGGGTCTCATTCCAAGGCAGCACCTCACATCTATGTGAGTTTACAGTTTGTCTGTCTCTTGCCTGGTACTATTACAGCCTTAAGACCAGAAACTAGGTTTTTACCAAAGCTTGTTTCTCATGGCATATGTATTGTTTGGCTCTGTGTCCCCACCCAAATATCACTTTGAATTACAATAATCCCCATGTATCAAGGGCAGGACAAGGTGGAGGTAATTTAATCATGGGGGTGGTTTCCACCATGTTGTTCTTGTGATAGTGAGTTAGTTCTCATTAGATCTGATGGTTTTATAAGGAGCTTGCCTCTTCACTCAGCACACATTCTTTCTTCTTCTGCCCTATGAAGAGATGCCTTCCACCATGACTGTAAGTTTCAAAAGGCCTCCCAAGCCATGCAGAACTGTGAGTCAATTAAACCTCTTTTCTTTTATTTGAGACGGAGTTTTGCTCTTGTTTTCCAGGCTGCAATGCACGATCTCAGCTCACTGCAACCTCCGCCTCCCACGTTCAAGTGATCCTCCTTCCTCAGCCTCCTGAGTAGCTGGGATTACAGGTGCCCACCACCACACCTGGCTTTTTTTTTTTTTTTTGGTATTTTTAGTAGAGATGAGGTTTTGCCATGTTGGCCAGGCTGGTCTCAAATGCCTGGTCTCAGGTGATCTGCCCATCTTGGCCTCCCAAAGTGCTGGGATTACAGGTGTGAGCCACCATGCCCAGCCTAAACCTCTTTTCTTTATAAATTACCCAGTCTTGGGTATTTCTTCAAAGCAGTATAAGAATGAACTAATATAGTAAATTGGTACCACAGAGAGTAGGGTGCTACTATAAAGATATCCAAAAACGTGGAAATGACTTTGGAACTGGGTAACAGGCAGAGGTTGGAACAGTTTGGAGGACTCAGAATAAGACAGGAAGATGTGGGAGAAAACTCATTTTCTGAGGAGAAAGTCAAGCCGGCTACAGAAATTTGCATAAGTAAAAGGAGCCAAATATGAATTGCCAGGACAATGGGGAAAATGTCCTGTCAGAAGTTTTCATGGCAGCCCCTCTCATCACAAGCCTGGAAGCCTAGGAGGAAAAAACAGTTTTGTGGGCAGGGCCCAGAGCCTTGCTGCTTTGTGGTCTCAGGACTTGGTGCCTTGCATCCCAACCATGGCTAAAAGAGGCCAAACATAGAGCTCAGGCTGTTCTTTCAGAGGGGACAAGCCACTAGCCTTGGCAGCTTACACATGGTGTTGGGCCTGTGGGTGCACAGAAGTCAAAAATTAAGGTTTGGGGACCTTCACCTAGATTTCAGAGGATGTATGGGAACACCTGGATGTCCAGTCAGAAGTTTGCTGCAGGGGTTGAGCTCTCATGGAGAACCTGGGCTAGGGCAATGGCAGAAGGGAAATGTGAGGTTGCAGCCCCCATGCAGAGTCTCCACTGGGGCACTGCCTAGTGGAGCTGTGAGAAGAGGGCCACAATCCTCCAGACTCCAGAATGACAGATCCACTGAAAGCTTGCACCATGCGTCTGCAAAAACCACAGACATTCAATGCTGGACCATGAAAGCAGCTGGGAGGGGTCTGTACCCTGCAAAGCCACAGGGGTGGAGTTGCCAAAGGCCATGGGAACCTACCTTTTGCATCAGTGTGACCTGGATGTGAGATATGGAGTCAAAGGAGATCATTTTGGAACTTGAAGGTTTAATGATCGTCCTGCTGGATTTCAGACTTGCATGAGGTTTGTACCTCCTTTGTTTTGGCCAATTTCTACCATTTGGAATGGTGTATTTACCCAATGCCTGTACTCCCATTGTATCTAGGAAGTAACTAACTTGTTTTTGATTTTACAGGCTCATAGGCAGAAGGGATTTGCCTTGTCTCAGGTGAAACTTTAAACTTGGACTTTTGGGTTAATGTTCGAGTGAGTTAAGACTTTGGGGAACTATTGGAAGGGCATGATTGTGTTTTGAAATGTGAGGACATGAGATTTGGGAGAGGCCAGGGTTAAAATCATATGATTTGGCTCTGTGTCCCCACCCAAATCTCACCTTGAATTGTAATAATCCCCACGTGTCAAGGGCAGGACCAGGTGGAGGCAATTGAATCATGGGGGGTGGTTTCCACCATGCCTTTCTCATGATAGTGAATTAGTTCTCACAAGATCTGATGGTTTTATAAGAGGTTTCCCCCTTTGCTTGGCACTCATTCTCTCTCCTTCTGCCTTGTGAAGAGTTGCCTCCCACCATGATTATGTTTCCTGAGGCCTCCTCAGCCATGTGGAACTGTGAGTCAATTAAACCTCTCTTCTTTATAAATTACCCAGTCTCAGGTATTTCTTCAAAGCAGTGTGAAAAAGAACTGATACAGCATACCTAGTGCTTAACACAATCCTTGGAATTTTGCAAATGTAAAACAGATATGTATTGAAAAAGTGAATGGATGGATGGATAAATGGGAGGATGGATGATAGCTACATAAGTGGGTGGTTGTGAGGAATTAATGGAACAAGTACCGTATGTGGAATTGTCTATACCAGTGCCGTGCCTGTCCAGGCTCAATGTATGTTGTTTCCCTTCCCTTTCCCTTAACAATCATCCTGGAATGCTTGGGAAGAACAATCTAGGAAGGCAGCTGGGGTTGAGTAATTTTGCCATCACTTTTCTCATTGTGCAACCTTGAGACGGTTGTTTAACCTCCTTGACCCTCTGTTTTCTTGGGGATGAGTCAACAACCTATATAAAGAGCTGACAAATCTTTGGCATATGGTGGCCCTTAAATGAGGTTAACAGAGGGGCCTCATGCCACTGGAGAATGTTTTGGGGCAGGGGGTCTTTAGCACCATGACCATCTGACAGAAGTGTGGAGTGACATTTGGGGAATGACAGCTTGGTGAAAATCACTGGCACCATCCAAAGAGGACATCCCCACAGGGTCTGGTTGAGAAATCATTAACTATAAAGGCAGTGAGACAGTGTCATCATTCTATGAGACATGCCAGGAGCCAGCTGCAAAATAGGAAGGAAGGAAAGACTTCTGGACTCCAGCCAATTCTGAGTAATCAGATTGGTGTGGCCGATTGGCCACCAGAGAGCACCACTAACACCAAAATGTTGTGGGAAGAGTGGCGTAGGATGGGCGAAGACCCCTTAAAGGAAGGAAGAATGTTTGCCGGCAAATTTTCTCGCAGGAATTTAGCATTCTACGAGGCCATCTGTAAGATTTGACAGAGCAGAAACAGCATCCCAATCTGCTTGCAGAAATGAATTGAAGTGAATCAGAACAAAATTCACACGTATCTTTCTGATAGCTTCCTTGCACTGTGTTCCTATGTGTTGCAGTGTGTTCCTATGCATTCTAAATGTGGAATTTTCACAAAAGTTTTAGTATATTTTCATAGTTTACATTTAACAAATTGAAATTTTTAATACACATACATACTAAGGCTCTATGTGTAAACTCCTCAGGTGGTAATTGCAAAAGTCTAAATTTGAGATCTTGACTTGGGCTAAATAGCACAGCTGCCTTTCCCACTGGTGGGCTCTGAACATTGGGGACGTATGTATGCTTTCATCCAAAGACATTATTTCATTGCAAAAAAAAAAAAAAAAAAA